>NC_029774.3:110623621-110652185 GCF_000817695.3 Arachis duranensis | reverse complement strand
TTTTGAATACTTTGAAATAAATCCTTAACTTGCCATGGTTTTAGACGTTTTGGAAAGAGAATTTCGAGAGTGGCTTTGTTTTAAAAAGGGAACTCACCTTGAGTAAATTTGGCTTATGAGCCTGAGATGAATTGAGAAATGAGATCTTTAAAGCCAAGGCTGAAAAGAGTTGAAATTTGATTTCAAAGTGAAATGGCTTGAGAAAAGTAATTTATGGCTTAAATGCTGGTTTTATGAATTTTGTGATGTCGAATGGTAGAAGTGCTATTTTGTTATGAGCCGGAATGGCTGTGTATGCTATTGAACTATGGCTGATTGCCGAATGAGTTGTGAGCCGTATGGCTGATTATGAATTATGAATTTAAGCCGAAAGGCTGTATTTATTGATAAATTGGCTGGTTCTGGATTGAACCGTGAGCCGGATGGCTGAGATGGATGGTGATCCATGGTTGAGTACAAATGCATGTATGCAATTGAATGAATTGTGAATATAAGCCGGATGGCTAAGATGAATGTTGTATGCGAGTATGCTTGTGTTTTCTCTCTGGTTGTAAGGGTGACATGGCACCGATACCCTCTAATGGCGACAGGGCGCAGATACCCTCTAATGGGGACAGGGCGCAGATACCCTCTAATGATAATAATGCGCAACAGAGAGACTGTGTCCGGGTTAGCTACCGGACAGGTCGGGTTGGCTTGGTAACTGATTGATGATATCATCAGCCACTAGGACAGGCATGCATCATATGCATCTATGTGACATTGTTTGGGTGTGCATATTGTACATGGTTTGCCTTTGTGATTAACTGCTAATTGTTCTACTTGCTGTAACTGTTTGTTTGTGCTTAAACTCCCTATCTGTGTTTACAACTGGGACTCTGTTGGATTGTGGTGATTTGATTGATGGTTGGATTACTTGGGCCTAGGGCCGTGGTTGGATTGAGATGGACCGACGGTTGATTTCGGTTTTGTGTTTCTGGTTTGGAAAAATATGAAAGGCTATTTTGGTTCAGTATAGATAAACCTTTTGAAAGGCTTTTGATGTTTTTGAAAACTGAACGGTTCCTCTTTTAGAAAAGATTTCCGACTTTACTTTTATTGTAAACCGTTGTTTTTGAAAAGAGGCATAAGACGGTTATTAATCACTGGTACGATTTATCTTCACGTATCCTATTACAGTAATTCCCAAAAACCCCCTACTGAGAACCCTTTCGAGGATGATGTTCTCACCCCCCTATATTTTTCCCCTTTTAGGATATGGGCGCAGAAGTCATGAAGAGTTTATTTAATTGTTGTTGAGATACTCTATATATATATATATATATGGATGTACTCTTGATGAGCTTTTGTAAGTTGTATGGTATCTATGGATATACGTTATTGAACGAAAGTAAATTTTGGAGCAGTATTGTGGTTTAAAGTTTTAAACAGGCTCATATTTTAGTATCAAATAGTATAAGTGTCGTCGTAATGTTCGAGCTATCAGAATTGCGCAGCCGGAAGCGTGAGTTTTGGTAGTTAGGGTGTTACAGATAGTATTTCAACTTATGGAGCATATTCAAATTTTATTGATATGGAGTTGACAATTAATTTATGTGTTGATTTATGAATTATGTTTGTGTGTTTTAACTTAAGTGTAGTTTAATTATTAGATATAAATTTATTTATGGATTATGTATTTAATTATTTATGTTGTATTGTTATTGTGTTTGAAACTTACTAAGTTATTATCGTTAATATTGTGATTTAAATGTGTTTGAAATTTAGAATAATATTATTTTGAGGTGTTAAAAAAAGAGAATGCGGACCAGCTTACCAACCTGCCAGTCTATCCTTTGATGGAATGGAATAACAAATTGAATCCATATCAATTTAGGAAGATGGATTAATCCATTCCGTATTTGAGCGAATTTTGAGAAACAACAGATTTTTTTCAACACTCCTAGTTTATCGTAACTTGATTAATATAAATTTAAATTGAATCAGTTCAGCACTATAAAATAAAATTTTCACAATTGTAATGCATAGATTTCAAATTTAATATAATATCTTCAAAAACATGAAAACATAATTCTTTATTTTTATTTAACATAAACTTAGATAATTAATTGGAAAATTATATTTGGGATACTAAATGTTAGACATAATTCGAAATTTTTTTAATTTTATTTAGTTTCAAATAAAGTTATTTTATATGAATTTAATTTTAATATATTGATAATATAAAATATTTTATACAGTTATTTAATAATTTTTTTATGATTATTCATACGATCAATGTAAAATGTAGTTATTTTTTTAATATGGTGTTACATAATTGGATATAGGTGTAAATTTAATTTATACTATAAAAGCATCAAAATTAATTACATTTTATATTATCAACATATTTTTTTTAGGTTAAGTACTATTTTATTCCTTAACGTTTGGATTAAATCCTAGGATTTAGTCCGTAACATTTTAAATGTCAATTTTTGTCTTAAAAAATTTCAAACAGGTTCAATGTTGTTCTGGCGTTAAATTTGATACAAATAATTAACGGAGTAAGCAATATGGACATTACAACGTTATCAGTTAATTCACATATTCTTTCGTATTAGAAAAATATAATTAAAACTTTCTTATAACACTTTTTCTTCTCAACTTGCTTTTTATACAAAACTCAAAATTCCATCAATCAATCATCAATGTTTTAAGATTAAAGAAAAAAATTTTAAATTGGTAGATCAATTTTGTTTACAAATTATAATTAAATATTATTGACTTTTTAATCTGCGAATTATTTGTGTCAAATTTAATAATAAGATAATTTATTTGAAATTTTTTAGAATTGTAACAAGACTTTTAAAACTTTTTTAAATTGAAATAAAACTTTAAAATGTTAAACACTACATTAAGACTTGGCCCAAATATTAAGGACCAAAATAATCCTTTATGTTTTTCCTTTTGTTTTCCTTTTTTTGGGTTTGATTCTTTTCCATTTTGGGCCCATGTCCTATAAGTATCATTGTTACGAAAGTTGTTGAGTTTTAGGTAAGGGCCACATAGGATTATTGAGAACGTTTCTAGCTGTGGGCTACGGCTACCAAATCAGCCCAGACTCACCAAGGTTTGCCATAAATCATAAATTCCATACTGATCTATATCTAAAAATGTCATAGGGTCCAGGGTTGATACCAAAAATGCCTATGCACATTTGATTTTCCTTTTCTTTTATTTTTTTTTAAATTTAGAAAATGGAAATTGTATGCTCTGCCCGTACAATTAAATCCTTACAAAAAGAAAATATAATCTTAAAAAAATATTATTGCTAAAAATTGGAATTAAGAGAAAGTCTACTGCCAGCATTTTTATTAAAATCTGGTCAATACTTAACTAACAAAAAAAAAAGTGAATAATCGCACACTATTAAAAACACCAATAATAGTTAATTGATTATTATAAATCACAAAATTTGCTGCCCCTAGCATTTTTCTTGGAATTAATATATCATCACCAAAATTTGTTTTGAACATTCTCTTCTATGGTTCTACGTAAAAAATTCAAATTAAATAGTTTGTTTAAAAATAAATAAATAAATATTGATGAAGAGACAGAGACACATAATTCTGCGAAGTGGCTGTGGCTGAGCATGCGTGTGGTGCTGTAACGCAAAAAAGCAGTTCTGTTTGGTTCTTTAATTAATTTGTCCAATCATTCCATATTATTCTGATGATTCACCAAAGCAAAATCATTCATTTCATTTTGGACGTAAAATCATTAGTTTACAGTCTTGAAAAACAGCCTTGTTAGTTGTTACGGACATTAAATCCTAATAATAATAACTGAATTTCTTTCCTGACTTGAATCCATTGATTGCGTTGTTGTGCAATGATGCAATGTGCTACACTGCCACTGCTCCAAATCCTTCACATATCAAAATGGTGACCAAAGCGTATCTCCTTCCTGACATTAACGCTGTGGTGTCATATGCTCTCACCAGTGTCAATCCATGCCATAATTGTTATTATTTAATTTTAATTTCCACACACATTAACACAATAATTTGCATTTTGAATTGAGCCTAAAATAAAGTGATGCTTTCTTTGAAGATGTGGTTCAGAATCCAGGCTGGGAATTCATTTGATCTTGAATTAGACCAACAATCCATTATGCATACATTACCATTACTATATAATATAGTTTGGACCATACCTTAATAATTTAATATACACCAACCAACCATATACAATGTAAAATAAAATTACTGTCTGATGAGAAGGAGACAGAGAAAATGACAAAGAAAAGTTAAAAGATTACGAAATTGGCAGAGTGAATGGGAAATGAATGGATCTATTCATTCATAGTGTAAATAGAAAACAAAGAAATAGGAAGTAGGCAGGAGCGAGCAGGCAAAGGCAGATTTGGGATCATAACTGTTGCTATCTATTTGGATGTTCACTCACAGTCACAGTCACAGTCTCTACTCTCTACAAACGGCCACGATCACCCTCAATAAACTTCCAAATCAAAGCAGGCACACCAGCACCCAACAGTTTCCATTACTTTCACTTTCTAGCTTTCTTTCCTTGCCTAACACAACAACCTCTTGCTTCTCCATATCTTGACTATAGTGACACATCAATATCACTGTTTTATTTTATTTTATTTTTTGTCTTTCATTGCTCACTTCACCTCATTCCTATTGGGCTCTCTGGTGTTGTAATGGGGAAGCTACTTCTCCGTTGAAGTTGCATCATTTCTTCCCAATATTAAAATGCACAATGGCATAGACATAACATGCATACATAGCTATCATATCATATGCCAAGCCAGTTGGTCCACATTGACATGCCACCAATTTATATTGCTTTGTCGTCTTGCTTTGTTTGCACCTTGGTCTCCGTTTTGTTCAAAAGAAGAAAGAAAGGGGCATACCCCCGTATTATTGTTATGTTTTTTCTTTTTTTTTCAACCTTGGTTCATATATTAATATATGAGAGTGGTAACATTAAAGAAACAGGAACATGAACCAACGAAACAACCACCTCTTTTCTTTCTCGTTTGCCTTTCTCTTCTTTTTATGGCTTACTCACTGCCAAAAAATAAAAAGTGAAAGAGAAATACCCGTTTGAATGAGACTGCGGGACAGTGTTGGGCCCCCCTCTCTGGAAACTTTACTTTCTTGCACAACAGGTAAACTAGACTAAAAACATGTCTTTTAGATTTTTGTTTTTCTACAACCAAAAATTGTATGTTCAATTCTACTATCATCAATCTTTGACTGTCTCTCTGTACAGTTATTAAACCCCTCCTAGGTCAATTTGAATCTCACCCTACCCTCTTCCATAACCATATCCATTTGCATTTTTCTATTTACCTCTCTATACCCTTTTTCTCTACACCCCCACAATGGTCCACATCCACAACAAAAAGCAATAAGAAAAAAGAAAGGAAAAAAAAAAGAATATTTCATCACATGCCAGTGATGCCATAAGATGTACAAAGCTATTGTGTGGAAAGGAAAATGCCTTCCCCTCCAAACTGAAGAACAAAAAAATAGCATCTGTTGTGGAAGTTTTCTCCCGCCATCTATATCAACCATTGTATTTTGCAATGGCTATGAGAAACATTTTCCCACCAAGAATGTTGCAGGGCCTCCAATTCCAACTTAGACAAGCAACCATTTTTACAAGGAATGCTCATGGTTGTTACCAGTTCTTTTTCCAGTGGTCTTATTCCCCCAAGCATATCATGTGTCCTCTACAAAGATTCTGTGTATGAAATCCCTGAACCTTTTGGAGTATAGCTTAGGATCAACGGCTGAGATGGAAGTGGGATCCACTTGCAGTGACTTGTATGCATGCTCTAGCTTTTTGCTAATATCATAGTCTTGTAAAATGTCAATGATACCAAAGTAGAGGATTACATCAGAGATCTCACTGCTACTCTCTGAAGGAGTTGAGTTGCTACTACTCCCACCACCACTACCTGCCACCACCAACTGATCCAATCCACCACCCTTACACACTCTCTCAGCTCTTGCAGGCATGTTCATTCCAAGCCGGATTAGAGGTCCCCTGAAAAATCAAGGACGAATCACAACTATGGACGAGTTCTCGCATAATTTTTACATTGATAGATATTATGGATGGAGGGAGTAATTATCAATTTATGTAAGTTAAAGGTTGCCATTAGTTAGGTTTAAAATGAGGAGGGAGCAAAAACAATAAATACTCGTGCATATGTCAAGAAAAAACGAAAATGCTTATGATACGTCACTGCCCCGCAAATATGTATGTCCCAAGATTCAAGTTCTAAAAACGACCACTGATCCATCAATGTCTTTGTCAGTTTAACATTTGGCTTTCTTTACAAAAGAAAGCTATTGCCCTACCTAAAAGATCAACTGGACCCCACCGGCATTTGTTGTCAATTGTCAACAAAAACTGTCAACAATTTCCCCAACGGGATCATTGATTCATTTCTTTAATAAGAGTTCAATAAGTTCATAGATGGATAGGTCTAAAGACTAGAGAGAATGGCAAATATAATCCTCTTTCACCTTTCAGTTCTTTTTACATGACCATGTACTATTTGACATTTAAAGACAGAAGAACTAGCCTCTCTGGTTAATTTTTTAAACCCGGGACCATTTGCACCAAACCTCAACGACACAGCACATGCACACAAGGGAAAGCAATTCCACCAACATGTACAAACAAGATATTGATGTTATAGATTGATACGCCATTCTCTCATGAATCATCTAGTAGTAAATTTAAGTTACTGAGAATTAATGCATGATTACAAGAATCCACCAAATGGTCCTGTTGGACTATAAATGCCTGGTCTGGAATTACCTCAACAGTTTTAGACAGAACAATTAAAGCGCATCAAGATTTCTAAATCACCAACTGTTTCTATAGGATATTGATAATGATCATAAATTAATGATAAAGAAATGCAAACTATTCTACACTAGAGAGACAAGAAGGATTTCTATATACATACAAAAAGAAGAGGACATAAATAGAAAAGAGCATACCTGCATATGAGCACCTCATCATCATGGGCATCTCTCTTGCCGGCTACATCCATAAGCATGCAGATTTAGTGAATTCACATGAAAGGATAAGAACTAGAAAATAAAAATATATATATACCTCCCCTCAAATCATCTGGTGAGGTTTTCAATTCATCAAATGAGCAATCATCACGAAAATGAACGCCAATGAGAAGACTGTAATCCATGATCCCCTCTGCTTCCAGGAACTCAGTGTCTCTATCAAGTTGCCTGAGTATAAGCCACTATAACATAAGACCAGACTAACCCCAAGAGCAGCAGTTAACGTTGAATGTAAAAGCAAAACAAGGAACTCGGAAAGTTTGGTACTGTACCATTTAAGCTCTTGAAACCACGACTGTTCTAGGCGAAAGACAAAATTGAGATCAAGGTCCTTGAGAGTGGTAGTCTCGTCAATCTCCTCCTGGGGCTTATCTGTTATCCGGCCATAAGAAGAACCTTTGAGGTCAAACCTCTTGTGGATGCGATACTCCGAACAAAATACATTTCCCATTACGATGAACCGAGTCTGTTTTGTCATAGCATTATGAGCATTACAAATTTTCATCACACCACAACAGGGAATTCGGAAGGTTAACCAAACCAATTTACTCCAAAACTCAAATGGGAAATCATACCTTTTGACCCCCAACAGGCTTGACACAATGTACCCCAAGGAATGCTGTTACCAGGGAGTTCTTGTACTGACAAACATGCTGATAGTAACTTGGAAGCATCCTAATGAGAACCTGACATGGGCACCAATTAATTGGTTATTGAATACCCAGATAAAAAGCATGGTGACCAAAAGTTTTACCTTGCTGAACATAATAAATAACACAGTTTTTCACTTGAAAATTACGGGAAGTCTATACAGTAAGGCTAGGAAAGCAACAACTACTAACCTTGACCTCAGATTTCTTGACGGTCTTGATTATGAATCTGTCATCTTGAGTGAGATAAAACAAGCTTCCACTTTTGCCAGGAGAAGACATCTCTCTGAGTGTGTCACTTCCGCAAATGGCAAGCATGTAGTCCGCAGGATCTATGGCAAATAATTCCCTTAGATGTCTAATTACCCAACCAACCAACCAACAAAAACAAGTAACCACCAAAGATATAGGCAGAATTAGTATGGTATACACAACCAAAAAATCTTTCCACACTCAGAAATGAAGGCAAGTAAAAACAACAACAATTAATAAAATTGACTCATAATAACAATAATGCCAACACACCTGAACACCATGGGACAATAGTCTTTCCACCTGAAGTCCATTGACTGATGCCGAGGCGTAACCTTGGACCCTTCCGGCGGGAATCTCGTCCAGAATTTCTCGTTGGGATCGAAATCCCCTGGCCGGAGATCTCGCACGATGGGGGTATACTTTCCAACAGTGTACCTAAAAATAGAAACCAACTCCTCGAAATATAAACATAGAAAATCAGATAAAATTGGAACCCAGCTGCTAAAAAAGAAATAATATACCTACCGGATACCAAGTTGAAGATTAACCATCAAATCATAGTTCTTGTGCCCCTTGGACACAGTTTGACCTGGTTTCTTGAAATCACCATCAAGAGACCAACAAGGACTCTTCTGAGAAGAAACCCCGCAGCTACTACTCTCTCCACCATTCTCGGACTCGCTGCCGTCCCTGTAAAACATAGAAGCTTCGGCATTATCAACAATGTCACAGGTAATGTCACCAGCTTCACCATCAAGCTCCCAAATGCAAATCCTGGGAAAACTGACGCTCCTTCTGCCACCATCGACCGAACAGCGCACGCTCTTCTTCCCTTCTTCATTGACAAACTCCTTCCCCCAGTTACCGGCACAGCTTCTTCCGCTTCCATCGCCCCAAGTGAACACACCCTTCCCTTTGGGCACTCCTTCTTCCCAAAACCCTTCGTAGCGGTTCCCATTCGCCCAAACCAAAATACCTTTTCCCGAAATGACACCGTTCTTCCACTCTCCGATATACTCATTTCCGTTCCTCCACACGTACCTTCCCTCGCCGTCCTGCAAGTTGCACTTCCACCACCCTTGGTACACGTCTCCGTTGCCGTAGCGTTTCTCACCGAAGCCGTGCTTTCTGTCGGCGACCCATGATCCGCGGTACATGTCGCCGTCGACTCCAATGAAAGAGCCGAAGCCATCGATCCGACCGGACTTGAAGTCTCCCTCGTAGGTGGCGCCGGAGGGCCACGAGAACCTTCCTTTGCCGCAGGCCTTGCCTCTCCGCCACTCTCCCTCGTACATGCAGCCATCGGACCATAAGTACTTCCCGGCGCCATGAGGAGCGTTTCCAGACAGGGTGCCGATGTAGATGTCGCCGTTGGGAAGTGTCTTCTCTCTTGCGGCGGGGGTAGGGGAGTCGTCGGCGGCGGAGGAGGAGGAGGGAGAGACTCGGCGAGAGGCCGGTTGGGATCGTGTCCGAGCAGGTGGTATGCAGGCTGAAGGGAGAAGAAGGTTGTCGGTTGTTGTGAGTGTGTGTGATTTTTTCTTCTTTGGAGTAGCAGAGTTGTTAGGGTTTAGATGAATGTCTTGGTGAGAGAGAGTTAAGAGTCCCTCTTGCATTGTTATGACCGGCGGCGGTGAAGATAAGTTGCCGGAAAGTGAAGTGCCAACGGCTAAGGCATAGGTAAAGCTATCTTGGTTAGTGGTGCCTTCCACATTGGGGATCGCTAATACCCTCTCAGTCTCACTCACTCACTCTTCTCTCCCTTCCCAACATACATAGACATAGGCTCTACCAAATTCCACGTGAATTTTGGTACCACTATTGTGTATCCCCCGCGCCCACAGGTATTACACTGTTAATATTAGTATTCGTAGGGATCTACTCTACACTCTATGTGGAATGCCTCATTGCATGCCCTTCTTATGTCTTTTACTTTACACCGCATGCATTCACTCCCACATCTATTAATTTCTCTATTATATGCTACTAATTTCTCCATTAACCAAAGTGGGTCATCAATCAAACACATAGTGGACATCACGTAGTAATTCCACTCATTACTCATTACTAACAAGCCTGACTATGCTCATGGAAAAATTAAGACCATGCATGCTTTTCCACGGATTTATCATTTTCCTTTTAACTAATGTGTCTAATTCACTTTAGAAAATGTGTTTCTATGTCTAAAAAAAATATCTTCTACGGATGATTTCTATATCTAAAAAGACTTGTTAAATTATTTTTTATTTTTTGGTGTCTAAAATCTTTTTTATTAATAATAATATATATGAATGTATGTATTGTTAGACAAATCCTTTTATAAAAAGTGGTAACTTATATTTATGGGAAAAAAAATCAGTAGTAATTAGAGGGGAAAAAAGAAAGAACGAACGAAACCATGGGTTAGTAGGGTGGTACACAGTAATTTTGTTGGGGCTAGGAGAAGCAAGGAGTGGGGAGTTGGAAATAAATGGGTTTGGTTCACAAGTCACAACGGCTATGATCATGAATAAGGCTTAGGCTGTGTGGTTGTGTGGCACTGTGCCCCGTGTTTAAGTTTAAGCCAATCATAACGAAGGAATTAAGAAACTCTGCGCGGGAACATGCCCACTTTATTTATTGTGCTCAACTAAATTAACCACCTTAACCTTGGGCCAACTTACCTAAATCAACATTAAACTAGTTTCTTTCCATAAACCACTGGCGTTTTCTTTTAAAAAAAAGGAAAAGTCTAGGGGACCAGCAGTTTTGTTGAATTTTGGCCAGCATGTAACCAGCAGAGGAAGATGAACCATTGGATGAAATCTCACACCAATCTCACACCATCAAATCATCATTGATGGCTAGTTGATGGCTAACAATCACAAAAACTGCTGGCCTCCTAGCATTGCTCTAAAAAAATATATATATATATATTTTCAATTAGACTAATGTAAAAATGTTTTATATCCTAAATGAAGGACACAGCTTGAGAAAGAAAATAAATTATATATAGAAGAAGTGTCGAAAAATAAGAAAAAGAAGAGTAGAAGAATGAAGAAGGGGGAAAATTAAAAGAAGAAAATGAAGGATTCGTAGAAGAAGCACAATTGAAACAAAAAAAAGACTCATCAGCAAAAGAAAAAATTAGAAAAAGAAAAAATGCGTAATTTCATCTACATATATTGTATAAATAAATTTTGTTCTACAATAAATTATTAAACTAAATTAATTAAATTTGATGAATAAATAACTATTTTTGACTAAAAACGATTAAGACGCTGTTAAAATTAACCCAAAAAAATTAAACTAACGTTATATCCATTAAAAATAGGTTTTATCGTATAAAAATATTCAATCGTTCAGTTTTTTGTTGATTCTATTTAAAAAATTATCAAATTAATCTATTATCATCATTAATTTTTGAAATTTCAACCCACCTGTAATAACAACGATAAAAAATTTTCAAAAACACCACTAAACTTTTGTAATCCTCTCTTACTAATAACAAACTTCACTTCTATAATCTCCATAACACAGAGTAAAAAAATACCTCATTTTTACTAACACCACCATTGTAACTATATTGACAACCATCATTTTTTATTAAACTTTTAAAGTAATCTTTGAGATTTATGTCGTATATTGATTTGGTCCATGAGATTCTAATAAAAACTACTATCGTTCTCGAGATTAAGTTTTGAGTATCATAGTGGTCTCTTGACCTCTTTTTTTGGCAATGACTCATCAAATAGAGTGATGAGTTGGCACTCCCATGTCACGCTGGACAATGATGAAATGACATCGTTTATAACCAAAGCAAAAAAATATTGTTTTGATAGTTGTGGACATGAAAACAGTTTACACACACTTTAATTGGGTGTTTCTACTTTGATTGGGAGCCAAAAGTAAACGATGTTGTTTCACTCTTGTCTAGCATGGGAAGAGGGTGATGGCTTACTACTTCATTTGTTGAGTCACTACTAAAAAGGAGTTGAGAGATTACTATAGTAGACAAAACTCAATTTTAGAGACAACGATAGTATAATTGAAATTTTAGGGGTCAAATCAATGTACGTCGTAAATCTCAATGATCACTATAGAAATTTAGTCTCATTATCTTTTCTTTGGAACACAATAACCAATCTCATCATTAGCACTCACAATAATAATTAAACACACAAATCATAAACAAATTAAAATTAACCATAAATGGTAATGATTGTAATTTTGCCTCATCTTCTTCTTACAAGGGATCCATCTAACTTTTGACTAACAGTTCTTAATCTCATATATGTACAGATAAATGGCTCTGCCATCAAAGAAGTTGGTATCAAGGAAGCCACGTGCTCTTCTTATACAACACGCAACAAAATTGAGTTTTAAATATTGTGAAGGAATATTTCATTCATCTATTCTTCTTTTGAAAATTTTAAACTTTTTTTCATTATCTTCTATATGCTATTACGAGCTTTTTCGATCCTTACTTATTTCTAATCTTTCTTCAACCTTGTTCTTGTTATTTTTTGTTCTTTTAATCCATCATCTTATTATAGTAACTTCTATCAAAACTACAAACAAGAACCAGTTTATTCCAATTCCTGATAAACTCACTAAAAATATGTTTTTTCTATGGCGCCAAATTTCTCTATCCATCATCCTCTCCGAAAACTTTAGTGATCATCTCGATCTCAAAAAAATTCTCCCAAATTTGCTTTCAATGCTGACAAAACAGCAGGCAAAGAGTCTTCAACTTACACAGCATGAATTCAATAGGATTATGCAATTCAAACATGACTTTAATCTTTTATGGATATCTCATTTCAAACTCGAATTGCTAGCTGTGATCATACCCATCAAATCTAGGAAAGGCCCAACACTCATTTTGCTACGCACACCAAATCAAGAATTAAATAACTGAAGACTCAATTAAAATCCCCTAAGAAACTCACCCTCACCACTACGGAGTATCTTCTTCAAATAAAAAAAAAATGTTGATCTTCTTGCAGCTGTAGGTTCACCTCTTACCGTTGATGAACATGTTGATGCAATTCTTGATGGTTTGAATTCTAACTATAAAGCTTTTCGTACATTCATTCTTGGAAGAAAAGAACCATGGAGCATTCCAGAACTTGAAGCTTTTCTCATGGCTTATGATGAAATAAACAAACAACTCAACAAAGAAGAAACCCTTTTGGTTCAGGCTATTTTACACTCAAATACACCTATCAATACTAATTCTCAATCTTCTTTCATTAATTCTTATTTTTCTAGTTCCAATTTTGGAGGATTTGGTGGTAGACGAGGAAGAGGAGGTCGCAATTACCTTGGAGGTTACAGTTCTTTGCAAAGCTCCAATCAAATTCAATGCTAACTTTGTGGCCGTTTCGATCATGGAGTGTGATAGTGTTACTTTCACTTTGACCAAACTTTCAATAACCCAAATTCTTCCTCCCAAAAATTCCTACCTCCTCTTGCATCTACATCCTTTCATAATCCTCAAGCTCTTATTGCCACTCCTTCTTCAGTGCAGGATAATGCATGGTACCCCGACTCCGCTGCATCAAATCACCTCACCCATAACAAACAAAATCTCCTTTCCAGCACTAAATATCGTGGCTCTGAACATGTTGTCATCGAAAATAGTATAGGTATTCGTATCCATCATATTGGTAACTCAACTCTTATATCCCATCTTCAAAGATTTAATTTGTTTTACTTAATTTATTGTATGTTCCTAACATTGCAAAGAATTTCATTAATGTCCAAAAATTTGCTGAAGATAATGGAGTATACTTTGAGTTTCATGCTCATCATTGTTGTTTCGTTCTTTACAAGATGATCATATTCTTTTGCATGGCATTGAATCTAATAGAATCTACAAATTTCAAAATATTTGTATCCCTAAGTCTCTTACTTTATCTAAACCACAAGCCCTTTTTGTCAACATTTCTTCCTGTGACCTATGGCATAAGCGCCTTGGTCATGCTTCTTCGAAGGTCATTGTTGTAACTCTTCGAAATGCTTCAACTCCATACTCTCAACCTTCCAACCGCTCATCCTTATGTGATGCATGTTGTAAAGCCAAAAGCCACCAATTACCTCATCTATTAACACGTACACTCAACCTTTTGATCTTGTCTTTGCTAATGTTTGGGGTCCTTTTCATATTCCCTCTTCAGCTAGTTATCGATATTACTTGTCCCTTGTTGATACATATTCTGGCTTAACTTCCATCTTTTTGTTGATCAATAAATCTCAAACTTTTACTGCCTTCAAACAATATAAATCCTTTGTTGAAAATCTTATTGGTCACACAATCAAGATCCTCCAAACAGATAATGGAGGTGAGTTCACCTCTAATGCCTTCAAACATTTTCTTCTCTCTTCTGGCATCACTTTTAGACTCACATGTCCTTATTCTCATCCTCAAAATGAAAAAGTTGAGCGTAAGTATTATCATATTACCGAACCTAGTCTAGCCATGCTAGCCAATACCTCTTTTTCTCTCCTTTTTTGGCCTGATACCTTCATTAGTGTCACATAAGTTATTAATCGCTTATCTACTCCTTTATAAGACAACAAATCTCCCTTTGGAATTCTCTATCATCAACGACCATATTACACCTTCTTTAAGGTCTTTGGTTGTCTCTGTTATCCTTGTCTTCGATGTTACAATTGTTACAAACTTGAACATCATTTTAAACCATGTGTTTTCCTTGGATATGCCACGAATCACAAAGGTTACAAATGCTTAGTTTCTAATGGCAAACTCTATATATCTTGCCATGTCCAATTTGATGAATCCATATATCTATACCACACTATTTTTTCTCAAGAAACCATTTAGCATAAGTTCTTTACCCCAATTTTCATTCCTTTTTATCCTTCTATTCCTATAACCTCTTTTTCTGCTCATCCACCCTCTCCTTCTTTATTATCTTGCCATCCCAAATAGATGACACTTCTCTCCCACCTACTACCTCCACTACTCATCAACAATCTCCCTCTATTCCTTCTACAACCATTTCATCTCATGTTTCCATCATTGGCATTGAAGTTCCTTTCCCTCTACCCGTTCTTGATCTACCACAGCCTCTTAACACTTATCCCATGCAAACACGTGTTAAGTATGGCATCTCTAAACCAAAGTTTTACCACACTACTCTTACCTCATCACAAGACTCTTCACATATGATTTCTTCCTCTGTTGACCAAGCCATGTGATCTCCTAAATGGAAAAATGAAATGCTTGAGGAATATAGTGCACTACTTAAAAACAAAACTTAGGATCTTGTAGAGCTACCCCCCAAGAGCTACTATCATTGGCTGACGTTTGATCTTCATGATCAAACAAAATTCAGATGGATCGATAAAGAAATATAAGACGTGTCTAGTTGCGAAAGGCTTCCACCAAAAGGAGGGCCTAGATTTCGACCAAGTCTTCAGTCCTGTCATTAAACCCGCAACTATTCGTGTCCTTCTCACTTTAGCTCTCTCAAAAGGTTGGCAAATTCGTTAATGTGACTCCAATAATGCCTTTCTTAATGGCACTTTAGACAAAGATGTTTGCATGATTCAACCACTTGGATTCTCATTTTCCTCTACTTCCTTTGTGTTTAAGCTTCATAAGGCTTTGTATGGCCTTAAACAGGCATCCCGTGTCTGATTTACTACTCTAACACAAACTTTAAACAAATTTGGGTTCTATCACACTAAGTTAGATCACTCATTCTTCATTCGTACTAATTCATTTTCTACTACTTACATAATAGTTTATGTTGATGATATCCTTTTGACAGGCACTGATCTAGCTATAATTTCTTTATTAATTTCACAACTCAATAATGTTTTCTCACTCAAGAATTTAGGAATTTTGAATATCTTTTTGGTATTGAATTTACATTTTTAACTAATCATCATGTTGTCTTGTCTCAAACTAAGTACATTAGGAAGCTTCTTAATCAGATAGAAAAAATACAAACAAAATCCATGTCCACACCTATGACCACCAACCTAAAATTATCAAATCAGGGTGATGATATCTTCGAAGACCCAACTCTATATCATTTCATCGTTGGGGTCTTCAATATGCTATGATTACTCGACCCAAAATTGCATACTCTCTAAACAAAATAAGCCAATATATGTATCGCCCTCTTCAATGTCACTGGTTTGCAGTAAAAAGGGTATTGCGATATCTTGCGGGTTCATTATTTCATGGTTTAAAATTCTTTAACACAAATGATATGAGTTTGAATGTTTGATTGCCTATAGTAACTCTGATTGGGCTAATAATTTGGATGATAGAAAATTCACATTTAGATTTTGTGTTTACTTGGAGAGCAACTTAATTTCTTGAAGTAGCAAAAATAGGTGAAAGTGAGTCGCGACATCACGGAGGCAGAGTTTTGAAGTATTATGTCAACAATGGAGGAACTCATTTGGTTGCGCACCCTTCTTCAAAGAGCTTCATGTCCCTCTCTCTCACCCTCCCGTCATCTACTGCAACAACCTCAGCACTTGTCTTTTAGCTGCAAATCCGGTACTACATGGACGCTCAAAACACTTTACCTTGGATATGTCTTTTGTTCAAGAAAGGGTCAAGAAAAAGCTTCTCTTTATAGAACACATCCATCTAATGCACAAATTATTGATGTTCTTACGAAACCGCTACCTGAAACCAGTTTTAGATTTCTAAAACCCAAACTCAGGTCCTCTCTTCTAATTCGCTCCTGAGTTTGAGGAGGATATTAAGAGATAGTTACAGTTTTTTCTTTATAGCCGTTAGAGTCTGCTTCTGTTAGTTAGAGTTTTGTAACCTTTCTTTATTCTCTCCGTACACGACTATATATATATGCCATGCATTATAACAAAATTGAGTTTCAAAATATTATGCAAGAATATTTCATTCATCTATTCTTCTTCTGAAAAATTTGAACATTTTTTCATTATCTTCTATAGCCTAGACTTGGTGGAGGGGGGCAGGCATAAGGAACAAGAAGAGAGGGTGGGTGAAAAAAATGCAAACGTATAGATGAATTTTGATTTTTTTTTTAATTGATCGAGATAGTAAAGAGAGTTGATAACGTGATTGAAGTTACAGTAAGACAGGAATTTAACTGGTTTTTGATATATTGATTGAATGTGTAGCAATGACGAAGATGATGAACGATTTTGTATTTAAGTGGAGGCCATGGCTACTTAATTAGTAGTTATTAGAAATTAAAGATACGAAGTGAGTGTATATTAAAAAAAGATGATGGAATTTAATTATTGATAAAAATTGAATTTAAAGGATAGAAAAGCTGACAACTATGAAAGAAATAATTTAGGAATTTAATATAATTTTTAAATAAAATCAATAAAAATTACTTTTTATAGATATAATAGTTGTTTTTTTAATTAATTTTAAATTTTTTATAGATAAAAATTTATTATTTATTCTGAATTTGATTGTAAAAAAAAACATGGTGGAGAAGGGTAAACAATAAATAATCAGATTAGTAGTTAGTAGTTTTAGGTTGTATGCATTTATTTTAATCACGTGAAGAACTTACTTATTTGTGGCCACAAATATGGATTATTTTAGTAATATGCATAAAGCATGTGACGATGGCATAGCTTAGTGGGCCTCAGTCCTTCATTCAACTAATAAAACACATTCAATATTCTCAAGTTTCGAACTTCTGATAAAGCTCAATCAAAACCAAATCTACTTCTATTAAACTAACTCCTTTTGCACAAACCACATTCAAAATATTGCCTTGTTAGACAATTGTCGTCACAAAAATAAGAATTAAATTAATATGACATGTTAACCAATAAAATAAAAAATATTATTATCTATTATCTATAATAATAATATATAATGGAAATATAGAAAAGAGTTGGTATATAAATTATTTTTCTTAAAATATCATCTATTATATATAATTCATAAAAACTTAATTGTACTGTTTGATCAGAATGGAACTCCTTAAATTCCCAGACCCAGGTTCTGAATCTAATGGCCAAGTAGAAGAGCTGGTGATCTGCAAAAATTGTATAAATTAAAATAATTAAAAACTGCACTATGTATTAGATATTTGAATTAGGATTTGGATCCTCTAAAGTTTGAATTTTACTTTAGAGAGTAAAGTGTGATCTCTCACCATTGATTTCATAGGTGGGACTAATAATAAATATGAAAGAAAAACTATTCAAAGGTAAAAGATCACACTTTACTTCTAAAGTGAAATTCAAACTTTAGAGGATCTAAATCCTTTGAATTATTGTTGCTCTTGTTAACAAATAGCCCATTCTAATAATTAATAAAAATGGTTCTATTATACTAGCCCAAGTCCATACTATTAATTAAAATAACACTAGTATATTTTTCAAATATTTGTTTCAAACCATCAGAGGTATCAGCGCCACTTTTCTCTCTCTTTTAGTGGTTTCCAAACTTTTGGTCTTCTACTCTTCTCATTCTAATTTTCTTTTCATACCAAAACAAGACATATGAAGAAAAACCATTGAAGAGAAGTGAACAGCAAAATATTAACCATTAAATGCACAACAAAGATTCAAAGAGGTATATTTCAATTTCTTTTAAGTTAATAACAATGTCAAGTATTATTTATATTATTTATTTAAAATAATTAATTTATTTTTTTTATAACGGACAGTGTTCAAAGATTGAAGTGAGGGCAAAACTCAATAGAATTATTTTTGGGTGAGACTTGGAACAAAAAAATAATCAGGTAAATCAATAACTTTATTTTTGGTTATTATATATTTGTGTTTCTAAAATTATTTGTTATTGCTCAATAGATTTAATATTTTTTTTAGGTTTAATATTTTTTTTTAAGAAAATAATATATATGCAATTATTTTTGTTTTTTTTTTTGTTAGATAGTTCAAGTTAAGTTAAAAATGTCAAAGATGAAAACAATTCACTCATTTTTCAAGAGAAAAGAGAGAATATATGATGAACAAAATTCAGCTTCAGATTCTTTGAGTAATGTTCAAAATATTATTGAACAACCTGTGACACAACTTGTTGAGCAAGATATTCAACCCCCTGCTTCCAAAATAACAAGGACTGAAATAGATCAAGTTAATATTGATACATTGATGCGTGATCCCGGAAAGCGTTCGCAAATTTGAAATTATCCTATCAATCAACAAGATGAAATCCGTAGAGCATACATAAAGTTTGGACCATATCAATTTATTATGGATGAGTACCCTCTTTCTGGTCTAGAAAGTCATCCTCGTCGTTTCAAAGCTCATTGATTTAAGAGTTTTTCTTGGCTAGAATATTCGCCAAAAGTGGATGCTGTATTTTGTCTTCCATGCTATTTATTTTCTAGAAAATCAAGTCCATTCACATCAGGAGGATTTCGCAATTGAAAAAAAATGAATAATGGAAAGGATTGTGCATTTTTATCTCATGTGGGTAAATCTCTTAATTCTCCTCATAATATTGTTGTTAAGTCTTGTAAAGATTTGCTTAATCAATTATGTCACATTGACAAAGTATTGGCTAAGCAAAGCTCACAACAAGTTTTAAGCAATAGATTGCGTCTTAAAGCCTCTATTGATACTGTCAGATGGTTAATGTTTCAAGCTTGTTCTTTTAGGGGACATGACGAGAGTCATGAGTCTCAGAATCGAGGAAATTTTCTTGAAATATTAAAATTATTAGCTTCTTACAATAAAGAAGTGGATGCAGTTGTTTTGGATAATGCTCCTCAAAATGCAATATACACATCATTTTCTATTCAAAAGGAAATTCTACATGTTTTTGCTAGAAAGGTGCAAAATAAAATTCGCAATGAGATTGGTAATGCAAAATTTTGTTTGATTGTTGATGAAGCTAGAGATGAATTTAGAAGAGAATAAATGACACTTGTTGTTAGATTTGTTGATAAGCATGGATTTGTCAAAGAAAGGCTAATAGATGTTGTTCATGTCAAAGATACTACTTCTGCTACTCTAAAACAAGAGATTTATTCTGTATTATCTTATCACAATCTCAACATTCAAAATGTTCGAGGTCAAGGGTATGACGGAGCTAGTAATATGCGTGGAGAGTGGAAAGGGTTACAAGCTTTAATTATTCAAGAATGTCCTTATGCATATTATGTTCATTGCTTTGCTCATCAATTATAGCTAGCTTTTGTTGCCGCGGCTAAAGAAGTTGTTGATATTCATGCTTTTTTCCAAAGTTTGAGTAATATTATCAATGTTGTGTGCTCTTCTTGCAAACGCAATGATGAATTACGATCTGCTTATGCAACTGAAATTTCCCATTTAGTTGCAACTAATCAAATTGAAACAAGAAGGGGAGCAAATCAAATTGGCACATTAAAAAGATCAGGAGATACTAGGTGGAGCTCTCACTTCAACTCAATTTGTAGCCTTTTATGTATGCTTAGAGCAACAACTTCAGTTCTGGAAGATTTGGCTACTAATGGATCTATATATTCTCAACGTGGTGATGCTACTTATGCTCTTAAATCTTTATTATCATTTGATTTTGTTTTCATTTTGCATATGATGAAAGAAATTATGGGAATTACTGATAAACTTTGTCAAGCATTGCAACAAAAATCTCAAGACATTTTAAATGTTATGCATCTGGTTTCTAGTACAAAGTCATTGTATGCATCTGGTTTCTAGTACAAAGTCATTGATTCAACAGTTAAGAGATAGTAGTTGGGGAGCACTTTTGGAGAAAGTTAGTTCTTTATGCAATGATCATGCTATTCAGATACCTGATATGGGTGCTTCTTTTAGTGACATAATTCGGTCTCGTCGTAAAAAGGATGTTGTCACTGTTGAACACCACTATCGTGTTGACATTTTTACTAGCGTGATAGATTTTCAATTGAAAGAGCTAAATAGTAGATTTAGTGAGCAAGCAACCAAGCTCCTCATATTGAGTACATCTTTAGATCCTAAAGATGCTTTCAAGTTATTCAGTATTTGCAACATATGCAATCTTGCAAAGAATTTCTATTCTTTAGATTTTTCTGAGCAAGAAAAGATTCAATTGGATTATGAATTACAACATTATGAACTTGATGTGGTTAAAGCTCCAGATTTTCAGAATTTGTCTACTCTTGCTGAATTGTGTCAAAAATTGACAGAGACAGGAAAATCAAATATATATCCTTTAATTGATAGATTAATTCGTCTTGTTTTGACTCTTCCTGTGACAACAGCAACAACTGAACGGGCCTTTTCAGCTATGAAGATTATTAAAACAAGGCTTCGAAATAAGATGGAAGATGAATTTTTAGCAAATTGTATGATTGTATATATTGAAAAGGAAATTGTTTCAAAATTCAATTCAAAGATGATAATTGATGATTTTAGTTCCATAAAGCATTGTCGAGCAAGTTTAAAAATATCAAAATCTTAAAGTATGTAGTTGAACATTGACTTTTATATAATATAATAACTTTTTTGATATATATGCTATAAATCATATTTTATTAATTTTTTGTTGTATTTTATATTTAATTGACCCCTCTTATGAAATTTCTGGTTCCGTCACTTGTGATCTGGGTCTTCTTGATGGCTATCTTGTAATGTCTGATTAAGAGGGTATTATGTTCTAGTGGAAAATATAAAATATAAAATAAAAATAAAATTACTATATAAATAATAATATCATCGTACCATATTTTGGGTCAATGATTTCTGGGCCAGATGGTGATCTCAAACGACAATAATCCAAATCATCCACCAGCCGAATTCCAAAGATGACAAATTTGTGTTCTTTTTTTATTTCCCAGGAATTTTGTTTCTATTATATATTTGTTAGCTATCACATGGGTATTACTACTAATAGGTTTAATATATAACTTTCTTGAGATTTTATAATAGCTTAGCCCTTTGATCGAATTGGAAGAAGAAATCGTTGTTCCATACTTCCATAAATACTTTATTTTTGCCTCTTATACCAAATAACATGCTTTATTGCTTCATAATACATGTTTTTATGATTTGCGTAAGAGAATTATATTATCCTTGTTCAAATTAGACAATTATGAAAGTTATAAAAATAATATTTTAATCAGAAATATTTTCCCCTATAGCATAAACTAATATAATTTGTAATGATTTATGTCGTTTAAAGTCATTGTTAGATGAGTGCTAACAACTATTTTTAGTTTGTTGCATATCTTTATAAACATAGTAAAATTTTATAACTTTATTGGTTGTATTTCGCGATCAACGGAGTAAAATTTTAAACATAGTATATTAGATTATTACATGCCTTATATGGTGATATAGCATATCGTTGAATAGATCATCATCATCATCCTTTGTTCTTTGCTATGAACACAACCAAAGTAATTACAACTAGACTTAATTAAATAAAAAATCTCTGGGTGTCACGGGGAGAACCACACAATTTTCTGGCCTCTAGTACATGGAAGCCACTCTTATTCTTCTTAATGGAGTTGATGCTAATTAAATATTTTTCACCTACTCCGTACTAACTAATAATAATACCATATTTCCATTCATTGTAACTTGAATGCAAACAAGATTCTAGTCAATGGAAGAGGTTTCCTCTTTAAAAACAAATTAGAGTTGGATCAATGTGGAGTCCCTCTTCTATGCATTCTCGGGTGCTACTGTGCTAGTATCTATTTTATATATCAAGAAATTAAATACAACAAGTTGGAATTAATTAGTGCGTGATAAATTAAGATAATCCAGGTTATATAAATCTAATTAAAATTAGAGGTCTGCTACACATACAAGTCTTTTTTATTTACAAGTCTTACAAGTTGCTAACGGGCCTTTTAATGCGTTATTCATCCGATTCCTGTTTTCAAAGCGCTACAATGTATTATGAACGGTTCCTTTTCCTCTTTCTCTTCCTCTTCCTCTTCCTCTTCCTCTTTCTCTTCGTTTTTTTTCGATTTTTATGGTTTCTGAAATCAAGTTTTTCCTCTTCCTCTTCCTCTTCCTCTTCCTCTTCTTCGTTTTTTTTCGATTTTATGGTTTCTGAAATCAAGCTTTGAAATCGTTTTGAATAAGAAAAAGCAGCAGAAGATGAGGAGGAGAAAGAGAAAGAGTTCTGAATTATGCAACGAATTTTGGGTGTATTTCTTAGATCCTTTGTGTGTATTTTCGTAATCCTTTGGGTGTATTTCTGTAATCCTTTTGAAGATAATGGAACTTCAAAAATACACCCAAACGATTACAAAAATACACCTAAAGGATTACAGAAATACACCCAAACGGTTACAGAAATTCACCCAAACGATTATAGGAATACACCCAAAGGATTACAGAAATACACCCAAAAGATTACAAAACTAAAGGATTTAAGAAAATACACCCAAAATTCGTTGAAGTACATCTTATGCATAATTCAGAACTCTTTCTCTTTCTCCTCCTCATCTTTTGCTGCTTCTTCTTCTTCCATAAAGATTTTACCGTGAAAAAAAAAACGAAAAAACAGAAAGAAGAGCACGTAAATGAAGAAGAAGAAGAGGAAGACGAGGAAGAAGAATGTGCATAAACGAAAGAAAAGGAGAAGAAGAAGAGTAAGAAGAAGAAGAACGTGCAGCAAAAAGAAGAAAGAGAAAGAGAAGGCAAGAAAAGAAAGAAAAGAAGAAGGAGAAGACAAAGAGGAAGAAGAACGGTTCGAAGCGTTTTGAGCGTTAGTTTTAATTGGACTTGTAAGACTTACAAGCATTAATCGCTTGTATGCCAAGAATTTCTCTAAATTAATATGCATCCTAAACGTACAAGTTAAGATTATTATTAGTAGAAGATTTTAAATTTATTATTTTAATAAATACATAATAATTACATCAGGAATTAAATTTTATGCATATTTTTTATAATAAATTTTTTATTAACAATTTTAATTTATATCTTTAAGACATATATTAGCTAAATTTAAATTATTAATATGCAACTGTGTTATAATTTATACTATTCTATGATTTAAGGACACTGACACGGACACGAAACACAATATAACACGAGACATGTTGATATGCGAATTTTAAAATCTTATAAGACACAGAAACACATATACATATAAAATATAAAATATTTTTTAGACAAATTGTAATGATATTTTGATATTTTATTGATATTAAAATATAAATTAATTTTTTAATTATTTTTAATATCTTATTTTCATTATATAAAGTATTTAAAATATTTTTTATTTTAATAAATAATAATATATACTATATCTAAATTTATTTCAAAAATATATATTAAGAATAAGACTGAAAATACTGACACGTGATGATATTTAGGTGTGTCTAAATGTATCTAAAAAATAATTTTTTATTTTTTATTAAAATACGGTTGGACACAGCAGACATGCGTATCGGACGAGTAATGGTGACTTGGTGAGTATCATGTCTAAAACATATCCGATATATGAATACGACAACTCAGCGAAGTATCCGTGCTTCATAGGTACTATTTGATTTGATTATGTTAATTAGTGCATATTATAATGATGAGTTCTATAATGTCTTTATTATGCTGTCTAAATTGCCTAACTTTCTTTTTAAAATAAAAAATAAAATATTTAAAATAAAAAGTAAATTATATAAAATTTATTAAATATTATTTATTTACCTTTTTTAATAACTTAAGTAGAAAATGATAGATACCATACATTTACCTACTATAATATCCTGCTTTGAGATATATGTATATATGTGGGTGTGTCCCACTTCTAAAATTTATCGAACTTTATACTTTCGAAAAATATAATTATATCATCAGTACTTGGTAAATAAAAAAATATATTTTTATATATGTGGGTTTAAAAGTTAACATTGTTTAAGAAAATTATTTATAAAATTAAATTATACATTAAATTAAAATATTTAATATAACTTTTTATACTAATAAATTCTTATATTTTATGTTTTTATGATGTTTACATTTAAATTTTAAAAAAAATTATTAAAAAAATTGTGAATTGTATTTATTAAAAGTCAATTTTATTTTTGTTTATGTACCAAACATAGTTACAATTTTTTTTAATTGAACACTCAATATGATTATTGTCCAATTTTAATTTATTTGTAATATATGTGTTTTTAATTCTCATAAATTATTAATAATTTTTTTTTAGAAATTTGGTAATGATTGGTGGAGAAGGATCATTCTAAAAGTGATGTTGTAAAAGAGAAAAGTAAGTAAAATAAAAAGATCTTTTAAAAAGAAAAAAAATGTCAAACAAAAACATAAGAGAAAAAAATTGGTATGTTGGTGATGACAAAAAAGATAATAATAGTAACAAAGTACAGTGACATAACAAAAACAGTAAAAATATATAGAAGTTATATTATCCAATTTTTTTGTAAAGAATAGTGTTATCTTTGGTATAAATAGACCAGAACTGAATTGACTGTTCAATCTTTTAAAAATTATAAAAGTTACCTTCAATAGCTTAATGCTAAGTGCTTCTCACATGTCATTGTAAAGCTATATTTCAACCGAATAGAGCTTCTAGGGGTGTGTTTTGCAGGGAATATAAGTGTATTTTTAGAAATTTTGAGATAAAAATGTCTTATTCTTATGTTTGATTTAAGATTTAAAAAATTATTTTTGGATATATTTTATTTTAAGAAATTGAATTACCACCAATTTAATTCTCATTTCTCTCCTGATTATCTTTAATTTCAATGGAAATGGAATGTAAACAATAAAATAAAAAGACTAAATTATTCCTATTGTTTAATGCTAGATTTCACTTTCTTCTTTATTTTTTTTTTTTGAAGAACGAAATCCTAGCAGAGCGTCTCCCCCAAATCAGTGAATTTCACCACCAATGTCATTACTACCGGAGTTGGCACCGATGTTGCTGTTACTTTAAACAGAAGATTTGTCTCCTTCTCTTTTTCGATTTATGTTCGCACTGCTTCTCTCTGTGAATTTTCTTCCAATCTCACGCTAAGGTTTGAATTTTTCTCCAAATCAGTGGAGGCTTCACCAACGCCACCACCATTGGATTTGCAGCAGCGCCAACATTACCCTAAACAAAAGACTGGTCTCCTTCTCTTCTTCGAGTTCATGTTCGCATTGCTTCTCTCTGCGAATTCTTTTCAAATCTCTCATTAAGGTTTGGGTTTTTTATACTTTTTACATCATATTACACTAATTTTTTGCAATAGACTGCTAATTTGATTAGTTAATTTTTTATTTTGCTTGATTTCTTATATGCCCTTTGTGATTATGTTGCATGTAAACAACGTGTTTGATGATTTGCCTCAATAAAGAGTTTAAACTTATGGTTTCTTTTCTTGAATTTGACAAAAATATTTTTTTTACATGCTTAATTTGTCTTGAATAACTGCTCAATTTTTCTCGTCTCCTCTTTATTTACTACTCGGCTGCCTCCTCTGTTTAAGGCTTCACTTCTTTTCTCATTTAGAATCTTCTTATATAATTTGCAAAGCATTTTATTTCATTTCTTATCTTGTTGCATATTAAGGATCTTATTCAGTTTTATGTTGGTTGAAATGAAGTATAGCTTAGGAACTTATGATATTAGCATAATAGTAGTAGTAAAGTTTTTAATTGCTACTTCATTTTTATTTATGCCTGAAATCAATCTCTTTAAAAATATGCTCATTTTTGTTTCGTTTCTCTTTCTTCTTTTATTATTATCTTTAATTTTAGATATGGAATAATTATTTCTTTGTTACTTGTTAAATGGCTAAGCTCGTGAACTTTTTTTAAAAGCAAACAGGGCGCTGAAAAAATTGAGTTATTTTCATTTTAAAATGAAAGGAAAAGGAGTTCATTTCATTTCAAACAATAATGATGATGATGAGTTGCATTCATTTCAAGGAATTAGAATCAATAAGCTATTAACTTCTGATTTTGGCTGCTGTATCTGACTACTAATAATATGTATTGCATACTTGAATTGATTTACAAAATTTAAATGTCTTCTAGCTAAATATGGTTGTTGTTTTAATTGATACATCATAATTCATTTTTTTATGACATATAGATGCTGATTTGTTTTTTTAGTGACAATATTTATTTAACTCTGTGGTTTGAACTATATTTATTTTGTTTCTCAAATAAATTGCTTAACTCTATGGGTTAAACTTCATTTATTTTTTTTTGCTAAAACTCTGGTTTGAATTATGTTAATTTTATTTCTCAAATAAATTAAGGATTTTTTAATTGAGTGCATTAAAACGATTTTAGTAGAAGGACCCATCTTTTAAATCTCCTTATTTAATGATTTTTTCTCATTTTAAATAGATTGATATAGTCATTTTTCCACAAAAATCAAAATTTAAAGGTCAAAGAATGGTTACGTTCCATAATTAGAGAAACTTCATATTCTTTCGACATCATCGATATGTATCTCTTTATACTAGATTTTTGCTCTTTTTAACCCATTCTGTTATTCCATATGCACACCACATATATACCACTAACAATATTTATTTATTTTTCTTAATAATTTTATTTTTAATTCAATTCCTATATTATTGAACCCACCAAATGGTTGTTATTAATTGTTAACAGAAGCAACATTCCATACATGATGTGATTGATCCGGCATTTTGTATGTTACATAATAATAAAACATGTATTTTTGAGTTAATGTCATAATAAAAAAAATACATGTTTATAACTAATAACAACTAATAACAATTATTTGGTGGGTCCAATAATATAGGAATTGAATTAAAAAATAAAATTATTTAGAGAAAAATAAATGTTGTTAGTGGTATATATGTAATGTGTATATAGAATAATAGAATGAGCTAAATTGGCAGAACAAAAGTTTAGTATGAAGGAATACATACTGATGATGTCGAAAAAATATGAAGTTTTTCTAATTGTGGAACGTAACCATTCCTTGGTCTTTAAATTTTGGTTCTTGTGGAAAAAGTGATTGTATCAATCTATTTAAAATGAAGAAAAAATATTAAATAAAGAGATTTAAAAGATATGTCCTTCTACTAAAATTATTTTTAATGCACTCAATTAAAAAACCCTCAATTTATTTGAGAAATAAAATAAACATAGTTCAAACCAGAATTTCAGCAAAAAAATAAACAGAATTCAACTCACAAAGTTAAGCAATTTATTTGAGAAATAAAATAAACATAGTTCAAACCACAGAGTTAAGCAAATATTATCACTGTAAAAACAAATCAGTATCTATATGTAGGGGTGTTCATGGTTCAGTTTTTTATAAACTGAATTGAAACTGCACTAAACTATTTAAAATAGTTTAGAAACTAAACCAAACTACTATGTCACATAAGAAACTGGTTTTAAACCAGTTTACAATACAGTGCACCAGTTTAAACCAATTCATAAAAATAAAACCAGTTTTAATTGAAAAAACCAGTTTAAACTGGTTTATAGGCTAAAATTAGTTTTAACTTTTAACATATATAAAATTAGCTTTTACATTTTTTCTCTCTCTCCCACTTTCTCTCTCTCTCCTTCTCTCCCTCTCTCTCCCCCTCATCTCTCTCTCTCTCTCTCTCCCTCCTCTCTCTCTCTTTTCTCCCTCTCTCCCCCTCCTTTCTCTCTTTCCCATTCT
>NC_029774.3:110622741-110623211 GCF_000817695.3 Arachis duranensis | reverse complement strand
TTTTCCTTTTATCTCTCTCCCCCTCTTTCTCCCCCTCCTCTCTCTCCCCCTTTCCCCTTTCTTTCTCTCTCCCTTTTCTCCCTCTATCCCTTTCTCTCATTTTTCTCTCTCCCCTACTCCTCTTCCTCTCTATCTCTCTTTCCTTCCCTCTCTCTTTCTTCTCTCTCTCTTTTTCCCTTTCTCTTTCTCTTTGTCTTTCTCACTTTCTCTCCCTCTCTTCTCTCTCTTTATCTCTCTCCTCCTCCTCTCTTTTTTTCTCTTCTCTCTCTCTTTCTCTCTCTTATTTTGAAGAAAAGAGGGAGAGAGAGAGAAGACAGATATAGAATGAGAGAAGGATGAGAGAGAAAGAGAAAAGAGTGAAAGGAAGAAGAGAAAAAGAAGGAGAGAGAAGAAGGAGAAGAAAGAGAGAGAAAAGGAGAAAGAAAGAAAAATGAGAAAGAGAGAAAGAGGAAGAGAGAAGGGAGGGAAAG
>NC_029774.3:110617627-110622061 GCF_000817695.3 Arachis duranensis | reverse complement strand
AAGGGAAAAGAGAGAGAGAGCGAGAGAGAGAGAGAGAGAGAGAGAGAGAGAGAGAAGGGAGAGAGGAGGGGGAGAAAGAGGAGAGAGAGAGAGAGGAAGGGGAGAGAGAGTGAAGGGAGAGAGAGAGAAAAAGAGTATGAAAAACTAATTTTGGAGTTTAAATAGAACCAGTTTTAATTTGATTTAAAACTAAATTGAACCATAAAAACGGTTTTTAATAAATTGGTTTTCATAAAAACTATGGTTTCAGTTTAGTTTTTTATTTAAAAAAACTTGATGAGTTTGGAAAACTCAAATTTATTTTAATGATGAACAAACATTATTGAAATAGTTAATTACAAAATTATTAATTTGATTTTCATTGAACATATGTTAATTAATAATTTTGTGATGCAGGTTTTTAATATGGGTCGAAAATAAAAGAAAAAAACTGCAAGCCCAAGTGTTTTATAAATACATTTAGCATTGATGCAAAAATATTTTGTTTGTTGTGGCTGAATTATTATTCTTGTTATTGGGCCAAAATTTGTGATACAAGCCCAATTAAAACTCATGCTCCAAGATCATTAAAGTTGGTCCAAAACTAATCTTGAGAAGAAAGCAAAAGTTTTGCTTGATGCTTCCAACGGATTCTTTTAATCAAGTGATGAAATTCAAAATTTATCAAGAAGAGTTAATACTTGTATTGGAAACATGAGAGAGATTATACAATTAATTTGATGGCTCATTAATGCTACACGCCACCAAGAAAGAAAGGGGAGTGGGAATTAATTCAGCTTGTTTTACTTTATTCAAATCCATTACATGCTTTTATTTCTACTTTATCTTCTCTCTCATCTCTTCTCTCATTTTCGGTCACTTCCATCACAGCAACCATAGAAACTTTTGCAAGCTATCAAGATGATGCTAGGAGCAAGCTAAAGACCATCACCATGATGGCAAGAAAAAGTAAACAAAAAGTATGCTGTGGCTGAGATCTCCAACCATGAATGGTAAGCTATGGTGACAAGATCTTGGCTTCTTCATACCAAAAAAGGAAGAAGGAGATTCGGCCAGCAAGGTGAAGATTCTTTGGAGGATGGCTTGTCTCTGATTCTGCTCAACCACCACAGGAAGTAGCTAGAGTGGCGAAGTGATGGAGAAGGCAGAGATTGGAGCAGATGAAGCCATCATCATCATGAAGCATCAAGGGCCAGAAATCCATCTTGGGGAGCAAGCCAAGGATGGAGCGCTCGGATTGATGAAGGGTGATGACCAAGGAAGGACTAGAGGTATTTGCATGTTGGTTATGCGTGAGTTACCTCTTCTCTCTTTCTGGCCGAACCGGTTTATTCTGCATGGAGAAGAAGTTAAGCTTGGTTCGTTTGGTTTCAACTGTGGAGGCTTCACTCTTCTATAAAAAGGGTGAACAGCCATGGTTTGAAGCAAGGAGAGTAAGTGCAGAGTTCTTATAGCTACCCAAGCTAACAGAAGTTCTTCTCCTTCAATGTATTCTGTTTTGTAATTTTTCTGTTTAATTTTGTCATGTCTTGAGTCTCATGGAAAAAGGCAAACAGTGAGGTTTGTATGAAAAAGCCATAGAGCGGAAAAAGGCAGAGAGTGCAAAATTAAAAGAAAAATCCATAGATGTCTTAGAGTTCCTTTGTACGTCTATGTTGTGTTTCATGATTCTGTGGGAATCCCCTTGTAAGTTGGGTTAGCACTTTACAATTTGTAATCTGGAAGATTATAGTGAAATTTCATCATGGTTGTGATGGAGACTGGATGTAGGCTGCATTGCACTTAGCAGCTGAACCAGGATATATCTGGGTGTAATCTTCTCTCTCTACTTCTTCATTTCTGTTTCTGCTGCACTGGAACTAAAATAAAAAATGTCTCGTGCCAAGTGACGAGACAAAAGTAAAAAATCTCGTGGCTAGGGACGAGACAAAAACAGAAAAGTTTCCTCAAAGACCAGAAAGTGTATTCAAGCGAAAAGGGGGCTAAGATTCAACCCCCCTTCTCTTAGCCACTGAAACCATCAATTGGTATCAGAGCTTAGACTCAAAGAGATCAAGCTTTGCAGCTTGGAGAAAAGATCCTCATGGCAGAAAGCAGTGGCTCAAATCTGGTATCATACAATCTCACAGAAGGGCAGTCAAGCAACAGACCGCCTCTTTTCAATGGGAAAAACTATACCTATTGGAAGGAGAGAATGAAGATCTTTGTGCAAGCAGTAGACTACAGGCTTTGAAAGATCATCCTAGAAGGACCACAGTTTTCTACTAACACAAGTGCTGAAGGAGTAGTCACTCTTAAACCAGAAGCAAGCTGGACCGAAGAAGATAGGAAGAAAGTGGAGCTAAATGCCAAGGCCATAAATCTACTCAACTGTGCTATCAGCTTCGAGGAGTACCGACGGGTATCATGATGCACAACAGCAAAGGAAATCTGGGATAAATTACAAATCACTCATGAAGGAACCACTATTGTAAAGAAGACTCGGATAGACATGTTAAATAGGGAATATGAAATGTTTACAATGAAGGAAAGAGAATCCATTGATGAACTGTTCAAATGGTTCAACACCATTACTTTTGGCTTGGATGCTATGGGAGTAACACATTCTGATTCTGTGCTTGTGAGAAGAGTGCTGAGATGTCTCACTAAAGAGTGGGAAACAAAAGCTTTAATTATTTTTTAGAGCAGTAATCTTGATTCCATGACACTTGATGATTTGAGAGGAAACCTTCTTACTTTTGAAAACACTTATTTGAAAAAAGAGTCAAAAAAGAAAGGAATTGCATTTTCTTCTGTAACTAACCCTCTGGGTGATGAATCCAGTGATAACTCCTCTGAAAATGAATTTGTGTTGTTTGCCAAAAAATTCAGGAAAATGGTAAAGTTCAAAGGCAAAGGCGGCAGCTCAAGGAAAATGAAGAAAGATCTTAGCAAAGTGACTTGTTTCAACTGCAAGGAAATGGGGCATTACAAATCTGATTGTCCTAAGTTAAAAAGGGAGGAGAAGAAAAAAGGATGAAAGAAGAAGGGTCTGATGGCATCATGGGAAGACTTGGAAAATGACTCAGACAGTGATGAAGAATCTGAGACCAAGTCACAACCTTGCCTCATGGCAAATCATGTAGATCAGGTATTTTTTCAAAACCCTGACACTAAAGACCTTCATCTTATGATAGATCACCTTTCTAAAAAAATAAGATGTTTTCTGACTGATAATCAAGATCTTGAACAACAAATTTTCATTCTTAAAACTGAAAATGATTTTCTCAAAGAAAAGCTGAGGGAGGCCGAAACTGCCTGTGATCTTGTGGAAGAAAATAAGCAGTTGAAAGCCCAACTTAGAAGTTGTGAAAGTGATCACTCGGTTGTTGCATATGTAAACTGTTTTAAAGAAAATGAAGAGTTGCTGGAAAAGGTTAAAAATCTTGAAAATGACTTAGCTAAATTTACTCAAAGTTCTGAAAATCTAAGTCAAATTTTGGCTAGTCAAAAATCACTCTTTGATAAAGCTGGTTTGGGATTTTATAAATCTGATAAGAAACCTTCCTTTAAAGATAAAGCTTCTTCATCCAATGACACAAGGTTTCAAGATCCCACCTACTTTAACAAAACAGCAATTCTAAGGTTTTGTAGATTGTGTAACCGAAGTGGTCATTTTTTCGTTCAACGTTTCTTTGGTGAAAGAATGATTGGTGATAAAGTTTACAAGGTTGTTTTTTATTACAATGATTTGGGACATAAGAGATGGTTTAACGTGAAAGGATCCAAGAAAATTTGGATACCTAAGGTCACTTGAGCTTATTTTGTAGGTATGCCTAGCATCCAAGAGGAAGGAAAATATGTGGTATATGGACAGCGGATGCTCTAGGCATATGACCGGAAAGACAACCTTCTTCATAAAGCTTGATGAATATGATGGAGGACTTGTTACTTTTGGTGATGATGGAAAAGGAAAGATAGTGGCTGTTGAAAAAGTTAGTAAAAACTTTTCATCTTGTATAAATGATGTTCTTCTTGTCAATGGCTTGAAACATAATTTACTTAGTGTTAGTCAATTATGTGATTTGAGTTTTGAAGTTATTTTTAAGAAGTTTGTTTGTTTAGTTGTTTGTGAGAAAACTGGGGATGTTCTATTTGAAGCTAAAAGATGCAATAATGTGTATGGATTAACTCTTGAGGATTTAAATGAACAAAATGTAACATGATTTACATCTCTTGAATCTGAAAAATGGCTTTGGCATAGAAAGTTAGGTCATGCTAGCATGTACCAAATTTCTAAGCTAGTCAAAAAGAATTTGGTTAGAGGAATTCCAAACATCAAGTTTGATAATGATCTTACTTGTGATGCTTGCTAATTGGGCAAACAAGTAAAATCGTCTTTTAAATCAAAAGATGGAATCTCAACCAAAAGGCCATTGGAGATGTTACATATTC
>NC_029774.3:110607755-110617360 GCF_000817695.3 Arachis duranensis | reverse complement strand
TTAGGGATTTCTCATAATTTTTCATGCCCTAGAACCCCCCAACAAAATGGGGTGGTTGAAAGAAGGAATCGAAGCCTTCAAGAAATGACTAGGGCTATGCTATGTGAAAATGAGATTCCTAAATTTTTATGGGCTGAAGCTGTGACACAGCATGTTATATTTTGAATAGAACAATCATTAGAAAAGGGTTAAAGAAAACCCCTTATGAGCTATGGAAAGGAACCCCTCCAAATCTTAAGTACTTTCATGTTTTTGGATGCAAATGCTTTGTACTTAACGATAAGGAAAACCTTGGAAAATTTGATCCAAAATCCTATGAAGGAATGTTTGTTGGATATTCCACCACAAGCAAGGCCTATAGAGTTTATCTCAAAGAGCATAGAACCATAGAGGAATCCATATATGTTACTTTTTGTGATTCTAACTTAATTCCCAGTATTGTAAAGGATAATGATTCAGAGTGTGAAGACGATGGAACAAGTAAAGAAAATCCCAAATCTGTGCAAAATGAAGAATCTGTCAGTCCGGTTTTATCTCGTCAGATCGAAGGAGAAACTTCCATTTTGTCTCCTGAGCAGACACAAGAAACTGAAACAGTGAGACCACTAGAAGTTCATCAAAGCTCAACACCTGTCCGAAAGCCTAGAGAATGGAAGTCCATGAGGGGTTATCCTCATGACTTCATCATTGGTGATCCCTCTCAAGGTGTAACCACAAGATCCTCCACCAAAAGGCAAACCGAACCTAGCAATCTTGCCCTCTTGTCACAAATGGAGCCCAACAATGTCAAACAAGCTCTTGAAGATCCATCATGGGTTAAAGCAATGCAAGAGGAGCTTGCTCAATTTGACAAGAATGAGGTTTGGACACTAGTACCCCATCCGGATGGTAAAAAAGTAACGGGTACTAAATGGGTTTTTAAAAATAAACTTGGTGAGGATGGACAAGTTGTTCGTAACAAGGCTAGATTAGTGGCTCAAAGTTACGATCAAGAAGAGGGTATTGATTTTGATGAGTCTTTTGCTCCGGTAGCTAGAATGGAAGCAATTAGGTTGCTTCTTGCCTATGCTGCCCACAAGGGTTTCAAAATATTTCAAATGGATGTCAAATGTGCTTTCCTTAATGGCTTTATTGATAGAGAAGTGTATGTGGCCCAACCCCCCGATTTTGAACATAAAGATTTTCCAAATCATTTTTTCAAACTTTCAAAGGCTCTTTATGGCCTTAGGCAAGCTCCAAAAGCTTGGTATGAAAGGTTTAGTGCCTTCCTATTAGAAAATCAATTTCAAAGGGGTACCACAGACACGACTTTATTTATTAAAGCATATAATGATGATATTCTTCTAGTTCAAGTTTATGTGGATGACATTGTGTTTGGTTCGGCCAATGAGTCCTTGTGTGAAGAGTTTAGAAAACTCATGACTAGTGAGTTTGAGATGAGTTTAATGGGAGAGCTTACTTTCTTTCTTGGCCTCCAAATTAAACAAACTCCTAGTGGTACTTTTATTCACCAAGGAAAGTATGCAAAAGAACTTATCAAAAAGTTTGGCCTAGAAAATTCTAAACCAATGGGAACACCAATGCATCCAAACAATAAACTTGAAAAAGATGATGATGGCAAAGATGTGGATGAAACACGGTATAGGGGAATGATTGGTTCACTAATGTATCTTACATCCTCTAGACCGGATATTGTTCAAAGTGTGGGTGTATGTTCAAGATTTCAATCTCACCCAAAAGAATCCCATCTTTTGGCTGTTAAGCGCATCATTAGATACATTAAGGGAACATGTGATTATGGTTTATGGTATCTAAAATCTGATATTTTTGTGCAGTAGGGTTTTGTGATGCAGATTATGCGGGAGATAGAGTGGATAGAAGGAGCACCTCCGGCATGTGTTGCTTTCTTGGAAGCTCACTCAACATGTGGTCAAGCAAGAAACAAGCCACAATAGCTCTATCCACAGCTGAAGCTGAATACATATCCGTTTCTACGTGTTGCTCACAAATAATTTGGTTAAAAACGCAATTGGAAGATTACAAATTAAAGATCAATAGTATACCATTATTTTGTGATAACATGAGTGCCATAAATATTTCAAAAAAATAAATATTTCAAAAAATCCTGTTTTGCACTCAAGAACAAAGCACATTGAGATTAAATATCATTTTATTAGAGAACATGTGCAAAAGGGTACTATTGATATTCAATTTGTAAAATCTGAAGATCAACTTGCTGACATTTTTACAAAACCCCTCTGTGAAGACAGATTATGTTCACTAAGAAAAAGCTTGGGAATGTTTGATTTAAGTTCTGTTGAGAATTTGTGAAATTCTGATTCTATTCGGTTTTGTCTCGTAGGAAAGCAGGAGACAAATTTCAGGATGTGTTGAACGGGCCATGATACAGGGGGAGACTGAACTGAAGTTAATTATTGTGTGCCCCACCAAATCTCTTTGACCTCACTCTGACCCGTTCCTCATTTTTTTTTTAAATTATACTTTTGGGAAGTTGTCAAATTAAATTTTTATCCTTCCTTCACACCTTGATTCTAGGAACTATTTTTCACTTGTCTTGAATTAGTATGGACTGCATTGTTTTTTCCTCATTTTTTTGCAGAGTCCCTTCTTGATGACAAAAAAAAGGCTGAATTGAAACTGTTATGTTTCATTGATTTGTTGCACTATTTTGCAGACCTGTTTTGCTCTGTTTTATGCTTTGATCTGGCTCTGTTTTGAGCACTTTGTGTTAGTGGATTAATTTCGAGTTGAACTTTGATTGTCATTTGCTCAAATGCATGTGTGTTGACTGGACCATTGTGGTTTGGTGAAAAATAATATTCTGCCTTTTGTATGTTATTTTCATTTATTTTGCAGTACCCATTGATGACAAAAGGGGGAGAAAGTGCTGAAAATTGAAATTATAAAAACAGGGGATGAAATCCTTGTGTATGGATTTATGATCACCCCTGTTATACATTGTAATGCATTTGTTTTAGTACCGTGCCTGCTGATGTTTGATTAGAAATATGTATTTGTGGAGGCAATTGATTTACCTTGATGAATATGCTTTGGATTAGGAATATACTTTTGATTTATCTTGGTAAACATGCTTGCTGAATACATTATTTTTTGGCAGTTCCTTTAAGCATTAATATGGAAATCAAATCTTTGAAAGTTGCTGTGATTGAAATGATCATGCCATGATTAAAATGTTTTCCTACCATAACTGTGTTACTCTGATTTGTTGATTGAAAAATATTTTTAAAACAGATTGAACAACAACTTATTTTTCAAAGATATTTTGATTGATTATTTTGTGTGTTTGAGCAAAAAATCAAAATTATTGATATAAGTTTTGATTATCATTCAATTCTGCTCATAAATCAAGCCATTCAACATCTTACATTGAATATGTTGAATAACATTATTGCTTTAGGCTTGATAAAATTGTTACAGGTTAGAACTTCCCTTGGTAAAGAAAGTATATATTAAGGGGGAGTCATGTGACAATTAGAAAGGGGGAGAAATACTAATCTTCAAAGGGAGTACTCAATACTCTAATCTTTAATTTCTTTCCATTTCAATTTTAATAATGTTTGTCATCAAGGGAGAGATTGATGAGTTTGGAAAACTCAAATTTATTTTAATGATGAACAAACATTATTGAAATAGTTAATTACAAAATTATTAATTTGATTTTCATTGAACATATGTTAATTAATAATTTTGTGATGCAGATTTTTAATATGGGCCGAAAATAAAAGAAAAAAATTGCAAGCCCAAGTGTTTTATAAATACATTCAGCATTGATGCAAAAATATTTTGTTTGTTGTGGCTGAATTATTATTCTTGTTATTGGGCCAAAATTTGTGATACAAGCCCAATTAAAACTCATGCTCCAAGACCATTAAAGTTGGTCCGAAACTAATCTTGAGAAGAAAGCAAAAGTTTTGCTTCATGCTTCCAACGGATTCTTTTAATCAAGTGATGGAATTCAAAATTTATCAAGAAGAGTTAATACTTGTATTAGAAACATGAGAGAGATTATACAATTAATTTGATGGCTCATTAATGCTACACGCCACCAAGAAAGAAAGGGGAGTGGGAATTAATTCAGCTTGTTTTACTTTATTCAAATCCATTACATGCTTTTATTTCTACTTTATCTTCTCTCTCATCTCTTCTCTCATTTTTGGTCACTTCCATCACAGCAACCATGGAAACTTTTGCAAGCTATCAAGATGAAGCTAGGAGCAAGCTAAAGACTATCACCATGATGGCAAGAAAAAGTAAACAAAAAGTATGCTGTGGCTGAGATCTCCAACCATGAATGGTAAGATATGGTGACAAGATCTTGGCTTCTTCATACCAAAAAAGGAAGAAGGAGATTCGGCCAGCAAGGTGAAGATTCTTTGGAGGATGGCTTGTCTTTGATTCTGCTCAACCACCACAGGAAGTAGCTAGAGTGGCGAAGTGATGGAGGAGGCAGATATTGGAGCAGATGAAGCCATCATCATCATGAAGCATCAAGGGCCAGAAATCCATCTTGGGGAGCAAGCCAAGGATGGAGCGCTCGGATTGATGAAGGGTGATGACCAAGGAAGGACTAGAGGTATTTGCATGTTGGTTATGCGTGAGTTACCTCTTCTCTCTTTTTGGCCGAACTGGTTTATTCTGCATGGAGAAGAAGTTAAGCTTGGTTCGTTTGGTTTCAACTGTGGAGGCTTCACTCTTCTATAAAAAGGATGAACAGCCATGGTTTGAAGCAAGGAGAGTAAGTGCAGAGTTCTTATAGCTACCCAAGCTAACAGAAGTTCTTCTCCTTCAATGTATTCTGTTTTGTAATTTTTCTATTTAATTTTGTCATGTCTTGAGTCTCATGAAAAAAGGCAAACTGTGAGGTTTGTATGAAAAAGCCATAGAGCGGAAAAAGGCAGAGAGTGCAAAATTAAAAGAAAAATCCATAGATGTCTTAGAGTTCCTTTGTACGTCTATGTTGTGTTTCATGATTCTGTGGGAATCCCCTTGTAAGTTGGGTTAGCACTTTACAATTTGTAATCTGGAAGATTATAGTGAAATTTCATCATGGTTGTGATGGAGACTGGATGTAGGCTGCATTGCACTTAGCAGCTGAACAATGATATATCTGGGTGTAATCTTCTCTCTCTACTTCTTCATTTCTGTTTCTGCTGCACTGGAACTAAAATAAAAATGTCTCGTGCCAAGTGACGAGACAAAAGTAAAAAATCTCGTGGCTAGGGACGAGACAAAAACAGAAAAATTTCCTCAAAGACCAGAAAGTGTATTCAAGCGAAAAGGGGGCTAAGATTCAATCCCCCTTCTCTTAGCCACTGAAACCATCAAAACTGGTTTATTTAAAATAATATCAGTTCAGTTTCAATTCAATTCAGTGAAACCAGTTTTTTTGTACACCGCTATCTATATGTCATGAAATGTATCAATTAAAACAACAACCATATTTAGCTAGAAGACATTTAAATTTTGTAAATCAATTCAAGTATGCAATACATATTATTAGTAGTTAGATGCAGCAGCCAAAATCATAAGTTAATAGCTTATTGATTCCAGTTCCTTGAAATAAATGCAACTCATCATCATCATTATTGTTTGAAATGAAATGAACTCCCTTCCCTTTTATTTTAAAATGAAAATAACTCAATTTTTTCAATGCCCTGTTTGCTTTTAAAAAAAGTTCACGAACTTAGCCATTTAGCAAGTAACAGAGAAGTAATGATCCTATATAGGGGAGATGAGAAAGATTGAACAATCATTCAAGCCAAATTAAGCATGTAAAAATATATTTTTGTCAGATTCAAGAAAAAAAAATCATAAGCTTAAACTCTTTATTGAGACAAATTAAGCATGTAAAAATATGTTTATGTCAGATTCAAGCCAAATTAAGCATGTAAAAATATGTCACAAGTTTAAACTCTTTATTGAGACAAATCATTAAACATGTTTTTTGCATGCAACATAATCACAGAGAGCATATAAGAAATCAAGCAAAATAAAAAATTAACTAATCAAATTAGCAGTCTATTGCAGAAAATTAGTGTAATATGATGTTGAAAGCATAAAAAAACCCAAACCTTAATGAGAGATTAAAAAGAATTCGCAGAGAAAAGCAATGCGAACATGAACTCGAAGAAGAGAAGGAGACCAGTGTTCTATTTAGAGCAACGTTGGCGCCAGCACAGCTCCAATGGCGATGGCGTTGGTGAAGCCTCCACTGATTTGGGGAAAAACTCAAACCTTAACGTGAAATTGGAAGAAAATTCATAGAGAGAAGCAGTGCGAACATGAATCGGAGAAGAAAAGGAGATAAATCTTCTATTTAGAGTAACGGCGGCTCCGGTGCCGACTCCGATAACGGTGGCATTGGTGAAGCTTACTGATTTGAGGGGAAAAACGTTCTGCTAGGATTTTATTCTTCAAAAAAAAATAAAAAAAAGTAAAATTCAGTATTAAATAATAAGAATAATTTAATCTTTTTATTTCATTATTTACATTTCATTTCCATTAAAATTAAAGATAAATAAGAAGAAAAATGAAAATTAAATTAATGATAATTTAATTTTTTAAAATAAAATATACTCAAAAATATTTTTTTAAATTTTAAACCAAACATAAAAATAAGACTTTCTGTTGAGTCTGCAGCGGAATTTTGACTTCTAATAGCTACAAAGTAATATGAAATTGAACACTACTCACAATAATGCACTCGCTATATAATTATTAAAGAGAAAAGGAAATAAAATAAAATAATAATAATAATATGAAAAGAAGATGTGAATATATATAGTTGTTATTGTTGATGATATCAATTACAATTCTTGAGACGTATATATAGTATCTCTATGCTATAACTTCAACGAATAGGAATAAAATTCTCCGACAAAAACTCCTTACTAAACATTTTGAGTTCTCTTCTATTAAAACTCAATTTTAATTTTACTTCCTAAAATTACTCTTATCCTTCCTTTATTCTCACAATTCTCCACCTCGGTCACAATTTGAAATCTACTCAAATTTTGGACGATCAAAGTGTGGTATTCATATATGGTTGTGTCAATTTTACAATGACTGCGTACGTGTCCTTGTTCAGGATCAAACCAATCGTAGTTCTTCTATTTCTCCATGTAATGCCTAACATGAAGCAATATTGAGCAATTTCAAACAGTGTTGGAACTTGTTTCCTGACACTACTTTAGTCAACATATCAGCAGGGTTTTCATCTGTGTGTACTTTTATAAGAGAAATGTTACCTTTCTCTATAACATCGCGCACGAAGTGATATCTTACATCAATATGCTTGGTACGAGCATGATGAACCTGATTTTTAGCCAAATGAATTGCACTTTGACTATCACAACTCAGATTCACGCAATCTTGCTTCAACCCCAAATCATCTAGAAGACCCCTTAGCCACAATGCTTCTTTCACCCCTTCTGCTACTGCCATGTACTCAGCTTCTGTAGTAGATAGTGCCACTGTAGCTTGTAACATCGATCGCCAACTAACTGGAGCACCTTGTATTTTATATACATAACCAGTCATAGAACGTCTTCTATCTAGATCACCAGCATAATCAGAATCAACAAAGCCGCTGATTTGACATGATTTTCCACTAAAGCATAAACCTGTGTCAATGGTGCCCTTCAAGTATCTTAATATCCACTTGACTGCTTCCCAGTGTGCCTTACCCGGGTTTGCCATGAACCTGCTAACGACACTGACTGCCTGTGAAATATCTGGGCGTGTACATACCATAGCATACATTAGGCTACCGACTGCACTAGCATATTTGTTTTAACATAAAGGAGTCAAATCGCTTATACCATTGCCGAGGAGATTGTTTTAATCCATATAGCGATTTCCTCAAGCGACATACCTGACTTTCTTTACCCTCAACCTTGAAACCCTCAGGTTGATACATGTAGATTTCTTCCTCTAAGTCACCGTGCAAGAATGCAGTCTTCACGTCTAGTTGTTCCAACTCAAGATTACTATGAGCGACAAGACTTAAAAGCACCCGTATGGAAGTGTGTTTTACCACTGGAGAAAATATCTCATTGTAATCAACACCTTCTTTCTGTGCAAATCCCTTTGCTACTAACCTAGCTTTGAATCTTGTACCATCTGACTTAGTAGGATCTTCTTTTCTTTTATACACCCACTTACAACCAATTGCAGTCTTTCCCACGGGCAATGGGACCACATCCCATGTCTTGTTCTTATGAAGAGATTGCATCTCTTCCTCCATAGCGACAATCCAACTCTCTCTATCTTTGTCTTTGATAGCATGTTTGAAGGTGACCGGCTCATCATCCTCCACTGAGAGTGCATAATCTACCAGGTTTAGCTGCCCATAATGTCTCAAAGGCTTGTCTGACCCGAACTTCTGAACAAATTTATAATTCCTCTTTGGCCTAGTAGATGCCAAAGAATCCTGCTGCTGCTGTTGTAATGAATGTGCATTTTCTCGCTGAATTTCCTCATGATCAAGTTCATCTTCTGCGTCATCTCGAGTAGCATTAGGATGCTCCACCTGAACATTATTAGAGTCTATTTGTTGGTATTTAGACTCTATCTCCACCACTTGAGTATTTGAAGTTTTTCCAACATCACCATCATCTGGCACCACATCTTTAGACAAAGCTACCATAGATCGTTCATCAAAGGTAACATCCCTGCTAATTACAAACTTAGAATCATTTACACTCCAAAGGCGATAGCCTTGAACCCCTCTTGGATACCCCAAAAAGATTGCCTTCTTAGCTCTATCATCAAGCTTATTATCTTTAACATGATAATAGGCTGTGCATCCAAAGACTCTGAGTTTTTCGTAATCTGCATGTTCCCCTGACCATACCTTATAAGGTGTGTCTCCATCTAGAGAAGAATGTGGGGATCGATTCACTATGTAGCAAGCTGTAGCAATCGATTCTGCCCACCATTCTCTGCCTAACCCAGAATTAGAGCGCATACACCTTGCCTTCTCAAGTAGCGTACGATTCAGTCGTTCGGCGACTCCATTCTGTTGTGGTGTTTCTCTAACTGTCCAGTGTTTTGTAATGCCTTCTCGGTCACAAAACTCCTTGAAAGCCCCATCCGTGTACTCTGTGCCATTATCAGATCGTAGAGTTTTCAGCTTCCTACCTGTTTGGTTTTCAACCATTGCTCTCCATCGCTTAGAAGTATCGAATACCTCATTCTTATGTTTGAGGAAGTAAATCCAAACATATCTGGAATAATCATCAACAAAAGTAACAAAATACCTGGAACCACCCTTGGAAGTAACTTTAGCCGGGCCCCAAACATCAGTATGCACGTAGTCTAATAACTCTCTACTTTTATACTTGCTTGTAGAAAACTTCACCCTATGTGCCTTTCCATACACACAATGCTCACAAAATTCCATTTGTGGTTTCTTCATATTCTTCAGCAAACCTTGTCCACAAAGCAATGATAGACCTTTCTCTGACATATGTCCAAGCCGCATGTGCCATATTCTCGTGCAATCTGTTTGATCTCTACTTCGACCGATTCCAACTGCTAACTCACCTATAACTGTTGTCCCC
>NC_029774.3:110605898-110606696 GCF_000817695.3 Arachis duranensis | reverse complement strand
TCGATTTCATATTTGCCTACTTTGACATTACTACTAGTAGAAGCCATTATATTCAAAATTGAATTTTACCACTCAAATAATGAATAATATAATGTTGGCTCTGATACCAATTGTTGAGTCTGCAGCGGAATTTTGACTTCTAATAGCTACAAAGTAATATGAAATTGAACACTACTCACAATAATGCACTCGCTATATAATTATTAAAGAGAAAAAGAAATAAAATAAAATAATAATAATAATATGAAAAGAAGATGTGAATATATATAGTTGTTATTGTTGATGATGATTAAATTGAAATTCTACAAACGTTTATATAGTGGTTATATGCTATAATTTCAATGGATAGAAACAAAACTTTCCTATAATAACTCTTAGCCTTCCTTTTCTTAGCCTTCCTTTTCTTTCTCTCTCCCTCACACTTTCCATCTCAAAATTCATGAGAATCCACTTACAAGCACGTACTCCTAAGTCCTAAGGCAATCAAAATTCCTGTTAATCCAGTTTCTTATTGGACACGTTTACATATAATAAGAGAAAATAAAATAAAAATGCTTGATTCATGAACGTCAAGTCTTTGGATTTTCTTCGTTGTTATTTATTTACGTGTATACTTTGATCACTAATTCACTATTATTTTTGTTCGTATTAGTTAACTTGTCATATTCAATGTTTTTAATGTATGGTGAATCTTAATCAGAATAAAACTATTAAATGGTGACGTATCACATTAAAATTATTATTACATTTGGATTCCATTTTCTTTTAGATTTCCATGTTTAATTTTTGGATAAAAAT
>NC_029774.3:110605518-110605802 GCF_000817695.3 Arachis duranensis | reverse complement strand
AAATTTATCAGAAAATTATTTTATTTTTTATTAATTTTATAAATTTTATAATATTATTTTTCTTCTTTCATTTCATTATCATTTTAATACTTTTTTCATTTTACGAATTTAATTTTTTATATGAATTGGGTTTTTATTTATAATTCTTTTAATATTTTTTATTTTTAAAGATCTATATTTTAATCTACCAATTTTTATTAATAGTTATTCTATTTTTAGTTTAATAATTCTTATTTATTTTTAAGAACTTTGAATAAAATTTATCTTGAAATTGAGATTTAAAA
>NC_029774.3:110601379-110605505 GCF_000817695.3 Arachis duranensis | reverse complement strand
AATTTGAATTAATATTAGTTATAATTATTAATATAATTATTTTTTCTCTTACATATTTAATTTCATTCATACTTTATATTTTATTTGTTAATTTATGTTTTTAGAGTATGTTTTTCAATTGTGACTAAATAAATAACTTTAAAAAAAATATTTTTCATTTTTATATGAGTGGTGTCCATTCCGAGTACGTGTTAATCGGCTTCAATAAGCATGAGGCAACATAAATATATGAATGAATAGAAAAATGTTCTGAACCCAGGTATAGATAAAATGATTGAGTGGAGTTTTATTCTATTGAAGAAACTGAAAAGGCGCATCTATATTAAAATGACAAGAGTAAGGATTATAATAAATACAATCATTAAATAAATTTTACATTTATCAATCATCAACCACTTCCAATCTTGCACCGAAAGGTAAAACTTTAATAATGAAAGACCACCCCATATATTACGTTTCGCCCAACAAAACTTCAGAAACAGATCACTTCCATGGCTCATTAGAATAAACATTAAGAAAAGAAAGATAAAAAAAAGTGCATATATACGTTAGATTCTCCTTTAATTTCCTACAAGGTATATCTAGCTTTATCTTGGTTAAATACTGTGTTTCTCCAAGTTAAACTCAATCCAAAACCCAACTTTGATTTGAGCTTTTGACTGCGAAAAAAGTTGCAGTTGGAATTGATTAGCCACTATATATATGTGCACTCAAAATTACCTATATTCATAGCTAGGCATTAATCAATCATGCCTCTTTAAATTACTAAAGCAATGATTGTAAATATGCCTAGGATTAAGGAAGGTAGAGTAGGCAAGGATCACAGGAAAATTGACTTGGGAATTAGTGTTTCGGGTCATGATTATCACTTATCAATATCAGTATCAGTATCATTAGTAGGTAGTTGGCCAAAAATGTCATGGCATGCTTCCCAGTTGCCCTTTTCTCTAGCTTCCCAGTATCCACCAACATAACAGTATGTATGGCTATTTTTGTCCATAGCAAACCACCTTGGATTCCAACCCTTTTCTTGCACCTTCCTTGCCTGCCAATACAGTAGTGACGCTTTTGTTACTCAACTATCAAAAACCACCAAATTCATCTCATTCACTACATATATTAAAGATATATAGATATTATATTAGAATGTTTGTTAGATATTTCCGAAACTAATCACCATATTTACCATCCTATATAAAAGCATAATTCAATTGTAATCAGCCGTTTCCACTATTTAGCAAATTTTTTAATTCTTGATTTTTCTCTCAGCTATATTTTATTCACAAACCACCATGATTCTCAACAGTGTGATCCAATGAGTTTCAAATATTTGATTTGATTAAGTTGCACCAATGATACCTGCCGTTGTCTTTGTTCCAAACGTAACTTCTCAGCATTGGCCTTTTCATACTCTCCGTTCTCCAAACACCTTTGGTCAGGTCTTAATCTTGAATCGGTTGGTGGCAACTTCTCCTGTTTGTCAACTCAAATGTAATTAAGCACTAATCATCAATGAGGATTTGTTCTAGGATTTTTTCAACGAAAGAGAATATTACATAGAATCACATTGTTTACCTTTAGTTCAGGTGTGATTTCATTTAGTGTAATAGCAAACTTGGTAAGGTTATATCTTGTTTGGTACTCGGAAGGCTCACTCTTCTTCCATATTAGATGTGATTTTGATGACTCATTAGACCCTTCTACTTCTCCTTTACTAGAATTCTCTAAAATTTCATACTGCAAGCTTTCATTCCATTTTCCATACACAGTTGCCACTTTTTTGCCTTCCTTATCTTCCACTACTCCTCGTACCTGCAGCAAAACTTAATTACAAAGCATGAGAAATATTACATGTCTACGGACTATGAACTAGAACAAAAGTTATTCAACTCATCATTTTGTGAGAAATAAAATCTGCATACATCAACCCTTCCATATGGTTGCTAGGGGTAAAACCAAAAGCATTATTGTTGCTACCACATAAATATATAGAAGAAGCACCTGGTGCGGGTTTCTCTCGATGATTGATTGCTCCTTGAATTTAAGCATACAAGAATAATCGCGGTTCCCCTTTATCCTCATTGTACCATAATGGTCACAATAGAGTTTTCCTAATATGAGGTTGTAAATTGCTGTTGTTACCTGATGGTAGAAATGTTGAATTAAATATCTTAAACAGAAAACTGGCAATCTTTTGGAAGAGACATTGTTAAACTAACAGTAACAAATGCACATCAATCAAATCCACATATACCTTGCTCCACTGAAAGACGTCACCATCATCAAACTGCAAAGTTATTACACCAACAGGATCAAGATGAATTGAACGACCCCAAAATTTACTTTTTAAATTGCTGTCACCCCAAATTGTCCATCCTCTTCCCTCACAATGGCATGCTAATATCATTGGGTGATGACTGACCTATCTCAACATGAGCACCGTAAGTATTTTATTTCCAGCCACCAGTTATTTTCAAAACTAGGGGGAAAAAAATGCCTTTAGCATGATGTTGAGACAATGATATATCCTTGCAAATGAACTTTTAACAATAAGATATAGAGTATATACACATATACAGTACATATAACTACAATGCAGTACTAATTGTTAATGCCAAAGTGAGTATAGAATACCTTCTCAGATATAAAGCGAATGCCTTTTTCTGGGTACAATGCCTCATATGTCTCACCCAAGAGTGGATTGAATGGTTTGCAAGTCCTGCCATCAGTGCAAGCATACCCTGAAACCGCAAATGCAGCCACACATATCATCCTCATGACATTGTTACCCTGTATACCATGTAGAATGGTAATAAGAATCAGTTATAGACAACAATTGCCCCCAAGAGAATTTTGTATTAACTATGTCCATGGCATATCTTGCAAGAAGGAAATAACCATTTTGCCCCAAGCATATGCTTGGTCTAGAAGGTAAGAATACTCCAAATCTTCAAGACATTTCTGCAATGAAGAGAGGGGTTCATTGAAATAAACCGGCAGACAGATTCTTGTAAGGTCCTTCCCGATATTATCCTTTATTATTGACCACAAACTGACTCCTTTATCTTTTTCAACAGGATCAGGTAACTTCTTTCGTCGACTAACATCCTCATGTTCCAAATCAAGGCCGAATCTATAAGGCTGAAATCCAGTGCTACTCTCAGAACATGTTGAAAGAATATCAAACGTATCAAAGAATGCATCACGGTCACTAACACTTCCTTCTGTAATATATCAAAACAGTTAAAAAAAATTTAAAACCTGCTGTATGGATCCTAGAGAGATCAACATGATAGCTTGATCAATTTAGAATAACAAGGACCTGGCCATATACTAAATCAGAAAGAATGTCACTATTCTCAACTAAAAGCATTATCATTACCAACACTTTACAGTCATAAGTATATTGTACAGCTAATTCAAGATATATACGCACCACTGTTATTGTCATATGTGGTTCGATAGGAATTGGCATCATCCCTTGAGTTCTGACTTTTGCTTTTAATGTGTGGGTTTTCCAAGTCAATATCTTCTGTCTAGAAAAGACACAGGTGGTTGAAGTGAATACAATAGTACACACTAATTGATGGTTAACATAATCAGAAATAATGACATGTACCGTGTCCAATACATGCAAGTGATTGTTATTGAGAACATGTGATAGCTCAGTTCTCATAATGTCCTCACTGTCCTGGATAGCAGCCTCAGTAAGACCCTCCTCCAAGAGGCGCTGCCTCAACCTGTGGGTGGTAACCACCACTGACGAAGAAGAACGAGGAGAAAAAAAAGTATTACTATTATGAATGGTGCTGTTCTTGACGACCTGCAGGGCCTCGAGCCAGGTTGCACGGTCCTCCTTGTTTTCTGCCTTCAAATGGATCTTTTTCTTTGTCCCCGTGTACACACAAAACCTCTTCCCATCTGATTTGTTCTCTCGTGCCGTACACACCTGCATCATTATGAACAATTTTCATGTAACGATATAGTATATTCTTGCAAGAGAAATGCTGATAATAGCGTACCCTGAGATGGAACTGGCCAAGGGGTTGTTCCGGTTGGGGTTGGGATTGGCGGGAAGTGCAACGGATATCGGCGGGGAAGCGACGGAGAGACTCTTGGCCGACGA
>NC_029774.3:110579245-110601364 GCF_000817695.3 Arachis duranensis | reverse complement strand
AGGGGGTGAGAAGCAGGTTATGTGTCTCCATCTTGTAATAAGACAAGACACCATCCTCGAGAATGAACCACCGTGGCCTCCACCCTTGAGCGTAGTTCACCCATTTGTACAGCATTCCAGATATTGTTATTCCATTATCATAATTATTATTATTTTCAATGATCTCGCCCAAACGGTATTCATCGGCGGCTATCGTGTTGCTGCGGGAGAACCGCGCCGAATCGATGCGGTCGCTGCTGAAGCTGCCAAGGGATCGGAACGACGCCGTTGAGGTTTCCATGTGTCCGCTGATTGTGGATTGATGAAGCGTCGACCGTTAAAGGAGCAGAAGAAAAGAAACGAAAGCGATGCATAGCAGCAAAATGCAGTTGGACGCGCCAATGGGAGAGGAAGAGGAACATAACTAGCAGCTACTTCCTCCGCATCTATTTCATAGGGACAGCGTTCTTGGCGCCCTGCCATCAACTCTTTTTTGTTTCTCCTTTGAGTCATGCTCGTATTGACCAATAACAGATGGGCTTAGGACCAATATTAATAATTGGACTCCTTATGATTGCTGCTATATGCCCCAAAACGTTTCAAGACCAAAGCCCCCATGACCAAAGCCCCAATCCCCGCTTTGCGTATTCTTGACTTGTTGCGCCGGCTAGGGGTGTCCACGGATCGGATCGGATCGGATATGGCCAAAAATTCGATCCGATCCGCACAATTCTCATCGGATCGGATCGGATACAATATCCGCATTTTTCAGTGTCGGATCGGATTGCGGATATATCCGCAAGATGAAGCTCATTTTTTAATTATCTTTTTAGGTAAAAAATTCAATAAAAAATGTTTCTTTCACACTTTTAAACCTACTTGTTCCTAAAATAATTTTAATCAAATTTTTTCTAAATAACAAAAATAAAATAATTCAATATATAAATAACATGTTTAACAACTACTAACTAAATTACTAAAACATACAAACTAACAGATAAGTAAATATAATAACAAAGATTCCAACAAACACTTTCAATAAGTGAAAACAACAAGCACTAAAATACTAAAAGCCTCATTTAAAATAAAACAGCAACATAGTACCCCACTAAAATCTAAACAATCTGAATCTGCAAATGCTTTTCAACTATCAGCAGAAACAAAACAACTTGATCCAAGATTATTTAAAATAAAACAGCAACATAGTACCCCACTAAAATCTAAACAATCTGAATCTTCAAATGCTTATCAACTATCAGCAGAAACAAAACAACTTGATCCAAGATTATTTAAAATAAAACAGCAACATAGTACCCCACTAAAATCTAAACAATCTGAATCTGCAAATGCTTATCAAGTTATCAATTATCAGCAGAAACAAAACAACTTGATCCAATATTATTTAAAGTAAAACAGCAACATAGTACCCCACTAAAATCTAAACAATCTGAATCTGCAAATGCTTATCAAGTTATCAACTATCAGCAGAAACAAAACAACTTGATCCAAGATTATTTAAAGTAAAACAGCAACATAATACCCCACTAAAATCTAAACAATCTGAATTTGCAAATGCTTATCAACTATCAGCAGAAACAAAACAATTTGATCCAAGATTATAAGATTGTAATTGACTTTGAACTTCAGGATCTCCAGCACTAGTAACTCCAGAAAATTCTTTTCAATTAAACAACCAAATATGTCAAAGCCAATGGGATAAAATAAAGAATAAAGAAGAGCGAAAAATAAATGAACCAATTCATTATATACCTGAATCAACCGCAGCATCTCCTTCATCAAGCTCAACCAAAATCTTAGCAGGTTTTAACCAATTTTGAGTACAAATTAAAGCCTCTACAGTAGTGGGACTCAAAGCACTACGATAAGGGTCAAGGACACGACCTCCGGTACTAAAAACTGACTCGGACGCCACAGTAGAAACAGGAATGGCTAATATATCTCTAGCCATGCAAGACAGAACTCGATACCTCAGAGTCTTTCCTCTCCACCACCTCAGTATGTCAAATCCACTAAAATCTTCCGCCACTTCATCTTCCAAATACCTATCCATCTCATTTTTCTTGAGCTCACTTAACTTTATCCTTTGTGTTTATTTCCACTTGCTCATAGGGTCTTCAATCATAATGCTATCATGTCACTCGTGTCTAAACTAGGATTTGGTGTAGTATCGGAAGAAAAACTAGTATCTTGAGTATCTTCAGGTTTATTACTTGGACGACCCAGTGCACTTGGTGGATAGTTGTGCGAAGTTGTGATAAAGAGTTGAGATTACAATTGTGCGTACCATGTTGATGGCGCCATTGATGATCACAATTTCGTGCACCAAGGACTTTTCACCTTCACCATACATCTCAGACAAAGTGAACTGAATATATTCCAACTTATAACGGGGATCAAGGAACACAGCAACAAGCACTAGATAATTTAAAGATGGTTTATTGGCTTTGTCACTTGAAGTGAAAGAGGAAGAAGAGTAACGGTGATCAGAATCATCCCAATACTTATCAAACTTAGCTTTCATAGCTGATGCCATCTCACGCAACACCAAATCATCACTTACAATCCATTTATTCAAAGTGCATAATATCTTACACAATACATGGAAAAAAGTATTTGAGGTGACATTCAAAGAACTAGAGAATGAAAGAGTTGCATGATAGAAAATTTGCAAAAACCGCATGAAAATTCGAGCTCTACTCCAATCTTCATCACTAGGAGGCCCCCCTTCATCGTCAACATATCTCTCAAAATGAGCATCTTCTCTCGCAAGCCGAGCAAATGCCCTTTCAAACTTTTCAGCCACTTCCAACATCATATAGGTAGAATTCCACCTAGTTGGCACATCAAGAATAATCATTTGACGACTAGTAATGTTTGCCTCAAGTGCGCACCTCCTAAAGGTTGCTAATCTAGATGGGGAAGACTTCACAAACTTACAAGAAGTTCTTATCCTAGCAATAGAAGAGCTTAAATCTTTTAAACCGTCGCAAACAATTAAGTTCAAAATATGGGCAGCACATCTCAGATGGACAAATTCCCCACCCAACATAGTACAACCATTCCATTCTCGCATAATTCTAACCAAAGTATTCACAACAACAAAGTTGGCACTAGCATTATCTACAGTTACAGTACAAAGCTTCCGAATACCCCAATCTTTCAGGCACTTCTCTAACGCTTTTCCTATGGTAGGACCAGTATGATCAGCAATCAAGTTAAAAGACAATATTTTCTTATTCAACGTCCATCCATCATCAATGTAATGAGCAGTTACACACATATAGTTTATGTTTTGAACAGACGTCCAAGTGTCAGTGGTTAGGGAAATCATCTGATGGTTCAACTCTAAGAGGGATTTAAGTTTGGTCTTTTCCTCTACATACAATTGCATACAATCTCTAGCAACTGTCTGACGACTTGGGATTTTAAATTGAGGTTGCATCTCACCACAAAAGTCCCTAAATCCAGTATTTTCTACAAACTTAAATGGGAGTTCATCAATTATTATCATCTTACAAAGTGAAAGCCTACACCGCTCCTGGTTAAAGTCTACTGCCTTTAATGTTGGTGGCTCATCTAAATTAGAATTTGTGAACACAAGGGTTTTTTGTTTTTTATCAACTTGATTATCTGGATTCTTCGCACAAGTTCCAATGTGTTTTTTTAGATTAGAAGTGCCATCCCTACGACTATGACATTGTAACCATTTCAAGCAATGTTTACATTGAGCTTTAGTTTCTTCTGCATTTTTTTTAAAGTGATCCCAAACAATAGAAGGGGGCCTGCTAGTCTTTCGTTTACCTGGCTGGCCTGTCTGTGTCTCTGTCCCAGCAGTAGGAGCATCACTTGAGGCTGGATTAGTCACTGATTCCCCTCCCCTTACTGACTCAGAAGGTGTTGATGCAGCAACATTTGGTGGAGTAGGAATGCTCCCTACCTCAGATCCACTTGTATTGTTTGTAACTGCTTGCCTATCAGCCATTTCAAGCAACACAATCCTGCAAGAAACATCTCACATAATTACATAAATCATATAAACATAGAATAGAACACCGGCATCTCACATAATTCATATAAACAATAACATGAGCAGAATTCTTTAAAAAACACAATAACAGTAAGGGTAATTAGAACAGGTTACTATTATGTATTGAAAATAAGTCAAAAAATCAAGTCCAAACACAGAATAGAGAAATAGAGCATTTCAATTCAGCAGGTTACTCATGAAAATTACCTGATCTCACATAATTACATAAATCATATAAACATAGAATAGAACACCAGCATCTCACATAATTCATATAAACAATAACATGAGCAGAATTCTTTAAAAAACACAATAACAGTAAGGGTAATTACAACAGGTTACTATTATGTATTGAAAATAAGTCAAAAATCAAGTCCAAACACAGAATAGAGAAATAGAGCATTTCAATTCAGCAGGTTACTCATGAAAATTACCTGAAGACTGAAGTCCTGACTCCTGAACGCGGCGATGAGATTAGGGCCTAGGGGTGAGAGATTGGGGGCTTTCAACCAGAGAGGCAGAGAATCCAAGCAGCTGCTGCTAGTGTTGCTCCGACCAGCACAGGCAGGAACGGCGGGGGTGAACGGCGACCTGAACGGAAGAATAGGTGAGACCCTCAGAGATTGGGAGTCACGGGGTGAATGGCGGGGTGAACGGCAGATGGGCAGAATGGGTGAGACTCTGAGAGATTGGCGGTCAGGGGGTGAACGGCGTGGTGAACGGCGAGGTCAACGGTTTCAAAAATTGGGGGTGAATGGGTGACACTGACTGACTGAGATTGGGGTCTGGAGATTTGGGTTTCACTTTGTCTCAGGCTTTCAGCGCCGTGAAGGAAGGAAGCAAGAAACAAGGAAGGGAAGGGTCCGAAGGGAGTCACTAGTCAGGGACGAAGGGTGAACTGTGGAGTGTGGTCTGTGTCTGAGTGTCTCTGTGAAGTGTGAAGTGCAAAATGAAATTAGGGTTAGGTTAGGTGGTGGCTGCAACACAAAGTATAAGTATCTAACATATATATATTTTTTATTTTTATTTTTTAATTATTTTGTGCGGATCCGCGGATCTGCGGATCGGATCCGCGGATACAGCACATAAATCCGCAATCCAATCCTTAATAGGTGCGGATCGGATCCTATCCGATCCGATCAGTCTGCGGATCAGATCATATCCGCAATTATCGGATCGGATGCCGATAAATACCGCGGATCTGCGGATATGATCCGATCCATGGACACCCCTAGCGCTGGCTATTGCTGTTGACTTCCTGACAAAAAACAAATGATGTGACTTTAATGATTATTAGACCTGAGTGTATTTTTCGGTGTCTAAATGAGAGTTAAAATTCATTTTCGCCCTTAAAATTTTACTTCAGCCTCAATTTTGATTCTGAAATTCTAAGTTATTTAATTCAGATTTTCAAATATTAAATTGTGACTCACATTTATTTTTGTAGTAGTCTCTGTTAATAGAGTGCTAATGTGACACGTTAAATTGTCACATTAAAATTATCAAAACGGCACCTTTTTAAAAGTGTGTTCAATTTTCACTAAAAATTACGTCATTTTTTTAAGAGTGTGCTCAATTTTCACTAAAAGTTACGTCGTTTTGGAATTTAAGGGGTTAAATACATTTGATCTACACTATGATAATCAAAACAACTATATTTGACCCTTTTTCTTTTTTCTCTCGCATGTGTGACTTTCATAAAGGTATTCATCATTTTCCAAACTGTTTGAAGGGGTTGTTGAAGAATTAGTATCTGCACGCGCACAGCAACAAAGGCCGAAGAATAGATTAGGAACAAAGAAAATTTTATAATTTTTGTAAATTCTATTATCTGTTGGTTTGAGATTTACATTGTGTGTTAGCTTATATTATAGTCTAGGTTAGAATTTTGTTAATTTGTGGATTTTAAATATGTTAGGATTTTGATTTAATTTTTTTTGCTGAACTTAAAAATGACAATCATTGTTTAAATATTTTGTTTTGTATTTCTATAGACAAAAAAAGAGAATTGGATAACAATCTTAAAGAAGATTGTATTTATTTTGTATAGGTATTATTTGTTCTTTATTTTTAACTCATATAAGTGAAGATATATATAGTACAAATTAGAAAAAGAAAAGCAGTAACTGTTATCATTGCTATATAAGTAAAAGCAGTTATTTTAAACTGTTTCTTATTATAACTACAAGCTCTTTATTTTTATTACTCTATCTTAAACAAAATATAAATTAAATTCGAAGCATTTGGTTCAATTGTGAATTATTGAATTGTAGAGTATTAATATTATTGACATATGATTTAAAAATATAACTGATGTCACTGTCATTGATTTTGCATTACAGATGGATGAGGAATAATAATTATTTTCCGTCATGGAAGATAATTTGAGACCAATCAAGATGGAGATGTGATTTATATCAGATACCATATTGATAACTTAGTTGGGTTGAGTGAGGACACGATGGATGTCTTCTCAATAAGGAATTACTACAAGGTACTAGGACACAACAAGTTGAAGGAGTGCTGGTGGCTAGCTCCTAGGAGGTCATTGAATAGTAGATTAAGAGCACTCTCAAGTGACAATAAACTGTTTGAGTCTTTGAGATGTGATTTTATGTTATGAATAAGTATGGAGTTGTGCATGTCTATCTTGAGAATAGAGTATCTGAACTTGAGGCTGAAGAGGTTCCAGAATTGATTGAGATGACTCACATTCTAGAAGAATCTGAAATTGACTCCAACTCAAACACCTCATATATCCAAATACATATCTTCCCTAAAACACCTACATATGCTGACCAATCCACATCCAATCCCCTATGGAGCCCACCTTCACTTTTTTTGTCCAGCCTACCTCTGTGAATCCAGTCCAGCCCACAATTACACCTCCAGGTTCCAGTCCAACCCATACAATCACCTCCAACCCAGCCTTCTCTTAAGCTCTAGCCCAGATCACCTCTTCACCACCAATTCAAACCACATCTAAACCCCATGATAAACACCCTACCAATCTAGCTTCTAAAGAAAAATCCAATCTTATTAAGAACTATACACCAACCACTATCATTATTAAAAATTTCACTCCAACTGTAACTAAGAAATTCAAGTCCACTCCAAAAATAAGTGAAACAAAAAAACACTATATCACTACTTAGAAGAGTGACAAGATCAACTTCTAAATTTGTTCCGAAAAAGAAAAAAGGTTACTGGTGAGGTGGTTACAGTGACACGCTCGAGTAGTGAGAGCAGTGATTCCCATGAGAGTGCGAAAAATGAGCTTTATAGGCCTGGACCCGAGGTTTTTGAGAACTCGAGTGACTATGATTCTGATTGTGAGGTGGCTACGACAAGGATTAGGAAGTGTAAAAATAAGAAAGGTGAGGAAAAATCCAAGTTATGCCTCGATAGTTTCTGTGATGAGGATGAGGTCATTGTGTAGAATTCAAATGAAGACATTCAAATGACTTTTTCGAAGACTCTTATTGATAGTGTTAAAGATGCTGTTACTAATGATGTGTCTAAAGATGCTATCACTCCTTCAAAGATTGTGCTAACCTAACCACCTAACTCACAACCAGAAGATAGAGATCAAGAGATTTCACCCTAACTTCATTTCATTTGTAGATTTAAATTGTATTTATGATTATATACTTGCTATATACTTGCTGTTGGTATCGTTTTTTGGCAACAGTTTTAATATCATTACCATTTTGTAATCGACTAAGACAACGATTTTAAAGCATTATCGTTGGTGTTGTTTTTTGGCAATGGTTTTAATATCATTGCCATTTTGTAATCGTCTTTGACAACGGTTTTAACACCATTGCCTTATGTGACTTTTGACAACGTTTTTTTTTGTAATATATAAATCTTTATTTACAATAGTTTTCTTATGAATGAAATTAGTTCCAATTTTTTTAATTTAGTGTCAATAATAATTTAAACTATTTGAATCAAATTACTAAAGAAAAATAATTAAACATTTCCCATCAAATTTGACTTATAAAAATTATTGTAAGATCCACAATCACATTATATCATCATTGCAAGATAACATAATACTAATCTAGGTCATAACTACTTGTACTTATATCATCATCATTTTTCAAAATACCATAATACTATAGCCTAAGTCATGACAACCTCGAACTATATTATCTAATTTTGCAAAAGATATAATAACAGAAAAGAGTTGAAATAGCTAAATAGCAAATAGGTTTATCACTATGTTCACAAGTTCATGACTTTTACTGTGTAACATTTGCTCTTAAAAATTTGACCTTAATTAAGTTTGATTTTCCCTTCAACATAGTTTTCCTGTAAAGAAAAAAAAATCAAATATAAAACTACACATATTTAATACTAATAATGTTTACTAAAAATGTTTGAGAGAGATAGAGGACAAACATATATAATAATATTCTTCTATTTGGATACACAAAACAATTGAATCAACATCAACATAATCAACCATTATTTAAGATATGATAACTTATAGAAACTTTAACAATAAATAGTACTTCCTCATTCACATCATTGTTCGGATTACCTAAAGTGCTTCCTAGTTAAGCAGCTAACATCTCAAGGTCCACTCCTTAGCTTTTTTGTTGCAGCATCATCTTAACAAGCGATTTTAATTCATCCACTTCTTTTTGCATCACATCAACCTTACCCTCTAATGTTGCTTTCTCAACTGCATGCTGCTACTTAAGGGTGGCAATTTCATTTTTCTTCAACAAAGTTGATGTGGTAACTCTTCCGTGACATTGCACTCTCCCTGCCTTCTCTTTCCTAAATATAAATTGGAAAGCTCTAATTGCTGATTTTTTAGACTTTTTATTCTTAACTTGCAGATGTGCCTATATTAATTTGAAGAAAAATAATAATAATAATAATAAAAGAGTAACTACACAATTGGACTAAAAACATATATCATTTGACAACATCAAAGCAAATAATAGAAATTAAGAATAATATCAAGATTCTTTAACTCAACTGCAAGCATAAAAGTAACAACAAATGATGGAAAAATTGCTAAGACACAACAAATACAAAACCTATTTTAACCAAATTAACGCCCAATACTTACAATAACATCCAAAATGTCTTCATCCAATGATTTTCCCTTTGTACTTTGGCGAGTCTCAACAAACATTTCTGCTTGAGTAGGTGGTTCATTATTTTTCTTAGAAACAGCCTGTAAGCCCAGTTCAAATAGCATTCATATAGAGTTAAAATAAGTTTATTTTCTAAAATTAACACATACTTGATACTCAAAGACACACACCACACGTACACATACAAATGCACAATGATTAAAAAGTGTACTAATTTTGCACATATTCTTGCAAAATTTATTGGTCCCTTTCTATGCCTAAATTTTTGTTGTGCCCTATTTTTCTTATTCTGCGCAAACATTTTTTACATAGCAAGAGACAAGTATTATCAAAAATTCATCATATTTCACTCATAAATGTATATAATATAACTACATAAACAATTACACTAAGTTTCACATGTCTTACCTTAACTTTCTCAGTTCTTCAATAAGCAATTAACTTTCAAAAATAACTCTCAGGTATGCTTTTAGGACGATTTTTCAGCATCTCATTCATACATTTGTGTGACAGAAAATGAGTTTGCTTGATTGTGGTTTTATACCGTCTCCAATTGTCATTGATACGAACAAGGACCATCATTTTTCCTTGAATTAGAATAATGAATTTAGCCTATAAAACACAAATATTATTTGCTAGTAAGAATAAATATATGTGTACGTTTCCTTAAGTTTCTAAAAGAAACAAGACTAATATTCTCACTTGAATATATTCCCAAATAGCCTCTTTATCTTTAATCCCCTTTTAGTTTGTGTAAATTAATGGAAAAAAATCTGAATTCCTTGCTACTGTGCCAAAAAATTTGCTCAAGTTGTTTACAGCTTCATCAGTAGGACCAATTGCCTATCCTTCAATATCTAGAGTAATTTCACCTCTATCCTTCCAACTGTCTTGCATGAATCTTCAAGAACTGTGTAGGTCCTCGTATTTTCTTCACTGTTGTCTCTATACAAAGAGACTAATTAAAATTACAACAATAATATATTCAAAGAGACTAAAATACCACAACATATTCAAAGAGACAAAAAATTTACCTTTCAATGAAGTATAAACAAGAACTAAAACCTACTTCATGTATACTCTTCAGTTTGTAAAGAGTTTAAATAAAATTAACTAAAATATATTCTTTATAACCATATATACAAAATGATTGGATGATCCAACTAAGAATTAATTTTATTTGTATTTAACATTCAGCTTGAAACATCATCGTAATATAACCTTGGCATACTTATAAACTATACATTATTACATCGAATCTAACTCAACTATGTCATCTATTGCACCAAAATATGTTACGACTTTTGTCATTGGGTTGTTGTCCTTGGCACTAGCAAAGCTTGGTGTTTTACACACCAAAGTCATACCACTGTTTTGAGTTGTGTGGCTAGCATCATATTCTTGAATATGAAATTTGTAGTCATTAATTACATAACTAGAAAATTATTTTGTAACTGTGTTTGGGCCTCTAGACAAATCTTTGAGTTGCTTCAGAACATTTTCTGAGAAGCACGCTCTTTGAACCATTCATTAAAATCGTGGCTTAGAGTTTCTGCCTTCTTCCATTTTCTACCTTTAGTTTGACTGTTGACATGTTCCTCATACTCTCTAAAGTAAGTAAAAAATGTGTTAGTTATATTTTCTAATAGAGAATTGGTAGTTAAAAAATATATAAGAAAAATACCTAATGTAGTCTTTAACTTAATCACAATTGAATAAGATGTATCGATGAGCTTGCCTTTTTGAGTTGGTATCTAGAAAAAAGGTTGCCCTTTCCTCTTCCTACCAATTGGTCGCCCCGAGCATGCAAAATAGCTATCATGACATACTTCGGCTTCACTGCAATGATCATAATTTTGTATCCACATCAGGACTTAAATACCTTGAGAAAAATGTCAAGCATTCATCGACCAAATATCTTTCAGCAATTGAACCTTTAGGGCGACTCTTATTGCGAATATAAGACTTTAACCTACACAAATATCTCTCGATGGGGTATATCCACCTAAATTGAACTGGGCCACCCAACCTTAACCCGTTTACCAGATGAATAGGCAAATGTACCATTATATCAAAGAAACTAAGAAGAAATATTCTTTTCAGTTGGCACAAAATTTCTCTAACATCTACTTCTAAATGATCTATTGTATCATTTTCAACAACTTCTTGGCACAAAGAACGAAAGAATGAACCTAGATAAATTAAAGGGCCAGCTACTTGATTCTGCATTGTGCATTTTATAGCTACTTGCAACAAATAATGCAATATAAAATGAGCATCATAACTTTTCTAGCCTGATATTTTTTTTTCAGCAACATGAACACACTGAAAAATATTTGAGGCACTACCAGATAAAAATTTTACTGACTTCAAAATATCACAAAAAAATTATTTTTTTTGAGTAGTAAGGTTAAAACATGCCTTAGCAATTTTTACTTTTTTGCCACCATCTTTGGTTGAAGTTTTTTTCTTATTCCCATGTCTTTGAGATCGTAACAAGCATTTGCATGATCTTTGGACATTTCTGAAATGTCTAATAAAGTCGCAATAATGTTATCACATATGTTTTTTCTTGATGTGCATAACATCAAGACAATGGCGTAATGTATTTTGCTTCCATTATGGCAACTAAAAGAAAATGGACCTTTTCTTTCATGGACCATCATTTTTTTCTTCTTTCCAAATACATGGTCAAAATATTTCAAGTCTTCAAAAATTTGTTCCCCATCTAATAAAGCTGGTAAAAACCTTAATTCAACATTGCCATTGAAAGATCTTTTATCCATCCTATATGGATGATCCATAACTAAAAATTTACGGTGATCCATGTAGCACATCCTTTGACTATGTTTTAAATAACAAGAGGATGTGTCATAATTACAACAAGGACATACTAACTTTTCCTTTGTGCTCCAACCGGATAATATAGCATAAGCTGGAAAGTCACTTATGGTCCCATAAATGTGCTGCATGTAGTTGAAAAGTCTTATTCTTTGAAGCATCACATGTTTCCACTCCAACTTCCCATAAAATCTTCAATTCTTCAACTAATGACTGAAGATACACATCAATGCTTTTTCCAGGCGAACATAGTCCAGGGATGAGCAAGGATATCATGACATATTCTGGTTTCATACAACACCATGGAGGAAGATTGTATGCGACCAAAACTACCTGCCATGTACTATGGGAGAGGCTTATAGTTCTAAATGAATTAAATCCATCACTAGCTAGTCCTAGTCTTATGTTACGAGATTCTTTAGCAAAATCAGGATGAAGCATATCAAATAAAGTCTTTCCATGATTGGCCATCAGCTGGATGTCTTAACTTTTCATCTTTTGAACGATGTTCATCATGCCACCTTAATGATTCAGTTGTTTTTGAACACATGAACAACTTTTTAAGCCTTGGAATCAAGGAAAAGTGCCTCAAAACCTTTGCAAGCACATGTTTTTTCTTCAACTTATCAACTTTCGTATCTACCTCAACATTTTCTATGTAAATGGAAGCTCCACAAACTGAACAAAATTCATCATCTTTATATGTATCCTGAAACAAAATACAATCATTGAGACAAGCATGAATTTTATTATAACTAAGTCCTAAATCTTTTACCATGGCCTTGATTTTAATGAAAAAATCAGGAATAGTCAAATGAGGAATCACTTCTTTCAATAATTCAAGTAGAGCAGTAAAAGATGCGTTTCTCCAACCATTAAGAGTCTTCAACATATACATTCGGATAACGAATGATAATGACAAAAAATTTTTACAACCAGGATACAACTCTTGTTTTTCTTCTTCAAGTAATTTATAAAACTTTTTTGCATCTTCGTTTGGCCCATCACCATCTTTATCTCCTTCAAGAACATGCCTAAACGTCTCGTTTAGTAGCCCATCAGTGTCGTCGACAAATCCTTGAAGGACTTAACCTCATCGGAATCACTATCCATGTGACTTATTCTTTTACCATGATGAACCCACACGGTGTAACCTTTTTGAAATTCCTTACATATTAGTTGATCATAAACTTCATCCCTTCGCCCCCCAATTAAAGTTGTTACATATAGAACAAGGACAAAGAATTTTTTGTCTTTGTGGTCTACCTTTAGAAAAGGCAAAATCCAAAAATAAATTAACACCATGTTGGTAACCCTCAGTATGTCTTAGTAAACTAGTCCACCTTTTGTCCATTACTTTGTCAATTAAAATAAAAGACACAGACATATGTTTTAAACTAACGATAAGTGATTTTTCCAATCAAGAACTTATTACTTCTTAAGGATTTCTAGAAGTCAACCACAGATTGTTCATAAGAGAACATCTCAACCAATCATAAAACTAACAATTTGTATCTAACAAACTATACAAATAAGCTTAAGCAATCAATTAATCACTAAATATTTTTAACAATTAAATCTTCAAACAAATTCAAAAAGATAATATATTAAATGATTTACCTGTACTGTAGTTAATGTCTAAGATAGTGGCAGCTACAGAGAGACGCACTATTTGATTCCCTTTTTCTGGTTTTAAATAGACAAATTACAACGGCAACAAATAATAAAAATATAAGCAATTTATAACCATAATCCTAATACTAATGTTACTATCATTTCTATGACTACACACTAGCACTAGCACCTATAAATCAAGCAAAACCCACCAAAGACATTAGTTACCACGTAATAAAAGCACCTTCAACCTATCTACCGGCACAAATAGACAAATTCACTATCTCTTAACAAGCTAATTAGAAAATCAACAATTATATATTTAGTGAACTAAAATACTTTTCTGATTTATGACATCCAAAAATTAACAATAAAATCAAGCTTATTTGCATTGAACAGTTCAAAGAGACTGAAAATAATAGCACATGAGTAGAAGTCACCAAACCAATCAACCATATACAAATCTTTATAATTGTGGTAATAATTTTCTATTTTAAATTAATGACCAAAATAAAACAATGACCAAAATCAATATTAAAAATAAAACAAAATCAGAACAACATTTTCAGAGAATTAATTACCAAATCAAAATAAGAATAGCATTATAACAAAACAATATTAAAATCAAAATAGCATTTTTAGAGAACTAGTTTTCAAATCAAAATCAGAACAGCATTAGACCAAATCAATATTAAAATAAAAAAATTAGAATAACATTTTTAGAGAACTAATTACCAAATCAAAATTATAATAGTACTATAACAAATTAATATTAAAATAAAAACAAAATCAGAACAGCATTGCTAGAGAACCAATTACATACTAAATCAATATTAAAATCAAAATAAAATTACAACAGCATTTCCAAATAACCAGTTACCAAATCAACCTCACAACAACATTATACCAAATCAACATTAAAATCAATATTAGAAACAAAAAAATCAGAGAAAAAGACCACTTTCCACAAATGACAACCCACAAACGGCCAAGGCAGCAAAGCAGAAGTAGTGAAGCACAACCCACAAATGACCAAGGCAGCAAAACAGAAGCAAAACAGGGGAGAAGTAGCGACACCGCAGAGAGGGGAGAAGTAGCGACCCGCAGATAGGAGAGAATCAGCGATGCTGTGGAGAGGGGAGAAATGGCTAAAGACACAGCGATAATTCAGAGACGCAGGATGGCACACTGGGAACTCCTTCCTTCGATAGTGGGTTAGGGCGACATGGTGAGGCTGCAGTGCGATGATGGCTCCGAGTCTGATGAGTTGGTGTGGATTAGGGTTGATGGTAGAGGGAGCAGGAAGAAAGACCATGCGCGCTACTGTTGTTTTATTCTTAAGAGAGTTCTAATAAACCCCAATTTTGTGATTTATCTTGTGCTTATTTTGGGGGATTTTATCACCTTTTCTCACATTTATTCAATGAAATAGCATGGTTTTGCAATTTTCCCTTGATTTGTGCTTAAATGTGAAAACATGCTTTTTAAGCCCTAAAATTGGTGATTTTAATTCCATTCGATGTCTTGATATGTTTGTTGAGTAATTTCAGGTTCATAAGGCAAGTATTGAATGGAAGAAGTGAGGAAAAAAACATGCAAAGTGGGAGAACTCATGAAGAAATGAAGGAACCATAAAGCTGTCAAGTCTGACCTCTTCGCACTCAAACGACCATAACATGAGATACAGAGATCCAAATGAAACGGTTCCAGTTGCGTCAAAAATGTAACATCCGGGGCTTCGAAATGATATAAAATTTGCCATATGTTGCTTCGCGTTCAAGGGTGCGTACGTGCCATGTACGCGTGCGCACCGATGCTGCTCGTGGCCCACTAAAGTGAAATCGCCCCCAGCGATTTCTGAAGCACTTTGGGTCCAACCCAACTCATTTCTAATGCTATTTCATGCAGAATTCAAGCTTGGGCAAGGGGAAGCAATTGTTTGGTAGCTTAGCATCATGTAGGTTAGTTTCTAGAGAGAGAAGATCCCTCTTCTCTCTAGAGTTAGGTTAGGTTAGCTTAATTCCATCTTAGATCTAAGTTTTGATTATTGTTCTCATCTTGTTTCTTCTATAATTTCTTATTTCTACTACTCTATTCTTCTTAGTTCTCTTGATAATTTTACTTTTATGTCCCTTATATATATTTATGAACACTCATGTTGGATTTGGATTTTCTTTTAATGAGATTTGATGTTTGATGTTCTTTCATTGATGATTTGAGTTGTGAATTTACTTTTCTTGCAATTGGTAGTTGGTATATTTACTATTCTTGCACTTTTATTATGCTTTCCTTATATACCCACCAAGTATTTGATAAAATACTTGGTTGGGCTTTAGAGCAGACTTTGAGCATTCTTGGCTTGGAAAGAGTAATTAGGCAATCTTGAGTCATGAATATCCAACTAATATTGGTGATCTAGAGTTGTTAGTTAATATGAATTCTATTGACTCTAGTCTTTTGCTAATTCTATTAATGAGTTGATTAGTACATTTGGATTGAGGTTAACTAGTTTTGTTTGACTTTCTCTCATAGAAGATAATGTGATACCTTCTTCCAATATTGGGGATGACGAAATGAGATAGATTCTTCTTATTATTGTGATATGATTGATTAGTCTTGTTTGACATTCTCCCTATGTGAAGATAACATGATACCTTCTTCCACTTGTTGGAGTTGACTAAATAAGATGAATTAATCATTGTATGACTAGGATAGAAAGCCTATGATCTCAATTCTTGCCATGAACATCTTTCCTTATTACTTGCTTTCTTTAGTTATTTGCTTGATTTACTTTCCTTGTCATTTAATTTCTTGCCCTCTTATCAATCAAAAACCCCAAAACATTCCTTCATAGCCAATAATAGAGCATTTCATTGCAATTCCTTGTGAGACGATCCGGAGTCCAAATACTCCGGTTAATTCTTATTTGGGGTTTGTACATGTGACAAAACCATAATTTTAATTTGATGCGAGAATTGTTTGTTGGTTTGGAGCTATGCTTACAACGAAATAATTCCTTTCTTTAAGAAGAAATTCCTAACCAACGCAATTCTCTCTATCAAATTAATGGCGCCGTTGCCAGGGAGTTGCAATGGTGTTACATTATTGACTATTGTGAATATTGTGAATATGTTTGTCTTTTGCCTATTTGTTTGTTTTTGTTAGCTTTAGGACTTTCTTGCTTATTTTTGTTAGTTTTTGTTTCTCTTTGCTATTATGAATTCTGATCCTCACTTTGGCTATGAGTTTGGCTCAAATTATATTGTAGGGAATGGGAACTACAATGGTGACATGCATTAAGGATGGAACAATCAAAGATGGGAGGAGTCTCAAGGGATTGATCAACCTTCTTGGCAACTACAACCTCCGGTTTCTTATGGGTATAACTCTCATCCTAATACATATCAATCTAATGGATGTGGTGACCTTTATTGTGATTGTCAACAACCACCACCACATGCCTATGAACCACCCCCTCAATATGGTTTTGAACCACCTTACTCACAAGCCCCATACCACCAAATACCTCATTATGACCCTAATTCTTATCTACAATACCAACCACCTTATGAGACATATGAACCATACATAGAACCACCACAATTCCAACACAACTACTCCCAAGAACCACCTCCATATACACCATCTCCATACCCTTACCAAAATGAACCACCTTCCAACTATAATGCCTTCCCCTCAAATAATGAACCCTCTCTTCCACCACCACCCCCTGATGAAGCCCTCACGCTAGAACTAAGAGATATTGACTCTCAACTCCAAAGGCAATAAGAGGGGATATAAAAGGAGTTTAAGGAGCTAGGAGCCAAGATGGCTATCCTAGTGGAAGCCATTAGCAATATGGCCTCCACCCGCCTAAGCCTAAGCAACCAAGGCACTCCCATTGACGAATGTGGAGAAGAAATTAAGGAGCATAGTGAGGGAGCGAGTTTAGAGCTTCAAGGTAAAGAAAAGGAGTTGAAGATGAGACAAAATTGAGCCGGAAGGAGTGGTTGAAAATATAGGAGATATTGGAAGTCCATGGGAATGTAGCATTAGAGAGCCCTCTTCCAAGATACTTGATATTGATGTTGAGGAGGGTGTACAACCTCCAAAGCATATCCTGATTGAAGACTTTGAAGAGGTTGATCAAGAGATGGATTCAATCATTGAGGAGTTCTTATCTACAATTGAATCCTCTCCCATTGGGCTTGACATAGAGGGTAAGGAATAAGATACCTTACCTCCCATACCCTTGGTAAGCAATGAAGAAAAGATTGAATTGGAAGCAAGCTACCAAGAGGAAGAGGTTAAGCAAGAAGCAAGCTCCACCAATGAAGAATGTGTAAAAGAAGTTGGTGGACTAGGAATTGGAGTTGAAAAAGCTTGCAAGGAGGTGGAGGTAGTCAAGAAAGAGCACAAGGGAGTAGACCTCGCATTGTCTAAGTGTAGGGAGGTCCCCCTTCCTAAGTCACCATCCTACACAACATTCAAGTAGGTAAAATTCTTATCTCTAATCTTTACTTTCCCACTTGAATATGGTTTGATTGAAAATGATGGTCAACTTAGAGTTTGGTGCACGAAATTGTGATCTCTAATAATGGCATTCAACTTGGTATGCGCGTTTATAACTCAGCACTTTCTTCACAACCTCGCACAACTAACCAGCAAGTGCACTGGGTCGTCCAAGTAATAAACCTTACGTGAGTAAGGGTCGATCCCACGGAGATTGTTGGTATGAAGCAAGCTATGGTCATCTTGTAAATCTCAGTCAGGCGGATAATAAATGGTTATGGAGTTTTCGAATAATAATAATAAATAAACTGAAAATAAAGATAGAAATACTTATGTAGATCATCGATGGAAATTTTAGATAGGTGTATGAAGATGCTGTGCTCCTTCTGAATCTCTACTTTCCTACTGCCTTCATCCAATCCTTACTCATTTCCATGGCAAGCTGTATGTAGGGCATCACCGTTGTCAATGGCTACATCCCATCCTCTCAGTGAAAATGGTCCAAATGCTCTGTCACAGCAACGGCTAATCATCTGTCGGTTCACGATCATGTCGGAGAATGGAAGGCTCGGTTGTCAGGCGAGGGCAACCATGCGTCGTACATCAGGAATCCAAGAGATACACACTCTAGCTTTCGCTTGTAGAACGGAAGTGGTTGTCAGGCACGCGTTCATAGGGACGGATGATGATGAGTGTCACGGATCATCACATCCATCAGGTTGAAGTACGAGTAGTATCTTAGAACAGAAATAAGATTGAATTTGAATAAAAGATAGTAGTAATTGCATTAAAACTCGAGGTACAGCAGAGCTCCACACCCTTAATCTATAGTGTGTAGAAACTCCACCATTGAAAATACATAAGTGATGAAGGTTCAGGCATGGCCGAATGGCCAGCCCCCAAAACGTGATCAATAGTCTCCTAAGATGAATAATGGAATAAAACCGAGACCAAAGTTGTAACGTGGTCAAAAGACATTGAATACAATAGTAAAATGTCCTATTTATACTAGACTAGCTACTAGGGTTTACAGAAGTAAGTAATTGATGCAGAAATCTACTTCCGGGGCCCACTTGGTATGTGCTTGGGCTGAGCTTGAGCTTTACACATGCAGAGGCTTCTTTTGAAGTTGAACGCCAAGTTGTAACGTGTTTTCGGCGTTCAACTCTGGTTCGTGACGTATTTCTGGCGTTTGACTCCAAAATGCAACATGGAATTAGCATTGAGCGCCAGTTTAAGTCATCTAAACTCAAATAAAGTATGAACTATTATATATTTCTGGAAAGCTCTGGATGTCTACTTTCCAACGTCGTTGAGAGCGCGCCATTTGGAGTTCTGTAGCTCCAGAAAATCTATTTTGAGTGTAGGGAGGTCAGAATCCAACAACATCAGCAGTCCTTTGTCAGCCTTTTATCAGAGTTTTGCTCAGGTCCCTCAATTTCAGCCAGAAAATACCTGAAATCACAGAAAAACACACAAACTCATAGTAAATTATCCGCTCATCACAACACCAAACTTAAATTGTTGCTTGTTCCCAAGCAACTGAAAATCAATTAGGATAAAAAGAAGAGAATATATTATAAATCCCAAAATATCAATGAATATTAATTCTAATTAGATGAGCGGGACTTGTAGCTTTTTGCCTCTGAACAGTTTTGGCATCTCACTTTTTTCCTTGTAGTTTAGAATGATTGGCATCTATAGGAACTTAGAATTTCAGATAGTGTTATTGATTCTCCTAGTTAAGTTTGTTGATTCTTGAATACAGCTACTTTTATGAGTCTTGGCCGTGGCCCTAAGCACTTTGTTTTCCAGTATTACCATCGGATACATAAATGCCACAGACACATGACTGGGTGAACCTTTTCAGATTGTGACTCAACTTTGCTAAAGTCCCCAGTTAGAGGTGTCCAGAGTTCTTAAGCACACTCTTTTTGCTTTGGATCACGACTTTAACCACTCAGTCTCAAGCTTTTCACTTGGACCTGCATGCCACAAGCACATGGTTAGGGACAACTTGATTTAGTCATTTAGGCTTGGATTTTATTTCCTTGGGCCCTCCTATCCATTGATGCTCAAAGCCTTGGATCCTTTTTACCCTTGCCTTTTGGTTTTAAGGGTCATTGGCTTTTTTTTGCTTGCTTTTTCTTTTTCTTTCTAATTTTTTTTGCCATTTTTTTTCACAAGCTTTTGCTTTTTCACTGCTTTTTCTTGCTTCAAGAATCAATTTTCATGATTTTTCAGATTGTCAATAATATTCTCTTTGTTCATCATTCTTTCAAGAGCCAACAATTTTAACATTCATAAACAACAAGATCAAAATTATGCACTGTTCAAGCATTCATTCAGAAAATAAAAAGTATTGTCACTACATCAATATAATTAAACTAAATTCAAGGATAATTTCGAAATTCATGTACTTCTTGTTCTTTTGAATTAGAAACATTTTTCATTTAAGAGAGGTGAAGGATTTATGGAATTATTTATAGCCTTAAGACATAGTTACTCAATACTAATGATCATAAGGTAGAGACACAAAACATCAATACACATATAGCATAAAAACCGAAAAAAACAGAAAAAATAAGAACAAGAAATGAGTCCACCTTAGTGATGGTGGCGCTTTCTTCTTGAAGAACCAATGATGTCCTTGAGCTCTTCTATGTCTCTTTCTTGCCTTTGTTGCTCCTCCCTCATTGCTCTTTGATCTTCTCTTATTTCATGGAGAATGATGGAGTGCTCTTGATGTTCCACCCTTAATTGATCCATATTGTAACTCAAATCTTCTAGAGAAGTGTTGAGTTGTTCCCAATAGTTTTTGGGAGGAAAGTGCATCCCTTGAGGTATCTCTGGGATTTCTTGGTGATGAGCTTCCTCATGCGTCTCTTGGGTTCCATGAGTGGTCTCTCTTGTTTGCTCCATCCTCTTCTTAGTGATGGACTTATCCTCCTCAATTGGGATGTCTCCTTCTATGATAACTCCAGCTGAGTAACATAGATGACAAATAAGATGAGGAAAAGCTAGCCTTGCCATGGTGGAGGACTTTTCGGCTATTTTGTAGAATTCAAGGGAGATGACTTCATGAACTTCTACTTCCTCTCCAATCATGATACTATGGATCATGATGGCCCGATCAACAGTAACTTCGGATCGGTTGCTAGTGGGGATGATGGAGCGTTGGATGAACTCCAACCATCCTCTAGCCACAGGCTTGAGGTCCAGTCTTCTTAATTGAACCGGCTTGCCTTTGGAGTCTCTTTTCCATTGAGCTCCTTCCACACATATGTCCATAAGGACTTGGTCCAACATTTGATTAAAGTTGACCCTTTTAGTATAGGGGCGTGCATTTTCTTGCATTGTAGGCAAGTTAAACGCCAACCTCACATTTTCCGGACTAAAATCTAAGTATTTCTCCCAAACCATTGTAAGATAGTTCTTTGGATTTGGGTTCATACTTTGATCATGGTTCCTAGAGATCCATGCATTGGCATAGAACTCTTGAACCATTAAGATTCTGACTTGTTGAATGGGGTTGGTCAAAACTTTCCAACTTCTTCTTTGGATCTCATGTCGGATCTTTGGATACTCATTTTTCTTGAGCTTGAAAGGGACCTTAGGGATCACCTTCTTCTTAGCCACAACATCATAGAAGTGGTCTTGATGGGCTTTGGAGATGAATCTCTCCATCTCCCATGACTCGGAGGTGGAAACTTTTGTCTTCCCTTTCTCTTTTCTAGAGATTTCTTCGGTCTTAGGTGCCATAGGTGATTATGGAAAAACAAAAAGCTATGCTTTTACCACACCAAACTTAGAATATTGCTCGCCCTCGAGCAAAAGAAGAAAGAAAAGAAGAAGAGGAAGATAAAATATGGAGGAGAGTGGGGGGGAGGTGTATTCGGCCAAGGTGTAGAAGAGGGGGTTGTGTTATGTGAAAATGAAGAAGGATGGAGTGGTTTATATAGTGAGGGGAGAGGGAGTAGGTTCGGCCATTTAGGGTGGGTTTGGGTG
>NC_029774.3:110576766-110579208 GCF_000817695.3 Arachis duranensis | reverse complement strand
AAAGAGTGGATGGATGTAAATGGTGAAGGGGGTAATTGGAAAGAGAGATTGAGGTGATTGGTGAAGGGTGTTTATGGGAAAGAGAGGATGAATGTGAAGAAGAGGAGAGAAGGTGAGTTGAGGTAGGTGGGGATCCTGTGGGATCCACAGATCCTGGGATGATCCTGTGGGGTCCACAGATCCTGAGGTGTTAAGGATTTACATCCCTGCACCAATTAGGCATGTAAAACACCTTTGCATACAATTCTGGCGTTTAAACGCCAAAGTGATGCTTATTTTGGGCGTTCAACGCCCAATTGCAGCATGTTTCTGGCGTTGAACGCCAGTTCCATGCTTGTTTCTGGCGTTCAGCGCCAGCTCTCCTCATGGTATATTCCTGGCGTTCAAATGCCAGGATGCTGCTTGTTTCTGGCGTTCAACGCCAGATCCATGCTCTGTTCTGGCGTTGAACGCCAGTCAGATGCTCCTTACTGGCATTTGAACGCCAGTAAGTCCTTCCTCCAGGGTGTGATTTTTCTTCAGCTGTTTTTGATTCTGTTTTTAATTTTAATATTTTTTTCGTGACTCCACATGATCATGAACCTAATAAAACATTGAAATACAATAAAAGAAAAATAAAATTAGATAAATAAAAATTGGGTTGCCTCCCAATAAGCGCTTCTTTAATGTCAATAGCTTGACAGTGGGCTCTCATGGAGCCACACAGGTAATCAGGTCAATGTTGTAGACTCCCAACACCAAACTCAGAGTTTGGATGTGGGGATTCAACACCAAACTTAGTGTTTGGCTGTGGCCTCCCAACACCAAACTTAAAGTTTGGTGGTGGGGGCTTTGTTTGATTCTGTACTGAGAGAAGCTTTTCATGCTTCCTCTCCATGTATACAGAAGAGCACCCTTGGGTCTTAAACACAAGGTAGTCCCTATTTAATTAAAGGACTAATTCTCCTCTATTAACATCTATCATAGCTCCTGTTGTGTCTAGGAAGGGTCTTCCAAGGATGATGCATTCATCCTCCTGCTTCCTAGTGTCTAAGATTATGAAATCAGCAGGGATGTAAAGGCTTTCAACCTTTACTAACACGTCCTCTACCAATCCATAAGCCTGTCTTACTGACTTATCCACCATTTGTAATGAGAATATGACAGGCTGTACCTCAATGATCCCCAGCTTCTCCATTACAGAGAGTGGCATAAGATTTATGCCTGACCCTAGGTCACACTGAGCCTTCTCAAAGGTCATGGTGCCTATGGTACATGGTATTAAGAATTTGCCAGGATCTTGTCTCTTTTGAGGCAAAGTTTGCTGAACCCATGTATCTAGTTCACTAATGAGCAAGGGAGGTTTACCTTCCCAAGTCTCATTACCAAACAATTTGGCATTCAGCTTCATGATGGCTCCTAGATATTGAGTAACTTGCTCTCCAGTTACATCTTCATCCTCTTCAGAGGAAGAATAGTCATCAGAGCTCATGAATGGCAGAAGGAGGTTTAATGGGAACTTTATGGTCTCTATATGACCTTCAGATCCCTTTGGGTCCTCAGTAGGGAGCTCTTTCTTGCTTGAGAGACGTCCCATGAGGTCTTCCTCATTGGGATTCACGTCCTCTCCTTCCTCCCTAGGTTCGGCCATATTGATTATATCAATGGCCTTGCACTCTCTTTTTGGATTTTCTTCAGTATTGCTTGGGAGAGTACTAGGAGGAGTTTCAGTGACTTTCTTACTCAGCTGGCCTATTTGTGCCTCCAAATTTTTAATGGAAGACCTTGTTTCACTCATGAAGCTTTAAGTGGCCTTAGACAGATCAGAGACTATATTTGCTAAGTTAGAGGTGCTTTGCTCAGAATTCTCTGTCTGTTGCTGAGAAGATGATGGAAAAGGCTTGTCATTGCTAAACCTATTTCTTCCATCATTATTAAAGCCTTGTTGAGGCTTTTGTTGATCCTTCCATGAGAAATTTGGATGATTTCTCCATGAAGAATTATAGGTGTTTCCATAAGGTTCACCCATATAATTTACCTCTGCCATTGCAGGGTTTTCAGGATCATAAGCTTCTTCTTCAGAAGATGCCTCTTTAATACTGTTAGATGCATTTTGCTATCCATTCAGACTTTGAGAAATCATGTTGACTTGCTGAGTCAACATTTTGTTCTGAGCCAATATGGCGTTCAGAGCATCAATTTCAAGAACTCCCTTCCTCTGAGGCGTCCCATTATTCACGGAATTCCTCTTAGAAGTGTACATGAATTGGTTATTTGGAACCATTTCAATAAGTTTCTGAGCTTCTGCAGGCATTTTTTTTAGGTGAATGGATCCACCTGCAGAGTGGTCCAGTGACATCTTAGAGAACTCAGACAGACCATAATAGAATATATCTATCATGGTCTATTCTAAAAACATGTCAGAAGGACACCTTTTGGTCATCTGCTTGTATCTTTCCCAAT
>NC_029774.3:110570443-110576682 GCF_000817695.3 Arachis duranensis | reverse complement strand
CTTTTGAGGAGGAAAGAATTTAACCAAGAAGGCCGTGACCAGCTTATCCCAAGAGTCCAGGCTATCCTTAGGTTGTGAGTCCAACCATGTTCTAGCTCTGTCTCTTACAGCAAAAGGAAAAAGCATGAGCCTGTAGACTTCAGGATCTACGCCATTAGTCTTAACAGTCTCATAGATCTGCAAGAACTCAGTTAAAAACTGGTAGGGATCTTCTGATGGAAGTCCATAAAACTTGCAGTTTTGTTGCATTAGAGCAACTAGTTGAGGTTTCAGCTCAAAATTGTTTGCTCCAATGGTAGGAATTGAGATGTTTCTTCCATCAAACTTGGAAGTAGGTGTAGTATAATCACCAAGCATCCTTCTTGCATTATTGTTGTTGGGTTCAGCTGCCATCTCTTTTTCTTGTTCAAAAATTTCAGTAAGGTTGTCTCTGGATTGTTGTAATTTGGCTTCTCTTAGTTTCCTCTTCAGAGTCCTTTCAGGTTCTGGATCAGCTTCAACAAGAATGCCTTTTTCCTTATTCCTGCTCATATGAGAAAGAAGAAAACAGAAAAGGAAGAGGAATCCTCTATGTCACAGTATAGAGATTCCTTTATGTTAGTAGAAGAAAAAAGGGAATAAGAGTGAAGAAGAATGAATAATCCAAATACAAGGGTGAGGATAGGAGCAGTGATTTGCGATGAAGAGAAGTGTTAGTAAATAATTAAATAAATAGAATAAGATGAGAGAGAGAAGTTTTTGAAAATAATTTTTGAAAAGGAGTTAATGATTTTCGAAAATTAAAGGGGAAATAAAATTAAAATTAAAATTTAAAACAATTAATTAATTAAAAAGAATTTTTTTTGAAAAAGAGGGAGGTATTTTCGAAAATTAGAGAGAGAAAGGTTGTTAGGTGGTTTTGAAAAAGATAAGAAACAATCAAAAAGTCAAATAGTTAGTTGAAAATTTGAAAATCAATTTTGAAAAGATAAGAAGATAAGAAGTTAGAAAAGATATTTTAAAATCAAATTTTTGAAAAAGATAAAATTTTGAAAAAAGATATGATAAGAAGATATAATTAAAAAGATTTAATTTTTTTTAAAATTAAACTTGATTACTTGACTAACAAGAAACTAAAAGATAAGATTCTAGAATTTAAAGATTGAACATTTCTTAACAAGAAAGTAACAAACTTCAAATTTTTGAATCAATCATATTACTTGTTAGTATAATTTTCAAAAATCAAGATAAAATTAGGAAAAAGATTTTTGAAAAATATATTTAAAAAGAAATTTTCAAAAATTAGTAAGGAAAATGAAAAAGATTTGTTTTTTGAAAAAGTTTTGAAAATATAAGATTTTTAAAATTGAAAATTTGACTTAACTTATAAGAAATAACTAATTTTAAAATTTTTTTGACTAAGTCAACTCAAATTTTCGAAATTTTGAGAGAAAAAAGGAAAAGATATATTTTTTATTTTTGAATTTTTAATGATGAGAGAGAAAAACACAATTATGACCCAAAACATGAAAATTTTGGATCAAGACACATGATGCATGCAAAAACACTATGAATGTCAAGATGAACACCAAGAACACTTTGAAGATCATGATGAACATCAAGAACATATTTTGAAAAATTTTTGATGCAAAGAAAACATGCAAGACACCAAACTTAGAAATCTTTAATGCTTAGACACTATGAATGCAAAAATGCACATGAAAAACATCATACAACACAAAACAAGAAAATTTAAAGATCAAACAAGAAGACTTACCAAGAACAACTTGAAGATCATGAAGAAAAAACATGCAATTGACATCAAACTTAAAAACATGCAATTGACATCAAACTTAAAAGTTGACTCAAGACTCAAACAAGAAACACAAAATATATATTTTTTATTTTATTATTTTTTTGGATTTTTCGAAAAACATATAGGAAAAAGAAAATAAGAAATTCAAAATTTTTAAGAAGAATTTCAGGAATCTTTCAATGTTAGCCTAAAGCTCCAATCCAAGGGTTGGACATGGCTTAATAGCCAGCCAACCTTAGGATGACATTACATGCATTGAGGTGATTAGTTGAAGTCTCATTCCAAAAGGATTTGGATATGGCTTTACAGCCAGCTAGGATTCAACATGCTTCATGAAACTCTAGAATCCATTCTTAAAAATTCTGAAGCCATAGAATAATTTATTTTTAAATAAATTTTTTTGAAAAATTTTTGAAAATTTTTTTTTTTGAAAATAAAACAAAAAGAAAATTACCTGATCTGAGCAACAAGATGAACCGTCAGTTGTCTAAACTCGAACAATCCCCGGCAACGGCACCAAAAACTTGGTGCACAAAATTGTGATCTCTAATAATGGCATTCAACTTGGTATGCGCGTTTATAACCTAGCACTTTCTTCACAACCTCGCACAGCTAACCAGCAAGTGCACTGGGTCGTCTAAGTAATAAACCTTACGTGAGTAAGGGTTGATCCCACGGAGATTGTTGGTATGAAGCAAGCTATGGTCATCTTGTAAATCTCAGTCAGGTAGATAATAAATGGTTATGGAGTTTTCGAATAATAATAATAAATAAACAGAAAATAAAGATAGAAATACTTATGTAGATCATCGATGGGAATTTCAGATAGGCGTATAAAGATGCTATGCTCCTTCTGAATCTCTGCTTTCCTACTGCCTTCATCCAATCCTTCTTACTCCTTTCCATGGCAAGCTGTATGTAGGGCATCACCGTTGTCAATGGCTACATCCCATTCTCTCAGTGAAAAAGGTCCAAATGCTCTGTCACGGCACGGCTAATTATCTGTCGGTTCTCGATCATGTCGGAGTAGAATCCCTTGATTCTTTTGCATTTTTCATCACGCCCAACAATCGCGAGTTTGAAGCTCATCACAGTCATTCAATCCCGGAATCCTACTCGGAATACCACGGACAAGGTTTAGACTTTCCGGATTCTCATGAATGCCACCATCAATTCTAGCTTATACCACGAAGACTCTGATCTCACGGAATGGAAGGCTCGGTTGTCAGGTGAGGGCAACCATGCGTCGTACATTAGGAATCCAAGAGATACACACTCTAGCTTTCGCTTGTAGAATGGAAGTGGTTGTCAGGCACGCGTTCATAGGGACGGATGATGATGAGTGTCACGGATCATCACATCCATCAGGTTGAAGTACGAGTAGTATCTTAGAACAGAAATAAGATTGAATTTGAATAAAAGATTGTAGTAATTGCATTAAAACTCGAGGTACAGCAGAGCTTCACACCCTTAATCTATGGTGTGTAGAAACTCCATCGTTGAAAATACATAAGTGATAAAGGTTCAGGCATGGCCGAATGGCCAGCCCCTAAAACGTGATCAATAGTCTCCTAAGATAAATAATGGAATAAAACCGAGAACAAAGATGTAACATGGTCAAAAGACTTTGAATACAATAGTAAAATATCCTATTTATACTAGACTAGCTACTAGGGTTTACAGAAGTAAGTAATTGATGCAGAAATCCACTTTCGGGGCCCACTTGGTGTGTGCTTGGGTTGAGCTTGAGCTTTACATGTGTAGAGGCTTCTTTTGCAGTTGAACGCCAAGTTGTTGTAAATCATGTTGCTTGTATGCGAAGTTTGTATTCGTAGGTTTTGATGAATGACAAACCAACAAACGACATGAAAGACAAACCAACAAACAACTTGAATGAACAAGCATGTTGAAAGATCAACCAACATTCAACGTTGAGGAATGAAGAGTTGAAAGCAACACAACAACAACAAGAAACTCAAGTCCACAACATTTGAAGACAAGTATAGTGTCTTAGGACTTAGGTAACTTCTTGTTAAGAACCAATTGCTAAATCTCTCAACACACACTCAGAAAATGTTTTGATGCACATCTTGCAATTTGATGCTAGCCAAATGGTTTAAAACTTGTTTTCAAAGGTACAAAAGCATAGGAATTGACTCCAACAAGTTTGAGATCAATCCTAAGTATTTTAAAGTGATTTTAAGCCATTCTTTAAGGTTTGCATCGATGCACACTCATCTTGCATCGATGCAAAGCATGCGACGACCTGTTGAATCGATGCAAAGATGTTTGCATCGATGCAACCTAGCTGAAAATTCAAATTTCAGCTTCAAAGACACATGTGCATCGATGCAAAGTGTTATGTATCGATGCAAATAATTCAAAAACATAAAAAACGGCTAGTTTTGACAAAAAGGCTCCATCCCATTAACTCCCCAATGTTTCTAAGGTTTGGGGAGTCTATAAATAGATGGATTGAAGCCTTATTTCAGTTACTTGATTTTTTGCAAACTATATTGTTCATATTCTTTCACTCTACACATTTTTTAAGGTGTTATAATACACAATTTGAGAGAGCAATATCAATTGGTTCAATAGTGCTAAACTTGTAATCATACACTCTTCTAGAGAGTACTCATTTCATCTCAACAATTCTTTGAGAATTGTTTTCTTGTACACTTTGTAAATTGGAGTGTGATCTCCAAGGTTGAGTCAAGAGTTATAAACACTATAGTCGGTGAGGATACCAAAAAGGTATACTAAGTACTCAAGGCAAATCTTAGAGAAGGTATCTCTAAGTGGAGTGGGTTAGTATACGAGTGGTGATCATATACCGTGAGGTGTTAGAAACTAAGAACTCGGATTGTAAAAGGTTTTGCGCGAGCACCTTGAAGCTTGGCAATACTGGAACTTCTCAATTGCGATTGAGAAAGAAAGTGGACGTAGGACAAGGATTGTGCCGAACCACTCTAAATAGCGTTTGCTTCTCTCCAAACTCATCTTTTAAATAATATTGTCTCTTTACTTTTGAGCAAATAAATTGTGATCGAAAAGTAGCTTCGTAAGTACTTAAGGAGTGGCTTAAGTCCGATTGGTGAAAAGCTTGATCAATTTATTTGAGTTGGTGTCTATTGGAAAGTAAAAGCTCCTTATAAATGCTTAGCAATTGAGTTAAGCTCTTGGAAAAATACTAGTACAATAACACTTTTGTATATTGTCTTTAACTTTCGCAAAAAGATTCATTGTTGTTGCAATACTCAATTCACCCCCCTCTTGAGTAATTGTGCATAGGTTCTTCAAGTGGTATCAGAGCTTAACCCTTTGAAAGACTTAACCGTTTAAGGGAAAATATCATGGCAAGCACAGGTTTTAACAACAACAACACTATCGAAGGTAACTCAACCGCTAGACCTCCTCTTTTTAGCGGAACAAATTACTCTTATTGGAAAAATAAGATGAGAATTTGGATCCGTTCTCAAGATGTGAGAATTTGGAAAGTGATTGAGAATGGAAATCACATTCCAACAAAGACAACAAGCGCTAAAGAAGGAGAAGTCTTCGTCTCAAAGCAAGTACCGAAAGGAGAAGATGAATATAGTGACGATGATTGGAAGAAAGTGGCAATGAATGATAAAGCCATCAACTTCATTCATTGTGCACTTAACGAGCATGATTATATGAAGATCTCTACATGTGAAACCGCTAAAGAGATTTGGGATAAACTCCAAATCACTTACAAAGGAACCGACCACGTTAAAGAATCAAAGGTATTCATGTTGGTTCATGAATGGGAAAATTTCAAAATGAAAGATGAAGAGAGCATTGAAGAAGCCCTTGAAAGACTCTCCAAGATCTTCAACAATCTAAGCATGCTTGGCACAAAATACAATGATAAACAAATTGTGACCAAGGTGCTTACAAGCCTTACACCAAAATAGAACTCCAAAGTGAACGCCATTGTGGAAGGAAGGCTCTATGATCAACTCACTTTTGATCAACTGCGAGGAAATCTTCTCACCTATAAAATGACTATGCTAAATAGCCAAAAAGGTGAAGAAAGCAAGAAGAAAAGTCTCGCCCTTAAAACAACATCACTGCAAGAAGAAAGTGATGATAATGAAGAAGAAGGAGATGAAGAATTTGCACTCTTATTAAAAAGATTCAATAAGTTTGCAATGAAGAAAAACTTCAAAAGCAAAACAAAGGTACCAAAATGCTATGAGTGTGAAGAAGTTGGACACATCAAACCCAATTGTCCAAAACTTCAAAAAGAGGACAAAAACAAGAAATTTAAGAAGAAGGAGAAAGCATACATATCATGGGAGAACGAGGATGAATCCGACTCCGATGACAACGAGGTTGCAAATCTTTGCTTAATGGCAAGCGAAGAAAAGGTTAGTAATGACAACCCCACTTCCTTTAATTTACAAGATGAATATGATGC
>NC_029774.3:110568159-110569636 GCF_000817695.3 Arachis duranensis | reverse complement strand
AGTTGGTAAAAATCCTTCCACTTCCATAGATAATGTTATACTTGTCAAAGGTCTCAAACATAATCTCATTAGTGTTAGCCAACTTTGTGCCAAAGGAAACTTAGTCACCTTTGATTCAAAATGTTGTTTGATAAAAAGGCAAGACACTAATGAAATTGTGCTAATTGGGCACCGTGTTGACAATGTATACATGATTAATCTAAATGAAGTTTCCTCAAATGATGTGAAATGCCTTGTTAGTAAAAATGATGAAACTTGGTTATGGCATCGTAGAGTAGCTCATGCTAACATGGACCATCTTAACAAGTTGGTCTCTAAAGAGTTAGTAATTGGCTTACCAAAGCTACGTTTTGAAAAAGACGTCTTTTGCGACGCATGTCAAAAGGGAAAACAAGTAAAGGCCTCTTTTAAATCCAAAAATATTGTTTCAACAACAAGGCCATTACATCTTTTGCACATGGATTTATTTGGTCCTTCTAGGACTATGAGCTTTGGTGGCAATTACTATGCTTTAGTTATTGTTGATGATTACTCTCGATTTACATGGACCTTGTTCCTAGCAAACAAGAGTGATGCATTTCGAGCATTCAAAAGATTAGCCAAAGTTATTCAAAATGAAAAGAATTTGCATATATCATCTATTAGAAGTGATCATGGTGGAGAATTTGGAAACAATCTTTTTGAAACTTTTTGTGAAGAAAATGGCATTGAGCATAATTTCTCCTCTCTTAGAACACCACAACAAAATGGTGTGGTTGAAAGGAAAAATCGTCATTTAGAAGAAATGGCGAGAACTATGCTCAATGAGGCTAATATTCCTAAGTACTTTTGGGCGGATGCGGTTAGTACCGCGTGTTATGTTATGCATAGGATTATCATTCGACCTATTCTTAAGAAAACACCGTACGAATTGTACAAAGGAAGAAAGCCAAATATTTCCCACCTTCACGTCTTTGGTTGTAAATGTTTTATTCTAAATAATGGAAAAGATAACTTAGGCAAATTTGATGCTAAGGCTGATGAAGGAATCTTCTTAGGGTACTCTTTAACTAGCAAAGCTTTTAGAGTATATAATAAACGCATCATGACTATGGAAGAAAGTATTCATGTCGCTTTTGATGAAACTAATCGTTGTTGTGCTAGAAAAAATTTTGATGAAAATGTAGAAAACTTTGATTCACTAAATTTGAATGGTGAAGACAAAGAAAAAGATTTAAATGAAGCCTCTACAAGCTCAACAAAGGATAGTGTTCAAGTTGAAGAAATTGAACCATCACAAGCACAAATAAATGCACTTCCAAAGGATTGGCGTACTTCAAAGGATCATCCTCTAGACAACGTCATTGGTGATGTTTCGAAAGGGGTAACAACTCGATCCACTTTTAGAAACTTATTTGCATATAGTGCTTTTGTTTCCCAAATTGAACCATCTACCATTGAGTCCGCAATTGATGATGAACATTGGGCTATGGCAATG
>NC_029774.3:110564207-110564565 GCF_000817695.3 Arachis duranensis | reverse complement strand
GTCTTTAACTTTCGCAAAAAGATTCATTGTTGTTGCAATACTCAATTCACCCCCCCTCTTGAGTAATTGTGCATAGGTTCTTCAGTTGTAACGTGTTTTTGGCGTTCAACTCTGGTTCGTGACGTGTTTTTGGCGTTTGACTCCAGAATGCAACATGGAATTGGCGTTGAGCGCCAGTTTACATCATCTAATCTCAAATAAAGTATGACTATTATATATTTATGAAAAGCTCTAGATGTCTACATTCCAACATCGTTGAGAGCGCGCCATTTGGAGTTCTGTAGCTCCAGAAAATCCATTTCGAGTGCAGGGAGGTCAGAATCCAACAGCATCAGCAGTCCTTTGTTAGCCTTTTATT
>NC_029774.3:110559128-110564071 GCF_000817695.3 Arachis duranensis | reverse complement strand
CATCCCTAAAAGTAGCTAGATCCTACTAAAAACTACCTAAAAATAATGCCAAAAAGCGTATAAATTATCCGCTCATCAGAGCTCTTTGTGAAATTAAGAGTAAGAGAGAGTTGTGTAGTGGTTGGAAATATCACTCTAGGTTCATGATGGTTGCATGCTCAAAGTTTGATTGCAAGGTTTGGTGTAGTGCTAAATTGTATGGGTCTAGAAAGTTGTTTAGAGGCTTCTTTGAGAATTCCAAGGCTAAACCACCCAAGTGGAATCATGATGATCAACTAGAAGATGGGTGTCAAAATAAAGTGTGGGATCCCGGATCGCACAAGGAGAATCAAATTTGGGAGCCCATGGCTTGTGTGAAACTCCATCAAGGCTTGGAGTTATCATCTTTGAAGACTAAAGCTTATTGGAGATTCAAGCATTGGTGGATGTTCAAGGATAGCTTCAAGCACAAGCCACCTTAAGAAGAGCTTCCCATAAGTCCAACTTAAGGACAATAAACAAAAGTGCTAGGTGGGAGACACCCCACCATGGTAAATTCTTTTTATTTTTCCATTTTGTATATATTGGTAATTAGTTTAATTTCATATTTTGTTGAGTTTGTTGAGTATAATTGGTAGTTTAGTAGGTTAAATAAGGTTTTATGGTGTTTGGGTAGCTGTTTGGAGGTTTGGAATGCTTGGTTTGGTGCAAGAACTTGGAAAAATTTTGAAAAACAGAGGACCAACCCGTGCGTGCGCGCACCTGGTGCGTACGCGCGCCTCAAGCATTTTCGACCATCCACGCGGGTGCTTCATGTGCGCGGACGCGTGGATTGAAAAATCTCACCCTCCATACATTGACCCGAGAGTTGCGCCTACACTGTGCCAGCTCCATGCCTGAGGCACAAACCAACCCGCGCGTACGCGCACCTGGCGCGTATGCGTCCTTGATGCTAATTGCGGAATGCACGCGCCCGCACGCTGTGCGCGCGCGCGCGCCGATGGCGCCACCTGCTCTCCCGGTACATGTTCCAGAGAGTTATGCCCAGTTTGTGCCTATTCTGTGCATGCAACCCACGCGTGCGTGCACCTGGCGCGTACGCGTCCTTCTGCCAAACTGTGCATCGGCGCGTAAGCGTGCATGACGCATCCGTGCCGGTAAAAAAAAAGAGTTTTTTTCCCATCTTACATTTTCTTTGGTCCATTGCATTTGCATACTTTTATTCTTTGCATTTTCAATTTGTTTTTATAGCTTGCTTTTACCTTCTTTTTTTGAGCTTCGTATTTGAATAATGGTGTTGAATTTTCCTACTCAATTGTTGAGAATTTCTTGGTTAATCTTGGTGCTTCTTGACTTGTTTGATATTGTTGGGTGATGAAACTTTTAAATCAATGCTTAATCTTGTATGAATCTTATATTCTTTATGCATTGATATGAACTTGCATGTCTTTCATGACCCACTCTTTCTTGTTGGAACTTGATGCTCAACATGCTTTTCATGCTTTAACTTGTTCTTGCATCAAGTATTAGTTGATATGCCCTTTGCCTATATTGCTTTCTCACTCACATGCGTGGCTAACATGTAGTGAGGACCCTACTCTTATTTGGCATTAGCCCCCGTCTATGTTCTAGTTGCTTCAATATATTTGTTATAGGCTTAACTTTCTTTCTTTTTCTCTCCTTTGAGATTGGGCACCAAGAAGGAAAGAAATGGAAAGGCTTCTAAATGGGGCACCAAACAAGTTCACCCGCACAACCTTTTGAAGGAGCTCATCAATTGTAGCAACCCATCCACCTTGCTCTCCTTTGCATGCACCGAGGACGGTGCAAATTTTTAAGTATTGGGAGGTCGTCCGACCGATCTCCATGCTTCATTTTTCAACACCAAATTTTTTTTGTTAGTTAGTTGTTGCATTGCATGATAGGTTGCATGTTATTTATAATTGTATATATTCTATCATTTCTTTTTATGTTAGGACTACTTGGTTAGGGTGATAATTTCTTTTCCAAGAAACTATTTTTAGGGCACCCTACCAATTTGAATTTTTTTTTGTTGAACTTGCTTGAAGAATTTATTTTGGAACATGGTTTTTGAGCTAAGAACACAAGCATGTGAGTTTTGCGCCTAATTGCATGGTTACATCTTATAACCACTTATTTTCCATTCTTGTGTGCATTATTCTCTTTTCTATGATTGTAATCTTTGAATTGTTTGATTCTTTATGTCCATTATTCCATGTATACATGCATTTATATGATTGAGGTCATCATTTCATTTAGCTCACTTACCCAAATAGCATACTTTTCATCAACCATTGCTAACCAAATTTTGAGCCTAATTAATCCCTTTTGTTCTTAATGTTAGCACATCACTAACCCTAAGTGAAAAACAATAAATGTCCTTAACTTGGATCTTTGATTAGCTTAGGCTAAGTGAGGGTGTGTATCATTTGGGTATGGGAAACTTGGGACATTGGTTGAGGTAAAAGTGTAATTTTTATTTTTGTTGAAAATATTAGGAATTGGGTACATATTCATGCAGTATATGTAAAACCATATGCATTGATACGTTTGTATATATTTAAAAAAAAAACAAAAAAATGTGAAAAAAAAAGAAAAAAAAGAGAAAAAGAAATAAAAGGGGACAAAAATGCCCCAAAGTAAAGTTCAATAAAAATCAATGCATATGTGTGGTGAATAAAAAAGAATGCATGAGTATGTGAAAAAGTGAGAAAATCATGGGTAGCTAGGTTGTGTATTAGAATTATATAGGTTGTTATATGTGTTTGGTGAGAGCTTAGGTTAATCAAAGATTCAAATTCCAAGCTCACTTGACCATATACGTCCCTACCTTTACCCTAGCCCCATTACAACCAATGAATAAGACCTCATGATAAATGTATGCATGCATTGAATAATTGTTGATTGTTAGATGAAAAACAAATCATGAAAAGCATGATTAGAAGAGAATTGAGTGGATCGACCCTATACACTAGAAAGACTAGAGCGGATACACTTCCGGTGAGGGTTCGATGCTCAATTCCTTGTTCCCGGCTTTCATGAGCTTTCTTCTTGCAAGTCTACTTGAACTTCATTTTAATGTTTGAATTGGTAGGATTCATGAATTATCATATGATCTTAGCCCTACTTGTTCATACATGCTCTTGGAGATTGATTTGCTTTTGACCAAGTAGATAGAGTCATATTGCATTTAGTTGCATTCATATAGATAGGTGCATATAGTTTCTTTGCATTGAATAAATGTTCATACCCTCTTCTTGTCCTTCTTTATTCTTAGCATGAGGACATGCTTGGTTTAAGTGTGGGGAGATTTGATAAACCCCAATTTTGTGGTTTATCTTGTTCTTATTTTGGGGGATTTTATCACCTTTTCTCACATTTATTCAATGAAATAGCATGATTTTGCAATTCTCCCTTGATTTGTGCTTAAATGTGAAAATATGCTTTTTAAGCCTTAAAATTGGTGATTTTAATTCACTTTAATTTCATTTGATGCCTTGATATGTTTGTTGAGTAATTTCAGGTTCATAAGGCAAGTACTGGATGGAAGAAGTGAGGAGAAAAGCATGCAAAGTGGGAGAGAACTCATGAAGAAATGAAGGAATCGTAAAGCTGTCAAGTCTGACCTCTTCGCACTTAAATGACCATAACTTGAGCTACAGAGGTCCAAATGAAGCAGTTTCAGTTGCGTTGGAAAGCTAACATTCGGGGCTTCGAAATGATATAAAATTTGCCATATGTTGCTTCGCGTTCAGGGGCGCGCACGCGCCATGTACGCGTGCGCACCGATGCTGCTCGTGGCCCACTAAAGTGAAATCGCCCCAGCGATTTCTGAAGCACTTTAGACCCAACCTAACTCATTTCCAATGCTATTTCATGAAGAATTCAAGCTTGGATAAATGGAGAGCAATTGTTTGATAGCTTAGCATCATGTAGGTTAGTTTCTAGAGAGAGAATCTCCCTCTTCTCTCTAGAATTAGGTTAGGTTAGCTTAATTCTATCTTAGATCTAGGTTTTGATTATTTTTCTCATCTTGTTTCTTCTACAATTTCTTGTTTCTACTACTCTATTCTTCTTAGTTCTCTTGATAATTTTACTTTTATGTCTCTTATATATTGATGAACACTCATGTTGGATTTGGATTTTCTTTTAATGAGATTTGATGTTTGATGTTCTTTCATTGATGATTTGAGTCGTGAATTTACTTTTCTTGCAATTGGTAGTTGGTAGATTTACTATTCTTGCACTTTTATTATGCTTTTCTTGTATACCCACCAAGTATTTGATAAAATGCTTGGTTGGGCTTTAGAGTAGACTTTGAGCATTCTTGGCTTGGAAAGAGTAATTAGGCAATCTTGAGTCATGAATATCCAACTATGTGAAGATAACATGATACCTTCTTCCACTTGTTGGAGTTGACTAAATAAGATGAATTAATCATTGTATGACTAGGATAGAAAGCCTATAATCTCAATTCTTGCCATGAATGTCTCTCCTTATTACTTGCTTTCTTTAGTTATTTGCTTGATTTACTTTCCTTGTCATTTAATTTCTTGCCCTCTTATCAATCAAAAACCCCAAAACATTCCTTCATAGCCAATAGTAGAGCATTTCAGTGCAATTCCTTGTGAGACGATCCGGAGTCCAAATACTCCGGTTAATTCTTATTTGGGGTTTGTATATGTGACAAAACCATAATTTTAATTTGATGCGAGAATTGTTTGTTGGTTTGGAGCTATTCTTACAACGAAGTAATTCCTTTTTTTAAGAAGAAATTCCTAACCAACGCAATTCTCTCTATCAAGTTCCTTGGTTATATATGTTAGGGTTTAATTTAGAGGGGGATTTTTCAATAAATATATAATATTTATTCTAAATTTATTTTAATTTTATTTTTATAATAATATTTGTTATATATTTATAATACAAATATATAATATTTA
>NC_029774.3:110514226-110559076 GCF_000817695.3 Arachis duranensis | reverse complement strand
CTCTTTAAAATAGTCAAAGAAAACGGTTTTATTTTGTTGCTATAACTTAATAAAAAATTGAACTTCAACAGCAACACTGTAAAAATTGTTATCTAAGACCATCTAATAGAACGATTTTAAAGTGTAGCATTTTGGCAATGGTTTTTATGCGTTTCTTTTGTACAATTATTTAAACAACAATAAAAAACTGTTGCATAAAAACAAATCATGGTAACGGTTATAAAATCGTTCTTTAAAATAGTCAAAGAGAATTGTTTTATTTTTTTGCTATAAAATAATGAAAAATTGTATTCAATGGTAACACTATAAAAAACTGCTGTCTAAAACTATCTAAGAGAACAATTTTAAGGCGTTGCTAAATACCATATTTGTTGTAGTGGAATCGAACTCCATTTCATGTTTGAATAAAACGTGATAAACATTCAATCAGTAAGAAAAATATTTCTACATGCAAATGAACTCAACTGAACACTTAACAATCAAGTGAATGTAAATCACCAACTACAATGAACCGAATTCTACTCATGTTTGAATAATTTACAACAAAATATGTATGATGTAAATAACTTACAACAAATTTGTTCAGTTTAATTCTTGAATCAGGTATTTCATCTTTCTTTTTGTTGACAGGGTCAAGCACATAGAATGCCTTCTTCTTGACATTGGAAATCCACAACCACCAATATCCTTTGTTACAAATCGGCACAAATAGTTGAAGTTTAAAAAAATGATAGAATATTTTAGTCTAAATGATAGCAAACAACAATATTATCAAAGAAGTTGTAGAAATCACCACTTACAAATGGATGCAATGCCAATTTTCTTTTGTAAAAAAATGGAGGTAGTGCACATATTGATTGATATCGATCCGGTAGGCCTTGTTGGTATTTGGATCAATGTATTTCACGCCATGGTTTTTCAACATAAAATTCTGCAAAATGAACCTCAGTTAAATCACAAATGAACCAAATTTCTCAGTTAAATTCCTCAGACCGGCGACATTTTTTGTCATTGAAAATCATACACACTGCATTGACCACCTATAAGAAGAAAATTTATGAGATTTACGGTATAAAAGTTTTTAGAAAAATCATTAATGTTAATATAATAGGCAAAGAATTTACCGTATTTTGTACATCTTGTCTGGGCATTAGACACAAGAAATGATGTCTAAGCCCCTCCAAATGCGCTTCATGGTTCAAGATGAATATGGTGTCAAATTCATTGGTAGTATCTTTGGTTTTCTTTACTTGTGTCATCCAATGATAACACTTCTCCTTCAACTCCTCCGTAATTTCTTTTTCTTTCTCCGGAGTTTTGTACCCTGTAGCAGTGGTCAAGCTCGGCTCGGCACTTGTTTCCTGAGCAAATCTTAATGCTGCCGTCACTCCAGCAACCATCACCGCATCTGCCAGCACTTCAAGTTGCATCACTGTCGGTTGAGAGGCTGGGGGAGTTGGTTGAGATGTTGGGGGACTTATTCCAAGGCTGAAGGAAGATGCATCATCTTCCCAGTTCCAAGGAGGAGCAGCACTACAAGACAACAGATGAAAGATTTAAGTAATAATGGAAAAGTAGTATCATATAATATGAAAGCTAATAAAAATAATATTAATTAAAAATTACACATTCAACGGAGGTTCTGGCTCCGTCTTCCTTGGGGAAGATTCCTTGCCGGCCTGCTTTTCGGATTCCGGAGGGTAGCTGTAACAAACAGAAGAGATAAAGAACACATCAAATTGATTTCTGGATTCAAATGAACCACAAGTAAACCATGTAATGAACTGAAATTACCCAAATTTAAACAAGCAGTAAAACTTACAAATCAAGTTGTGCTTCTTCTTCTGATTGCCCTGCCACCAGAGCTTTTTGGCACAGTTGCTGTTGTTCTTCCGGAGGGCTGCTACATTAAACAGAAAAGAGTTCAATAACGACTCAAAATTATTATCCTATACCATTAAAACTAATAAAAATAATTCTAATTACAACATACTCATTAACAGAAGCTTCTTCTATTTGACTCTCTGAAGGGATATGGGTGAAGGTCTCTTGATGTTTTATTATCTCTTCTACAAGAGAACTCGAAAGAGACACCTCAATAGGAGCTCTAAGTAAGATAAACAAGGAAGAAGTTAATATTAAATTACCAGAATAGGTACTGAGAAACCAAAAGCTGCACATTGAAAAACTCACATATCGAGAGATTGAGAAAGAGTTTCTCCTCCAACAGCAATGATTTGGAGTTGAGGATCAGGTGTAGTGCTACTGATAATTAAACACAGATTCCATGTCATTAATTAAACAAAAATTATTACCTAAATCTAAAAGACCGACATAAATATTTCAACTTACATAGTTGGATTTTGTAAACTTTGTTTTTGGTGGAGTTTCTTTCTTCTAAAAACTTTTACCAGGATTTTCGGGGTATTTTTCCTAATAACAAAGTTACCAGATTAAAATTATCAATAAAGATTAAAAGCAAAGGATTAAAAATACATCAAATTTATTTTTGGAATCCAATGAATCTCAATTAAACCTAGAGATGAACCGAATTTACCTGGCATTGGCTGGTGCATTTACAGACGGCGTCAAGCTCGTTTGAGTTTGTAAAGGTTCGCTGCCCAAATTTATAGTCGGTAGTCACAGCAAAAAAAATAAATATTATTCAGTAAATCCAGAGGAATTACAAGAGTTTTAGGAAAAGCTAGCAAACAAAGAAAAAGAACACGATATAAGAAACAGAATTTACATCTCGGATAAATCATTTTGCGCCTCTGTCGAGTCAAAGTCATCCGGAGCAACATTTGTTTTTTGAGCTCCATCATTTTTTATTTTTGATCTTTTTTCTCTTGATGGCTGCAATATTTATCTTGTTTTTTCGGTAGCCTTGACCTTTACTTGTTCACTTTTAAAAATTTATAAAATAAGTATCTAAGAACCTAAAATAAAAGTATCAATAAACTGAAAATATCATTTCAAAAACTTACTCCTTTTCAGATTCAGTTTTATTTTCTAAATCTGTCAGAACAAGCTTCCTTGATTGGATACAAATACCAGAGCTGTAATTAACTTAACAAGCTCATAAGAACAATTTTCAGCAAATATAAGCAAAACTAAACCAAATGAACATCAAACAAACATAGCAATGAACCAAAAATATATTTCCCAAACTTACTGGTTTTCTGATTCACTTGTACTTTTCGAATCTGTCATTCTGCTTTGGTTTTCAGATTCACTTGTGGTTTCCAAATCCGTTGGAACAATCTTTTGTTTTTTCACCAGCCTCTGTTGTTGTGCTCTTTTGATTGGCAGTGTTTTCTTAGATTCAGATTTAGATTCAGAAAAAACTGTCTTCTTCCGAAGAAGAATCCAGAACAAAAATTTTTTTTGTTTTTTTCTTCTGCTTTTCCTTCTCTTCCCCCTTCAGAACAACTATTTTTGACACCTTCTTTTTTGCTGTCTTTCTCTCCCTTAATTCTGCTCTGTACTGAAGTTCCTAAAACACAAAGTTATTTAGTTAGCAGAGTATTTTAGAAGTATCTAAACCGAATTTTCAAGGAGAATTTTTTGTTTAATTTACCATTGTATCAGTTGCTTCGTTAGCAATCTGGTTGAGCAGTTTACTTTGTGTACAATAGGCCATCCATGGTGGCCCGGGAGTTTCAGGTTCTTCCAGTCGAGGGAACTCGATTCATGGAAATATATTATCATCAAAACAAAGACGCAGCCGTCAATGGACTGTTTCTTTCCTTGTCTCTGGGCTTCAATCCCCTTCCTCAAGAAGCTCAGTACATGAGTTGCCCAATCCCATTAACGGATGTTGTTCACATGAAGGGCAGGCGACTTATGGATCAAGGAGGCCGTGCTCACTATCGTCGGCAACAAGAAGCACTTCTGGACGAAGACGATAAAAGTCTTCTTGAATTTCTGCCAGTTCTCCTCCCCTTCAACACTCAAGCACAGATTTTGTCAAAGATGCCAATGTAGCACTTTTGAAACTGTCAATTATTTGCTTGTTTTCCGCACTGAGTTTGCTGTACTCAACTTTTCAGAAAAATGCTCCCCTACAATATTTTAATAGCAATAAATCAGTAAAAAAAGGCTCAATTCAAAAATGAATGTAAATTAAAGCAATCAATGAACCAAAATAAGCTCAAGGTGGAAGGTATATTACCGCTGCAATTTATGCCCATCGCATCTGCTATCTTGTTAGGTGTTGTGTATATTCTGCCATAGAGAGTGTCCAACTATCCATGATAGTCATCATAGCAACCAATCAATTCCCTCAAGAGCTTGTGAGAGACATTCATTTCTAGGACATGTGCCGGCGCACCGAATCCCATTTATTCGACAATATCTTTTTTTTTGCTGACTCATTGCCTTGAACAACCTTGCTATTGCTTTTGTCTGGCATCTGAGATCATGAATTTTCTACAAGGTTTTTGATGGTTATCCGTGGCTATGAGAAGGGGGCGGTTGAATCTTAGCCCTTTTTTCTGAGTTATGCTTTCTGCCCTTTTAGAGTACTTCAGGAGATTTTTCTGCTTTTTGTCTCATCACTAGTCGAGAGACATTTTCTTTTTGTCTCGTAACCAATGAGGAGATATTTTTCAATTTTGTCTCATGTGCAACAGAATCAGAAATGGAGTAGAAGAGAGAGAGAGAGAATCATACCAAGAAGTATCCTGGTTCAGCTGCTAAGTGCAATGCAGCCTACATCCAGTCTCCATCACAACAAATCTAACCCCAATCCTGAACTTGACTTGGTCACCTACCAAGCTTTCAACTGCTAAGTGCTAATCCAACTTGCAAGGAGATTCCCACAGAATCATGAAACACAACACAGATGTACAAAGGACCTCCAGGACATTTATGGCTTTTTCTTTTAATTTTGTATACTCTGCCTTTTTCCGCTATATGGCTTTTTCCTACAAACCTCACTGTTTACCTTTTTTCCATGAGACTCAAGACATACAAAACTAAACAGAAAAATACAACATGAAATACAATGAAGGAGAAGAACTTCTGTTAGCTTGGGTAACTATGAGAACTCTATGCTTTCACTCTTTTCTCCTTGCTACAAGCCTTGGCTATTCACCCTTATTATAGAAGGGGAAGCCTCTAAGGTTGAAACGGTTGAACCGAGCTAATCTTCTTCTTCTTCAACAACAAAACCAGTTCGGCCAGAGAGAGAAGAGAGAGAACCGAATGCAAAATCCAACATGCAATTACCTCTTCCTCATCCCTTCTCACCAAGCTTCATCAATCCGGGCCTTCCATCTTGACTTGCTCCCCAAGAAGGATTTCTGACCCTTGATGAGTCCTTGATACTTGACAGCTCCATCTGCTCTATCTTCTGCATCTTCCTCCACGTAGCTACAGTAGCTATCTTCTATGGTGGTTGATCAAAGAGTAGAGATGAGCCATACCCAAGGGATCTTCTTTTCTGACCGAGTTGGATCTTCTTCCATTTTTGGGTTTGGAAAGCTTGAGACTTCCTCACCACTTCTTACTATAAGTGGCAAAGATCTCAGCCACACCCTACTGTGGATCTTCTTTTTCCTAACACCATTATCACAATGGCCTTTTGCTTGCACATAGTTTCACTGCTACAGTGCCTCATCTCTGATAACTTGATTCTTCTTCTTCTCTGTGACATGATCGAAACTGATGAGAGAAGAGAGAGAATGCTTTCAAAGAAAATAAAAAAGGAAATTAAAATCAATTATATTCAATTAAAACCCACTTCCCTCTTTCATGCTTTGTAACGTGTGGAAACTTAATTGCCATAAAATCAATTGTAATTTCTCTCTCATGTTACCAATATCTGCATTAACTTCATTTAATTAAATTTTGAATTCCAACCAAGGAGTGAATAAAGTAACCGAATTCTCTATGTTTTCTTATACTAATATTTGGTGAAAGAAAAGATTATGATTTGACAAGAACTCCTTCCTACAATATATGATATGACAACTTCCCAAAAAGTATTATTTTTAAAACAAAGAGGGATTCAAAATGGCCAGAGTCATGGGTAAGGTCAAAGAGGATTCAGTGGGGCCCAAGATCATTAATATCACTTCAGTCTCCCCTGTATCATGGCCCGTTCCTCACGTCCTTAAATTTGTCTTTTCCCTTTCTATGAGACAAAACCAAACAGAATCAGAAAATTCACAAATTATCAACATAATTTAATTCTAACATTCCCAAACTGTTTCTTAGAGAACATAATCTGTCTTCACACAAGGGTTTAGGAAAAATGTGTGCAAATTGTTCTTCGGATGTTACAAATTGAATATCAATAGTTCTCTTTTGTACATGTTCTCTAATAAAGTGATATCTCACTTCAATATGCTTGGTTCTAGAGTGCAAAACAGGATTTTTGGAAATATTTATTGCACTCATATTGTCACAGAATAAGGGTATACTATTGATTTTTAATTTGTAATCCTCCAACTAAGTTTTCAAACAAATTAATTGTGAACAACACGCAGAGGCAGATATATATTTAGCTTCGACTGTGGATAGAGCAACTATGGCTTGTTTCTTGCTTGATCACATATTAAGTGAGCTTCCAAGGAAGTAACACATTCCGGAGGTGCTCCTTCTATCCACCCGATCTCCCGCATAATCTGCATCACAAAACTCCACTGCACAAAAACTATTAGTTCTAGGATACCATAAGCCATTCACAAGTTTCCTTAATATATCTAATGATTCTTTTTACAGCTGAAAGATGGGATTCTTTTGGGTGAGATTAAAATCTTGAACACACACCCACACTTTGAACAATGTCCAATCTAGAGGAGGTAAGATACATGAGTGAGCCAATCATTCCTCTATACCGTGTTTCATCCACATTTTTACCGTTTTCATCTTTTTCAAGTTTAGTATTTGGATGCATTAGAGTTCCCATAGGTTTGGAATTTTCTAGGCCAAATTTTTTTATTAATTCTTTAGCATATTTTCCTTGGTGAATAAAAATGCCACTAGAAGTTTGTTTAATTTGGAGACCAAGAAAGAATGTTAGTTCTCCCATTAAACTCATTTCAAACTCACTAGTCATGAGTTTTTCAAACTCTTCACACAAGGATTCATTGGCCGATCCAAACACTATATCATCCACATAAACTTGAACAAGAAGAATATAATCATTTGATACTTTTATAAATAAAGTTGTATCGGTGGTTCTCCTTTGAAATTGATTTTCCAATAAGAAAGCATTAAGCCTTTCATACCAAGCTCTTGGAACTTGCCTTAGCCCATAAAGAGCCTTTGAAAGGTTAAAAACATGATTTGGAAATTCTTTTCTCTCAAAACCGGGGGGTTGGGCCACAAATACTTCTCTATCTATAAATCCATTAAGGAAAGTACATTTGACATCTATTTGAAACATTTTAAACCCTTGTGGGCAATATAGGCAAGAAGCAACCTAATTGCTTCCATTCTTGCTACCGGGGCAAAAGACTCATCAAAATCTATACCCTTTTTTTAATCGTAACCTTGGGCCACTAATCTAGCCTTGTTACGAACAACACTTCTATCCTCACCCAATTTATTTTTAAAAATCCACTTAGTACCCGTTACCTTCTTACCATTCGGATTAGGTACAAGTGTCTAAATCTCATTATTTTCAAATTGAGCAAGTTCCTCTTCCATGGCTTTGACCCAATAGGGGTCTTCAAGAGCTTGCTTCACATTGTGAGGCTCCATTTGGGACAAGAAAGCAACATTGCTTGGCTCGGCCTGCTTTTTGGATGAGGATCTTGTGGTTACTCCTTGGGAAGGGTCACCTATGATAAAATCATGAGGGTAACCCCTCATAGACTTTCATTCTCTTGGTTTTTAGAGTAAGGTAGTGCTTTGATGAGCTTCAGCAGGTTGTTCTGTTCCACATTCTCTTACTGGCTCAGAAGACAAAACTGAAATGTCTCCTCCTTTCTGATGAGACATTTCTGGGCGGGCAGGATCTTCATTTGGGACAGCCTTGGTATTTTCTTCACTTACTTCCTGATTGATAAAATATTCACCACCTGTATCATCATCTACAATACTGGGAATTGAATTAGTATCACAAAAAGAAACGTGTATGGATTCCTCTATGGTCCTATGATCTTTGAGGTAAATTCTATACGCTTTGCTAGTGGTGGAATATCCAACAAATATTCCCTCATAGGCTTTTGGATCAAATTTTTCAAGATTTTCTTTATTATTAAGCACAAAAAATTTGCATCCAAATATGTGGAAATACTTAAGATTAGGAGGGGTTCCTTTCAATAGCTCATAAGGAGTTTTCTTTAACCCTTTAATGATAGTCCTATTCAAAATATAACAAGCTATATTTACAGCTTCAACCCATAGAAATTTTGGAACCTCATTTTCACCTAGCATGACCCTAGTTATTTCTTGAAGACTTTTATTCCTTCTTTTAACCACCCCATTTTGTTGAGGAGTTTTAGGACATGAAAAGTTATGAGAAATTCCAAAATCACAGAATTTTTCAAAATCTTGATTTCAAATTCTTTTCCGTGATCACTTCTTAAGTAGGCAATTTTCAAATCTTTTTCATTTTGAATTCTCTTACAAAGGGTTGAGAAAGCATGGAAAGCATCATTCTTATGAGCAAGAAAAAGTATCCAACCAAATCTAGAGTAGTCATCCACCACCACCAATCCATAATGTTTACCTCCTAGACTTTAAGTTCTTGTTGGACCAAAAAGATCAATATACAACATTTCCAATGGCCTCTTGGTTGAAATTCTATCTTTTGGCTTAAAAGAGAATTTTACTTGTTTGCCTAATTGACAATTGACAAACATCACAAGTAATATCCTTTTCAAATTTAATATTTGGAATTCCTCTTACCAAGTTTTTCTTAACAAGCTTAGAAATTTGGTACATGCTTGCATGACCCAATTTCTTATGCCAAAGCCATTTTTCAGATTCAAGTGATGTAAAGCATGTTATTTTTTAATCTTTTAAATCCTCAAGAGTCAATCCATACACATTATTACACCTTTTAGTTTCAAACGAAATATCCCAATTTTTTCATAAATAACTAAACAAACCAATTTTCTAAAAATGACTTCATATCCAAGATCACATAATTGGCTTACACTTAGCAAGTTGTGTTTCAAACCATCAACAAGAAGAACCTCATTTATAAAAGAAGAAAAACTTTTACTAACTTTTTTAATGGCCACTATCTTTCCTTTTCCATTATCACCAAATGTGACAAACCCTCCATCATATTCATCAAGCTTTATGAAGAATGTTGCCTTTCCAGTCATATGCCTAGAGCACCCACTGTCTATGTACCACATATTGTCCTTTTGCTTGGATGCTAGGGACACCTACAAAATAAGCTCAAGTGACCTTAAGTATCCAAATCTTTTTGGATCCTTTGACGTTAAACCATCTTCTTTGTCCCAAGCCATTGTAATCACAAACAACTTTACAAACTTTGTTTCCAATCATTATTTCAATAAAAAAACATTGAATGGGAAAATGACTACTCCGATTGCAAAATCTACAAAATCTTGGAGTTGCTGTTTTGCTAAAGCTTGTTAGGTTTTGAAATCTTGTATCATTAGAAGATGAAGCCATGTTTACAAAAGAAGGTTTCTCAACAGATTTCAAAGTTTTATGAAAACACAAACCATCTTTATCATAAAGAGGTTTTTGACTAGCCAAGATTTGATTTAGATTTTCAGAACTTTGAGTGAACTTGGCTAAGTCTTCTTTAAGCCTTCTTATCTCTTTATGCAGCCAATCATTTTCTTCAAAGTAATTTAGATTTACAGTGACAGAATGATGGAATTCACATCTTTTAAGTTAAGCTTTTAACTGCTTGTTTTCTTCAACAAGTTCAACAGTAGTTTTAGCTTCCCTTAATTTATCCTTAATAAAACCATTTTCAGCTTTAAGAATATTAATTTGTGACTCAAGATCTTGGTTTTCAAGCAAGAAGCATCTAATTTTTTTCAGAAAGATGATCGATCATGAGATGAAGATCTTCAGTGTCAGGGTATAAAATACTACCTGTTCAATGTGATCTGCCATGAGGCACGGTTGAGACTTGGTTTCTGATTCTTCATCATCTTCTGAGTCATTTTTCAAGTCTTTCCAAGAAGCCATCAGTCCTTTTTTCTTTCCCTTCTTCGGCTTCTCTTCCTTCTTTAACTTTGGGTAATCGGATTTGAAATGCCTAGTCTCTTTGCAGTTGTAGCAGATCACTTTGCTGAAATATTTCTTTTGTTTTCTTGAGCTACTTCCTTTGCTTCTTTCCTTCAGTTTCACCATTTTCCTAATTTTTTTTTGCAAACAAAACAAATTCATTTTTAGAAGAGTTATCACTAAATTCATCATCTAGAGGGTTAGAAACATATGTGAGAGCTATTCCTTTTCTTTTTGAATCTTTTTTCAAATATGTGTTTTCAAATGCAAGTAGATTTCCTCTCAAGTCATCATATGTCATAGAATGAAGACCACTACTCTCAGAAATTACTATAGCCTTAGTTTCTCACTTTTTTGTGAGACTTCTCAAAATTCTCCTCACAAGCACAGATTCAGGATATGTAATTCCCATAGCATCCAAGCTATTGATGATGATGTTGAACCTTTCGAACAGTTCATCTATTGATTCTCCTTCCCTCATTGAGAACATTTCATATTCTCTATTTAGTATGTCTATTCTGGTCTTCTTGACTAGGGTTGTTCTTTCATGAGTGACTTGAAGTTTGTCCCAGATTTTTTTTGCCGTTGTGCATCATGATACCTGTCGGTATTCCTCGAAGCTGATTGCACAGTTGAGCAAGTTGATAGCTTTGGCGTTGAGCTCCACCTTTTTTCTATCTTCTCCAATCCAACTGGCTTCGGGCTTGAGAGAGAATATTCCTTTAGCACTTGTGGTGGTTGGAAATTGAGGACTTTCCAAGATTATCTTCCTGAGTCTGTAATCTACTGCTTGCACAAAAATCTTCATTCTTTCCTTCTAGTAAGTGTAGTTCTTTCCATTAAAGAGAGGAGGTCTGTTGCTTGACTGTCCTTCTGTCAGATTGTAGGATACCAGGTTTGAGCCACTGTTCTCTACCATATGGATCTTTTCTCCAAGCTGTAAAACTTGATCTCTTTGAGACCAAGCTCTGATACCAATTGATGGTTATCAGTGGCCAAAAGAAGGGGGGTTGAATCTTAGCCCCTTTTTCTGAGTTATGCTTTTTGCCCATTTAGAGTACTTTAGGAGATTTTTTTGCTTTTTGTCTCGTCACTAGTCAAGAGACATTTTCTTTTCGTCTCGTAACCAATGAGGAGATATTTTTAAATTTTGTCTCCTGTGCAACAGAATCAGAAAAGGAGTAGAAGAGAGAGAGAATCACACCAAGAAGTATCTTGGTTCAGCTGCTAAGTGCAATGCAGCCTACATCCAGTCTCCATCACAACAATGATGGAATTTCACTACAATCATGCAAATTACAAATACCAATTCTGCCTAGGAACTACCCTTCCTATCCGGGACAAGTCCAGAATCTAACCCCAATCCTGAACTTGACTTTGTCACCTACCAAGCTTTTAACTGCTAAGTGCTAACCTAACTTGCAAGGGGATTCTCACAGAATCATGAAACACAACACAGATGTACAAAGGACCTCTAGGACATCTATGGCTTTTTCTTTTAATTTTGTATACTCTGCCTTTTTTCGTTCTATGGCTTTTTCATACAAATCTCACTGTTTACCTTTTTTTTCATGAGACTCAAGACAGACAAAACTAAACAGAAAAATACAACATGAAACACAATGAAGGAGAAGAACTTCTGTTAGCTTGGGTAGCTATGAGAACTCTGTGCTTTCACTCTTTTCTCCTTGCTTCAAGCCTTGGCTATTCACCCTTATTATAGAAGGAGAAGCCTCCAAGGTTGAAACGGTTGAACCGAACTAATCTTCTTCTTCTTCAACAACAAAACCGGTTCAGCCAGAGAGAGAAGAGAGAGAACCGAATGCAAAATCCAACATGCAATTACCTCTTCCTCATCCCTTCTCACCAAACTTCATCAATCCGGGCCTTCCATCTTGACTTGCTCCCCAAGAAGGATTCCTGACCCTCGATGAGTCCTTGATGCTTGACAGCTCCATCTGCTCTATCTTCTGCATCTTTCTCCACGTAGCTACAGTAGCTACCTTTTGTGGTGGTTGATCAGAGAGTAGAGACGAGCCATACCCAAGAAATTTTCTTTTCTGACCGAGTTGGATCTTCTTCCATTTTTGGGTTTGAAAAGCTTGAGACTTCCTCACCACTTCTTACCATAAGTGGCAAAGATCTCAGTCACACCCTACTGTGAATCTTCTTTTTCCTAACGCCATCATCACAATGGCCTCTTGCTTGCACATAGCTTCACTGCTACAGTGCCTCATCTCTGATAACTTGCTTATTCTTCTTTGTGACATGACCAAAACTGATGAGAGAAGAGAAAGAAGAGAGAGAATGCTTTCAAAGAAAATAAAGAAGGAAATTAAAATCAATTATATTCAATTAAAACCCACTTCCCTCTTTCATGCTTTGTAACGTGTTGAAACTTAATTGCCATCAAATCAATTGCAATTTCTCTCTCATGTTACTAATGTCTACATTAACTTCATTTAATTAAATTTTGAATTCCAACCAAGGAATGAATAAAGTAACTGAATTAAGCTTGCAAAGTTCCCTCCTTCTTTCTTTTCAATTCGGACCAACTAGTTGGTCATTCACCAAGGATTTTATTTTGGGCTTGTTTACCAAAATTCTAGCCCAGATATCATAACAATAATTCAGCCAATATATTTAGACATTTACATTTTTGCACAAGGCTGAATTTCTTCAACATATTGGGCTTGCCATTTTTCGGCCATAACAAAATCTGCACAACAAAATTATTAATTAACAAATGTGAATTAAAGATCAAATTAATAATTTTGTAATTAATTATTTTAATAATGTTTGATCATCATCAAATTAATTTGGAGTTTTCCAAACTCATCAGTTTTGAAATAGTATGTTATGATATATTTATTATACAAAATAGAATTTATTTTGAATGAAAGGTGATAATATATTTAATGTGTATATATGCTTACGTTATAGCGCGACTTCTACTTTTTTGTCACCATCATCTTTTTTATTTTTGCTGTAAGGACAAAAAAATTTGGTCAATATTTCACTGAATACACCGACAAGCACAAGCATGTATATTTTAATCAAGTGAATCTAAATTACCAACTCCAATGAACCAAACCCCTTTTATGTTTGAAGATAAACATTCAATTAGCAAGGAAAATATTTCTGCATGCAAAAGAACTCAACTGAACACATAACAATCAAGTAAATCTAAATTACCAATTCTAATGAACCAAACTCCATTCAGGTTTGAATAAAACATGATAAACATTGAATCAATAAAAAAATATTTTCTACATGCAAAAGAACTCAACTGAACAGTTAACAATAAAGTGAATCTAAATTACCAACTCCAATGAACCGAACCCACTATTTCATGTTTAAATAAAACATGATCAACATTCAATCAGAAAAGAAAATATTTTTGCATGCAAAAGAACTCGACTGAACATTTAACAATCAAGTGAATCTAAATCACAAACTCCAATGAATCGAACCCATTTCATATTTGAATAAAACGTGATCAATATTCAATCAGCAAGAAAAATATTTCTGCATGCAAAAGAACTCAACTGAACACATAACAATCAAGTGAATCTAAATCACCAACTCCAATGAACTGATCTCCGTTCATGTTTGAATAAAACGTGATAAACATATTTCCATTCGTAAATTATCAACTGTAAAATATTTCTGCATGCAAAAGAACTCAACTGAACATTTAACAATCAAGTGAATCTAAATCACCAACTACAATGAGCCGAGTTATATATCACAGAAAACAAATAACAACACATTTCCATTCCTATGCCCTAGTTACAGAGAAAAAATGGAATCAGAACAAGTCGATCTACTAAACGCACCAACTCAATCCACTAAACCTTAAATCGAACTAGGAAAAACGCGAGTTTTATGAGAAATTAAATGAACATAATAACTACAGTTTTTCTCATACCTTGCGGGGTCTCTGTCCTTATTTTTGTTTGTTTTTTTCTTCTTCTTTTCGAAAGTTTGACGCGATTCTGGAGTAGCAGCAGTTTTCACAGAGAACACGATCGAAGTTTGAGAGATTTTGAGAGAGATTTAAAATTTTTTAGTAGTAGTTTCGACAGTAAAAAACAAACGTTGTTTCACATTCAAGACGCGAGTGAATGTTAACGTTTTGGGGGATTTCAGTGCGTGTTATAACTTATATACACTCATTTAATGAGATTGAGTTTTTTTTATATTGGACCTACTTGAATAGAATTGAATGAAAATTTGTTTGGATGTGTAGCCAACTGTAAAATATATGAGTAATTAATACTTATGTATACAATTATACTACATAGATATTAAATTCAAATTATTAATCTTATTATTAAATAGTACATAAATAATTATTAAATATATAAATATAAAACATACGAAACCGGAGCCAAAACTCATTCGTTTTTCCCCTTCTCCCTCACATTCTTCTCGCCTCCAACATTCACTGTAAGATCCTCTCCTCCCTCTTACTCTGTTCCTCACACACATACACTCTCTCACTAGGCAACTTTTGACCGTTTTTTGGTAATTTTTTTCAACTGTTACCAATTTGATTCTGGCGGGAACAAAGTTCCGTTCGGTGGTTGCCCATTTCTGAATTTTCCCTTTCTCTGCTGATTTCAATTTTCCTGGTAAATGGAGGATGGCGGTTTGTTACGTTCTTGCTTGTTTTTAAATCTTTTGGAACATTTGGTGTTACGTTATATGCTTCTGCGAATGCGTAGTTTTTGTTACGCAAGAGTCTTTATTCAGAGATCCCAAAAGGGCACATTCTAGGGTTTCACGTGGTTCCGCCGAATAGGGGTTTCTTCTTGGGAACCTGCTCGGTGCTTAGTGCTCTGATTTTCAGTGAAGAGCAATGCTTAGTGTCCATTTCATGAGTAAATATGTATTCTTTATTCGTTTTTCTTTTGTGGGTATTGAAACCAAACGTATTGGACTTTCCAAACCTTTGTTCTCGGTCATTAGTTGGGTGCATTGCTTGTACAGTGCATCTTCGTGGAGGGGTGTGTGTATTTTATTTATTTTTTTCAATTTGTAGTGAAAATCTTTGTGGGTTCGTTTGTTTTGTCACTTTTGTTTCCGGGGGCTGTCTAGGGTTTCTGATTCGGAGACACATAGATGGAATCAAAATGGCATGAGATTGCGATGTAGTTGAAAAACAAGTTTCAACGTGACATTTTTCTACATATTTTCTTCTAAACTGACCTTGAACATTTTCATTTGGCTTGTTCTTAAGCTATTACCCGTGATTGATGATGGACACCAAATAGACAGAAAGAGAAGACAATTCTTTTTCTTCTTATAATTAAGGTTTACATTTTTATAGTTTTTGTAAAGAATAAGTTCAGCCAGTTAAAATTAACTTTTATGCTGAGGTAGATTTTGATTGGCATTCATGCTGCTTATGTATTGTGGTTGCTTTAGCTTGTTCAAGTTGTGCAAGAGTGTGAAAGATTTATGTGCCGTCAAATTCTCAAGCTGGGTGATTTTCTTTGTTTGACAGGACCTGAGATTCTTTCTCAATGCCTCTTCTGAGGAGAAAGCCTTTTTCCTTGGCTGATCCACCTAAGGACTTGAAGCCAGATGAGCATGTTTATCAAATTCGATTTACAAAGGAAATATTTCGAGATTATAAGTATCCTTTGTAGTAATCCTCTTTCTTTCTTTCTACCATTTTCCCCCCTCTCTCGAACAACATGGTTAAAATTTAAATTTAATTTCTGTGAATAAGCATTTTGGACCAATTCTTGTGAAGTCCATTGTAATATATGCCTTTTGTGTTTGACACTCAATGCTAACAATGTGCTGATAATGACTAGTATGCCTTAACCTTAAGCAGCGATTATTTGAACCGTATAAATCTATATCGCCAGAGGATTTGGATGTGTAAAGTAACTGGAAAAACCAACTTGACTTATGAAGAGGCTTTGGTGTCAGAAAAAAGTGCCTCTGAGAAAGTTCAACAGTTTCCAAAAGAATTAAGGGCTTCTGTGTTAAGGATTATTCAGTACAGTAAGACTACTCTTTCCTGACTTCTGAGATGAATATATGTTGAAGATGGTTAATTTTATATACATTATATAAGTGTCTTCTTCAGAAAGTAAGATGACTGTGAAATGCTTCTTTGCTTAGAATATAAAGTTTACTTGTAATCCTACAGTATCGGTTCGAGATTCAATGATTTTTTTTAATGAAAAATGTATTTTCTTGAATAAAGTACACCGGTGTAATTTGATCCTAACTCTATGCATTTGCATGGGATGCATCCTCTAAATTAGAAATTCACTTAACCATGTTGAGTGTGGATTTTTTGCCATTGATTGGATACTCTTATAGGGATCCATGCTAGGCCCATTTTGTCAATCAATGGTGAAATTCATACTTGACGTGGTCTAGTGGATATTCCAATTGAGAGGATCCCCGTCCATGGATGCATCTATTGAGTTCAGTTTTCATATATTCCTTCATTTGATGAAGTTTTGACCCACTGTGAGAGGTCCTTTCTATTTGTTGTAGAAAGTGGTTTCTAAATTCATCTGGTGGACAAGTATGCAAGACTTTGATTTTCTTGTGGAAATCTTTTGGAATTATGAACATTGATATGCTGAATATTTTCCTTGCAGTGGGACAAATGTAGATTCCTGTTTGATTTTGCATTTATATTTGCTTTTCTTACAAAATATTTATTATTTTTCATGCGGTCGATTGCTTATGGATCTACTGGTTTTGCAGGTATGCTCCCTTTGAAGGATCTTGCTGATTTCATTGCTGAAAAATTGGAAGGACGTTTTTTTGTGGGTGCTGAACTCCATGGGAAGAAGGACAATGAGTTATACCCCTGCAGAATATTAAAAGTCATCCCGAAAGGAGTTGACAAATTTTATTATGAGGTAGCTTGGCTTGACAAAGACAAGAATATAGGTGAAAAAGAAGAAGTCAATGCAAAAGATTTGGTACTAAAGAAACCATTATTCAGCAGAAATATGTTGAAGTCTTTTATCCGGGAATCGACATATAGGAATGCTCCTTGGGTTTTACATGAAGAAGTGGCAAAAAATCATGGAATCTCAACTGACATACCCGAGGAGTTAAGAGGAAGAGTTTGCTTCAAGAATGGACTTCTAACCTGCTCCAAGAAAAGAAAAACTGAGGTAGACATAAGAAGGGAGATATGGTTCTGTTTCTTTTTCTATTCTGGTCGATAAGACAGGACAAAGATTCTAATATATGGCTTGTATATTTTTTTAATAAATTTATTAAATTATGTCAAATTTATAACGTTTAGGAATCACTGGCTGAAACTGAAAACTGTAAACGGAAGAAGTTGGATGGGGCAGAATTTGATGGTTCTACTGAAGAGCAGCAAGGTACATTTAAGCAACTTTTGTTGCACCTTGATATGTTTCATCCTTTTATGTTTCATTTTTCTGTTTAATAAAGAAATTTTTTAATAGAATATTACTTTGATCTATTTTTAGTTCTTTCAGTCATTTTTCTCTATGTTGTCTTATACTAATATTTGTTGGAATAATGAAATTGTACATCATTACTCAGCTCTCACTGCATTTAATTCTTGTTTATTTTAAAATAATATAAGCTGCCTTGTGATTTTAGTTTTATCTGAAAGGTGGTTTCTCTCATATTTTCCAGAAAATGGTCAGCACAAGGTTGAGCGAATCAAATATCCAATTGATGATTTGTTAGTGAAGCCTAGTCCACATGATCCTGTTTTGGCTAATCGCCCTTCTCCATCAAGAGACTTCAATGTCCCCATGAACTGTGTAGGAAATCTCTTAATGGTTTGGGATTTTTGTACCACTTTTGGGAAAGTGTTGCACTTGTTGCCCTACTCTCTAGAAGATTTTGAAAATGCAATCTGCCACAAGGACAGCAATATTGTTCTCCTTGTGGAGTCACATGCAGCTCTTTTTCGGGTTCTTATACAAGATGATAGTGAATACACTGAAGCAGTGAAAAACCGAAGGACGAAGTCCAAGGTTACCATCTCATCTGCATAGATAATTTTTTGTTTAGCATAATCAATAAGTATTAGTCCATAGTTTATATCGATTGAAACTTTCACCTCTTCTTTCTGGTATATTATTGGCTTATCCTGTTGTTGTTTTGATATGACAATATCTTATTCCTTTTTTCTCCAGATTACAATGGTTAACTGGACAGAATATCTATGTCATTTTCTAGAAATGATCAATGTTCCTGAATTGCGGCAATGTGAAGCAACCATAAAACGGGGACATTATGGCCTTGTAGATATCAATGCTAAATTGGAAATCCTATATGAATTGGTCAATCGAGTGATTGAAACAACAATTTTTAGAGAGAAGTTGGGTGAGATTATTGAACAGCGGCATGTGCTTGGGGTGTCTAGGAGGGAAGAAGTGCTGGAAGATGCTAGGAAGAGAAAAAAAGAAAAAGAGACGTTGAAAGCTGAGATAGAGAGCAATGAAGTTGTGAATGGACATCACCTGAACAGTGAAAACGTCTCATCAAACAGTGATGATGATATACAGAATGGACACATTGGAAAGAAAAGAAATGGAGAGAGAGAATCATCTAGCGAAGACAATACAATTGGAAGGTTAGATTTTATCTTGGGTGCAGTTTCTTGATTACCTTTGTGCATAACTCAAGTCACCTATTTTTTCATCTTCTCCTTGTGTTGTAGTTAATAGTTATGCATTTCACTTCTTTTCCCCGTTTAAAAATCCAATTTGCAGTTTGATCAAACACTCGAATCCTGCTCCAAAGAACATGCCTACGAATCCTGCTCCAAAGAACATGCCTAAGTCTAAGAAGCCAAATTCAGAGCCGAAACAACCAACAGAAAATGGAAAAGAATTACCAAAGCAATTTAAGAGTGATAAGGATTCACCAGAGAAGAATAGTAAAGAACAGAGGGTGCTTCCTATCTCCTTGCTTAGATTGTTGTTGGCTTTTCTTTGAATTGTTCTTTTATTGAAATTTTTCATTATACAGAAAGAATATTTTGAACGGGAGATGGAGAAGCGGCCTATTCGTAGAAGCCCATTAGGTAAGGACAGAAATTATAATAGGTATTGGTGGTTTCGCCGTGATGGAAGGATATTTGTTGAAAACTCTGACTCGAAGGAGTGGGGATACTACAGCAGTAAGGAAGAGGTACCAGATAAATATAGCCTGCTGCTTGCTAAATTTGCATTTTCTTCATATATATTCCCTCTCTCTAATTACATTTGCCGGCATGCTTGGTAGCTTGATGCATTTATGGGTTCACTGAACTGCAAGGGTGAGCGCGAAAGGGCACTGCGAAATCAACTGGAAAAATATTATAGTAGAGTATGGTGAGTTAGACTTACTTTCTCATTGTATACTAATGATTAAGTTATATCTTTGTTGGTTGTGGCAGAACTGAAATATGATTGCTGATGCAGTTAGATTTAAGTAATAGTTGAAGTTTCTATATTTTTTCCATTTTCCCCACTGGTTAGTGAAATTCTTTTCCTCTTTTTATTGGCTTACAGTTCTGAACTCCAGAAAAGATCGAAGGATTTGATGCACAGGATTGCAGCGGACGAGTCTGTCCTTCGAAGGTCCACTCGAGTTCGAGCCCCTCCCAGGCAAAACCCTGCACATGCTTTCCTCAATTATGTTAACAAGTGGAAAGTAGATTAGGTGATGGCGCATCTTTCTAACCGTTGAAAAGTACAACTTTCAGTGGAGCGAGTCATAGCCTGGAGAATATTAGGGATTAACTAGTTTTTTCCTATCCATTTTTAGATGAACGAGCACATGCTTGTTTCGGAAATTTTGTACATGAATCCCATTTTTAAATAATAGTAGAGTCAGATTGGTACAAGATTGCCTTTAACTAATATGGTTTTTTGAAAATGTAGAATGCACTTCACAGTTTAAAAGAGTATATACGAAAAATAGAAACTAATGGTCAAGGATTTTATTAAGGTGATGTATGAGGGTTATTATTGTCTCATTAATTTTATTTTTACTAGTGGTTTTCAAGCATTTCGTACTTGTGTGAAAAAATTGGATTTCGTCTTAGAAGATTTAAATCAGAAGCTAGTTGTTGAGAGGAGTTTTAGAGGATTACGGTTTGCACATAAGTTCTTATATTATATGGAATGTAAGTTTGATAGGCAAAGGAAAAACAATAATACAGAAGTGAAAATTTGAGAAATTGTCCTACCATAAGTAAAGTATTTTAGGTATCTTAAGTGTATTATGCAAGATAATAGATAAATTAAAGAGGATGTAAAAGCGGCGGAGTGTGTTTGCCTGTTTGGTTTTATATACGAAGAAAAATATCTTTAAAATTTGAAGAAAAATTTTATTATATTGTTATTAGACTGTCTATGTTATATGGAACAGAGTGTTGGACGAAAAAGGTTGAATATGAACATAAATGCGCATAGATGAGGATGTTATGATGGATGAAAGACCATATGTATGGACAAAAAAGGAATAAAGATATAAGAGAAAAGTTTGAGTAGCATCTATTGTAGAAAAGATTATAGAATCTCGTCTTAGATGATTTTGACATGTAAAAAAAAAATCAACATTCAATTAGACATGATACATGATAGAACGCAATGCCATCGTTTGATCCATGTAGCCAACTCTATCTAATGAGATATGATTTTTGTTGTTGTTTTATATAATTGTATTATCTTATTAAATTGGATGTAGTAATTTTTAACCCTTGTGTGATACATGCTTTAGAATTTTAATGAGATATGATTTTATTATCTTATTAAATTGGATGTAGTAATTTTTAACCCTTGTGTGATACATGCTTTGGAATTTTAAGCATTGTTGCGAGATGTAGAATTCTTTCTATATGCTTTTAAAAAAATGAGGGTATTGTAATATTTCTTCAATTATTTTGTTGATGTTGATCTTGCGACTAAAAATTGTTGGTACTAAGAATGGTCTATTCACTCTGCCCTCCCCACCCCCCTCACTCTCCAAAAAAGGTTTTCTTTTCTTGCTTACAATATTTTTTAGTCCGACAGGTCAAAGTCTAATCTGTCGCGAATCCAAATTTCATTAAGGATGTGTGTGGTTGGAAGAATTATAAATAATTCCTAGGAATTTTAATATGGGAATATCATTATTCCATGTTTGGTTCAAAATTTGAAAAGCTATTCCTAAGCAATTTTGATTCCAGGGAATCAAAATACCATTATTTCAATTTCCACCTTCCCCTTGGGTATCTTTGATTCCCATGGAAATAAAATCTTTGTAACAAAGTAATACTTGATCCACACACACCCTTAAGAATCTGCCACTAGCTAATAAATTGCTGCATGCAAAAGCGAAATTCGGACTTCCGACACTTGCTTAAGTAGACGAATGAACTGACCACTTGACCAACTCAAATTGGTTCATAATTTTCTGACATCGTACACACAGTTTTATAAAGAAATGAATAGATATTATATAGCAAAGAAGCGAAGATAACACATTGGAAGGGGAAATCATGTGTAACCCTTTCTGGTTTTGAAATATGGTGTGAGACTACAACTATCAGGTGCCAATTAGGAACTTTCAGGAAAAAACTTGATAGAAGCAAACTGACATTAAAAGAATAGGCCCTTTTTATTTGAGCATGTCATCTGACTGCAATTAGTTTTGTTTATCACAAGATCATAACACAGAACAGGACCCCAACACCTTGCAACAGTGCTTGGAACATTGGCCTAGTTTATATCTATGACAGCTCTACCAACAATGTTTCCTTGGTTGAGATCTTGGAATGCTTTGGCTGCCTCCTCAAAGGTGTATCTTCTAGAAACAGCATGCTCAAGATTGAATATTCCTGATTCTGCTAATCTCATTAACTTTGGAAGATCTTGCCTGGCTCTCCCTCCATACGACCCTATAATTTGTATCTGCTCAAATACAAGTTTAATATGCTTAGATGAAGAGATTCTTTTTCTCAAGAAAGGAAAAAGGGAAGAAACAACAAGAACAGAAGCCTTTTCCTTCATGTATCGAATGATGTTCTATCAAAACCATTTTTTCATATCGAAGTTATGTAACTCATCATCAGATAGAACTCTTTTAACATGACATACAAAATAAGCATTGATAAACGAATGATAAGTTTCATTTCAAACTGAGCTACACCGTAGTATGTTGACAACAATAGCAATAAAAAAGATATTAGACTGCACACCTTTCTACGAACAAGCCGGTTTATATCCATCTCACCCACAGAACCAGCTTGTGCCAGTCCAATCATCACGGCTTTTCCTCCGTCCTTCACGCTCTGTGTGCACTGGGCAAATGTCTGAGGTTTTCCCAAGGCTTCCACAGCAACATCAACACCCTTCCCACCAGTAATTTCCTGTGTGATTGTATTGATTTGAAAGTTACAAATCGGAAGGTATAGACAAAGCTAATGACAACCTAATACATGATCAATAAGAAACCCTGTTTTCTTTTCATTAATGCTCAGTAGATATTCTTCAATATTTTTACTGATGCAGAGATGTCATTCTAGAGATACGGAAGATCATGTTGCTTGGACAGTTTCCCAGTGGAAGTTCTCATACAAGTACTTGTTCACAGGGATATTAAATTATTAACACAGGTAAATGTCAAACAACAAGGCAAAAGGGAAATGCATATACAATGATCTTTTGGATGGGATCTTCCTTTGTGGAATTTATAGTATGAGTAGCACCAAATGTCTTTGCTTTTTGTAGCTTTTCATCCTGAACATCCACAGCAATTATATCTGAGGCACCGAATGCTCTAGCTATCTGCAAACAACTGTTAAAAGGGAAAACAAGTGTAGTTGATTAGCACCAATTCCCCTGATGTAAGAAATGGCCAAATTAGAACATAAATATAAAATATTCTAGATTTCTCCAAATTCTTTGGTCACCTATTAATACAGCAATTTTTTAACAGTTCATAAAATTGTGCATATAATCTAGTTAGATGTCAAATTACCAGCAATTTTCAACAATTCATAAAAAAATTAAAAAAAGGGGGTCATAAGCAATCTTGGCCAAAAAGTGATCACGAAGAACCAAATAAAATGATTATGATACTTAACAGATGTGGCTGAGCTTCAATTTCAATCACACACAAACTGGCTACAAACTATTGAACGCGATTGTTGCCTTCTTGGTCTTAATTTCTCCTTAAAATAATAAGCAGAAAATAAAACAAAATTGTGGAATTCAATTCCTGTGGCAAACCAAGTAGCGAAGTCAAACCGCCGCCGTTATTTTGTGACTAAATCCAACTAAGCGAAGTTGATATGATGTTTTCCCCAAAATCCACTTCATATATAAAAGCCAAAGTGAGTTTATTATTTATTTTTGAAGGGGAGTTTATTATTTATTGCTCACGGGCATAGTCTCATTTCATTACTTATAAACCAAGTTTATTATTTATCATTTTTGTAAATACTAAATAGAATTTCTTTTTTCTTTAATTTGTGTTGAATACTATAGAGTGAAGTGATTTTGTGTGTAGTTTAAGTGTAAGGCAAGTGAGACATCATTATATAATGTTTTCTCTAATTAACTAGCTTCCACATTAATCAAACAAATAGAAAAAAATACAGGACATGGAGATTTCAAGGGTTAGTTGTTAATTATTAACCTGTTTTAGCTCAAGCAAGGACTATGAACACAACAAAAATAATAAAAAGCAAGGCTGAGCAAGATTCAACTGTGTAACATTAATTTGAAAATTGGTTCATTTACCTAGAACCAACACCCCCAGTTCCAATAACAGCAACAGAATCACCAGGACGCACCTCAGCCGCATGAGCCATAGCACCGTAAGCAGTAAAAACAGCACATCCTAGAATTGCAGATTCGCTATATGGCAATGCTTTCGGTAATACACACAAAGCATTTGCTGGCACAACACAGTACTCTGCAAGCCCTCCCATACTATACATAAATACTGGTTTTCCTATATAAATTGCAACCGATTTTCAGTATTCGGTAACGAAAGATAAGATTATTAAGATTAGATATTCTTGCCATTGCAGAAAATAGAAATATGTAGTAGGTCAAAACAAATAATTGAGAATGTTTATATACAGGCCCTTAGTATGAAATTATAAAACATTACAAGAACATTTGCGAATAACATGGAAATAATACGAACCACTGCCTCTAAGAAATAATCGAGTTTCACCATCATATAGTGTTCCTTTTGCACGATTATAAGCAAAGAAATCTTCACATAGATCATCATGGCCCTGTATATCATTTTAGAAAACATCAAGAGCAAATGATAATTCAGTTGGGATATAGAGTGGATTTTCTAATCCATGGTTATATTAGTACCTTTGAACAATAGGAGCAGTTGCCACAAGGCATGATGAAGGACCCAACAACTCGAGATCCAAGTGGAAGCCTGAAATATGGAAAAATAATAACTGTTACGAACCAGAACATGATCAGACACAAAACACTAATAGGGAAGCAGTGAAAGAGAGTGTTTGTTGAGAATTGTAAGCAAGTGTTGACCTTTCAATAATTTTGGGGTCAGAGAGAGGTCCATGTTCAACAACTTCACCAGTGATCTCATGACCCACAACACATGGACTTGAGAAAGGGATTTCACCTTTCAAAACATGCAAATCAGAGTGGCAAACTCCACAAGCTGCAAATGCATTCATTCATAATCACGACATTGGATTGATCAAACTCATAATAATAGTAATTGGTTGAATACCCTTGGTTTTGATGAGAAGCTCCCCGGCCTTGGGTCGAGGCATGTTGAACTCTTCAATGGTGAGAGGCTTGTTGGGTTCCCAATACACAGCTCCTCGCATGTAAGAAGGAAGTGCTGCACCGCCACCGCTGGTTTTGGTGTGAAGAAATGATGAAAGGGGGTTTGAAACACGCGCATGTTGTTGCTGACTCAAACACCAAGAAGAAGAAGAAGAAGAAGAAGAAAGAAGAGAAGGGTGGTTGAGGTAGCGGGTGATGCTCCTGCGAATTATGGCAGAACCCATTTCCCAATTCCAGCGAGTATCAGTGAAGTCAACACGTAACGCAGGACGAATTGGAATGTGAAAAACTACTTGGATTATTATATATACTTATGCTACTAATAATGCGAGTGCTTCTTCTTCACCGATCACTGTTACGACACAGATCCAAACTTTACAAGTCACTTATATTATTATTCTAATCATTCAGACCAATCTTCACAGCTTGGATCAAAGACATGCGCCAATCCAGAATTCCTGATCCTATCCAACAACAATTACATCCAAGACCCCCACAAAAAAAAAAAACATCTATAAATAGAATTAAGACAATAATTTCTTGAGTTTAATTTTAATGTCTTATAATTTATTTTACATAATCACTTAATATTTGTTTTTAAAGAATTATTCACATGATATTTTTTTTAAGGAAAATGAGCTCAACACAATCACTGGAGCATACAAGAATCATAAAATAAAGTTTTGCAATTCCCATGTTATCTCTGACATAGCCATCAATAATATGAGTTATCCTTTAAACTACTCTCCAGAGCAAGAAAACATCCTAGCAACACAATCTACCACTTCTACTGCATTGTTCTGAAAAATAGCCTCATTTCTACACAACCAGATGTTCCATATAACTGAGAAGAATTTCACTAACCATGTTTTCCGCACATCTTTTCTCAAAGTCATCGTCCTCCAACTCTCAAAAACGTTCTTTTATGGAGCTTGGGATGCTCCAAACACGACCCACATGACTTATCCATGCGCACCATACCTGCCAAGCATACTCACACGTAACAAACAAATGTTGTACAATTTCAATTTTCTTACCACACATAACACAGACGTTATCGCTTTGTTCGATAATACCTAATCTGCTCAAGCGATCCTTTGTATTAACTCGGCCTACAAGCACGAACCAAGCAAACAACTCTACCTAGGTGGAACAATTCCTTTTCAGATTTCATTTGTGAACTTATAGCTGAGAATATCATCTGTCAATGTCTGTACTTGCAAAACCTGTACAAATGAGTTAATAGTATAAACGTTTTTCTTATCAAATTTCCACACCACTCTATCTTGTGCGTCTGCTATCAATCTCACTGCTTACAAGATCTCAAGCATTTGGTTCAAACTGTCGGTCTCCCATTGGCGGAGTTTCCTCCTCCAATAGAAGTTCCAAACCCACTCTATCCCATCCCAAAATCCACAGTCCCCAATCACAGATCCCTTATTATCTGAAATTAAGTAGAGTAGAGTCTTAGAAAGGAGTCTTTCAGCTTCTCTGACTGTAGCCATGTATCTTCCCAAAATTTGGTTAGTCTATCATCGCCTACTTCTATAGTCAACCCATCAATCATCCTCTGTCTAACATGTTACTCTTTGATTTGCAAGGGACAAATATCTCTCCACGGACTCCCTTTTGCTGGTATAACTTGAGTAGACAATAACTGCCCAGGGTTTAGATTATTGTAGGAGCACACTACCTTCTTCCATAGAGGACACTCTTCCTTGGAGAATCTCCACCACCACTTAAACAACAACGTGGTATTACGAATCATCGCATCTCCCACACCTAGTCCTCCTAGCTTCTTCGGTGCTTGTATCATCTCCTATTTTACAAGAGCCAGTCCAGGTTGTCCGTCTTCCTTCCCCCAAAAGAATCTTCTTTGCAATGAGATTAATTTTTTGGCCACCGTAACTGGCATTTTGTACAAGCTCAAATAGTACATAGGCAGACTATTAATCACAGATTTGATGAGAACCAACTTTCCTGCTTTATTGAACACCTTTGCTTTCCACAAACTTAGTTTCTCTTCCACCTTACCTATTACTGGCTTCCAAATTTTTACTAGCCTCGGATTTACTCCTAGATTAATGCCCAGATACTTCACTGGTAGATTCGCCGCCTGACATCCTAATAATCTGCACATTTGACCAATCCACTCCTGACTACAATTTACTGGTATCAACCTAGACTTGTCAAAGTTAATGCTCGAACCCAACATGACTTCAAAACACTTTAGGAGTCTCTTGTAATTTCTGACTGTCTCCTCCCCTGGTGGGCAGAACAGTATAGTGTCATTAGCAAACTGAAGATGGGAAAACTCTATATTGTCCCTGCCAACTAGAGATGATCTATTCTCCTATTTCTTACCGCCTCCCCGATCATCCTGTTCAGCACATCTACAACGAGAACGAATAGAAAAGGTGATAACGAGTCACCTTGTCGAAGCCCTCTTTCCATCTTGAACGGTTTTGATGGAGCTCCATTAACCATTGTAGATATAGAAGCTAATTTAATGCACTCTGTAATCCATACCCTCCATCTTCTTTCGAATCCCATCTTTTCCAATACAATATCAACAAAATTCCATTTGACTCTATCATAGACTTTCTGAAAGTCCAATTTGATGATAGTTGATGCCTTCTTCTTCAGTTTTAGCCATTGTACAGTTTCACATGCAATTAATGCTCCATCATGTATTCGCCTGCCCTTGACAAATGCACTCTGTGATTCTCCAACTAACCCTGACATTACACTCCTCATTTTTCTTGTCAACACTTTTGATATGACCTTGTAGATGCAGCCTACCATACTGATCAGTCTCAGGTCCTTTATCTCCTTCGCACCCACATACTTCGGAGCCAACGCTACCCAAGTAATATTGGAGTCTGCTGGTAATCTCTTCGTCTTAAAGAAGCTCATCACAGCTTTAGTGAATTCCACTCCAATCTCCTCCCAACATCTTTTTATAAAATTCATGTTGTATCTATCACTACCCGGAGCCTTAGATGATTTACAGTCTCATACTGCCTCCTTTATTTCCTCCTCCGTCGGTAACACCTCTAGTGCTTGAGCTTCCTCCAACTCCAAGCGATTAACTAAACCATCTCGAAAGCTGATATTTGGCGACTTGTCCTGGTGGTATAGGTTCCTGTAGAAATCTCTAATTGCAACCTTAATCCGTGCATAATTCTTTACCAACCTTCCATTAATAATTAAAGACTCGATTCGGTTATTCCTTCTTCTTGCTGATGAAATATTATGAAAGTATCTAATATTCCTATCCATCTCCTTGGCATGCTTAGACATTGACATTTGCTTCCAGTGTATATCTTGGCTCTCATACCATACCTCACAGCATCTTACCAGTGCCTTTCTTCTTGCGTCTACTGTACCATCATATACTCCGTTGCTAACCATCTCATCCACTTTCTTGATCTCGTCTTCAAACCTTTGGATCTTGTCACGTATATTCCCAAAGTGCTGCTTGTGTCATCTACTCAGTGGTTTCGCCAGCGCCTTCAGTTTATCCAGGAACTGTACATTGCCCAATCCCCTCCATTCTTCCTTCATCATCTTTAGAAAGCCTTCATGCGTGAACCATGCGTCTAAACTGCAGAATGATCTTGGTCCTTGAGCTATTCTTCTATCTTCTACTATCAGAGGACAATGATCTGATAGGCCCCTCGGACCTCCTCTTAGGCGAGTATCTGGGTACGTATCTAGCCATTCCAAACTAACCAGGCTTCTATCAATATGACTGCAGGACTGGCCTCGAAACCATATATACTTGCGATCATTGATTGTCAAGTCCACGAACTCCATATCATTTAACCATGTTTTAAAGTCTTCAGCAGAAGCTGACAAGTTAGTCATCTCTTTTCTTTTCTCTACATGCACCATCTCATTAAAATCTCCTATGTAGTAGAATAGGATTTGACACAATTCTGTAATATAACTTAATTCCTCCTATTGTAAGAGTTTTTTATTTCTCACATGCGGACCATACACCAGACAAATTGCACAGTAAAAATAATATATTAATGATATATTAATCTTCAATCAAATACATATATAGTACTACTATTGCTATACTGTTAGTATCCTTGCTTTTATTAATAGGATTTTAAATTACTATACCAAATTCTTTTTAATAACATAATATATGATTACTGCATATATTTAAATGTTTTTGTATATAATGATTTTTTGTGACTCTTGTATATAATGATTAATGCATCAAAATTGACTTCTTGACTTCCCCTGTAATAGTTTTTTTTCTGAAAAATAATAAGAAAAAAAAACAATAAATTTCTCAACTAAAAAGTTGAAAATTTTCTTAAATTTTCTTAGATTAGCCTTTTAATATTTTCAGTGAGAGTAATTCATTTTTTATAAAGCTGATTATGTCTTATAGTTTTTTTGGCCAAGAGTCAGCAACAATATTAATAAAATGCAGCACCAAATTAAGAGAAGTACGTCAGTCTCTAACTAATATATGTTGAATTTTTTTATAATATCTTGATCCAACGCATGAAATACATTTGTAATTTGTATAAGAAGAATAACCTTAAGACAATCTGTTTCACAAATAACATCATGAAGATCTATCTTTCAAACTAGAATTAAATCCTATCAAATAGTAAAAAATTCTCCTCTAAAAACTGAACTAGATGAAAGAGGACTAGCACAACATTTCACATACTTGCTAGCTAAGTTTCTGATGATACAACTAAAGTTCGTTGCACCAATATCTCCTATAAAATTGGTATCACAATTTATCTTGAATTTATTTATTGGTGAAAATGCCCAATCAATCAACAAAGAAGGAGGGATACCAGCTTCTCGGACATAAACTGATTTGTTGAAATCTTGACAAGAATTATATATAAAGATTTGAAGCTTAGTTAGAGATTAAGATTGATCAAAATTGAAAATGTTATTGTTGTGGCTTCGTCGAATCCATCACACAGCAGACAAGAAAAGGAAATCATCTTTTTTAATATTTAAAGCAAACCAATCCTACAAATTATAGATTGAGAAGAAAAGCTGATCCTATGCCATATATTTTTAGTTATACTGCAGTCACACAAATAATGAAAAATAAGCTCCATTCCATTAGTCTATTGTAGCAACGAGGACAAATATCAAAATTAATAAGAATTTTTTTAGCTCGGAAAAATGCAGTAGATAAAGGCTCATGAAGAGTAAGCTATACAAGGAATTTGATCTTCTCCAAAATTTTTAATCTCCTGTAATAGTTAGATGAGAATGAAATTGTTATTTCTTATTTTTATGGTTATTTTAGTTAAAAAAATGCTCAATTATAATTATCCATTATTTGTCGATATCTCAAATTATTCTAAAGTTGGATTCAAATTTTTTTAGAGATTTCAAAAACTATCTTATAATATAAAGAGTAATTACCCAAAATAGTTCTCAATATTTACTTTCGTTAGACAATATATTTTTCTTCCGTTAGTTACTAATGGTGACTGTTAAGTGTCCATATGTGCGTTCTAGATAAATTAATCCTTATAGTGAAATACAAAATAATTCCTAAAAAATTTAAAAAAATATCAAAACAGTCCCTGAAAATTCTAAATAGTCTTTTTGAACATTTTTAATCTTTTTCAAAAATCATTGTTTTATAATATTTTTGTTAATAAAAAAATAAAATATTATTAAAAATAATAAAAATATTTATATTGAGGTGATTCAGAAACTATAATAAATAATAATAACAACTAAATTTAAAAGGTTATTGAATTATGAATGCTATTATTATGGGCTTGTTTAGGTGAGTTTTTAAGAAAATATCTTTTTTTAAGTTATCTTTTTTCAAAAGATTTTATAAAAAAGTAAACGTAATTTTATATTTGGATATCTTATTCAAAAATTTTTTTTATTTATCAATTATGTTTGGGTATAACCATATAAAAGTATTTTTTGTTTATTTATTACGTGAAAAATATCTTTTTTTAAAGAAAAAAGATGTAAATTATAGCTTCTCAAAAAAGATTTTTTTTTATTTTTCTAGTACTTTTACTTTTATTACTAGAAATTTATCAAACACACTAAAAAAGAAAATCTTTTTCTATTAAAAAAATATTTTTTTATCAACTTAATGATACAAGCACTGTATACCTAACCTCCTAAAGTATTGACACTAAATAAATTTAGAAAAAAAATTATAATTACTAATTGTAGTAGTACAAATAATTTTAACTCTAAATTATATTTAGATAATTATTCTAATATAAAATATCTCGAATAGTATTTTAAGAGTTTATTTTAATATTGATGGAAGCGGTGAAAAGAAGAGGAGATTCAAAAGAAAAAATCAATCAAGTGAATTATCTTTTATGATTGATCTGTCCAAGAATTCTCTCATTTTTTAAAAATGACAGAGTTGAGGTTGAAAAAATTCTATCCCAAATTCTAATATTTGCAGAAGAATTTGGACGACTTGAAAGGTATAGTAACTGAAACTGAAGAGAAAAGAATAACTTGACTTTTTGTTTTGAATTCTTAATACTTTAGTTTAGTATTATTTTTCTGAAAATTTCTCAAATTTTTATTATTATATATGTTTATCTCTGATTGTATAGGTATTATAATTGAACTATTTAATTGTAATAAAGGTATGAACTTTGGAAAAAAAGTTTATTTTAATGTTATTAAAACAACTACTATTGAAAATTTGAAATAGTTATGTTTATTCTTTAATTTCATAAGTTGTTTTTAATCAATTTGTTTAAAGGTTCTCTAGAACTCGATACTAATATTTTCAGCTGCATAAAAGTTCTAAAACTAGATAAACATTCATAATTCTTTTACTTCACGAAAAGTTCTTGCATGATTTAATCATCCTTTTCGTATTAAGTCTTTGTTATTTTCAAAATCTATTTCTTAAATAATTGTTTTTGGTGAAAAATAAAATTAGATAAAAAATAAAGATTTTTATTAAAATATCTATACATTATACATGCTGAAATTCTTCTGGTGATTTTTTTTTATTTAAAAAATAATTTTTATTCTTCACCGAAATTTCACTTTTCATAATAGCATTATCTGAATTAATTATATGTAATTTTATTGTCTCTGCTAGAATTTCTTGTTATCACATCATTTATTTGTCGGCTCCAATAGACCGAAACAGTACGATCGATGTTCAATTATTATGTTTGAGGATATCATAAAGCGTATCAATGAAGGATTTTGCTAATAATTATTTTAAGAAAATTAAATAAAAGATGCTACAAGTAAAAACTATTGTTAATAAATTAAATGTAAATTAACGCTGCGATATTTGAGCCTATTAATTCTCTGTAATAAGATTAACATACCACGATCATTTATACCATCAACTTATAACAGAAAATGTAACTATCAACTTATAACAGAAAATGTAACTATCAAATTAACGTGATGAGTTGATCAATAAATTAAAGAGAGTGAGTAAAATTTATTATTTTTTATCAGTAATTAATTTTTAATATTTAAAAATATAAGTTTGATTAAAAAATAGATTAATAATTAAAAATAATAATAAAAAATAATAAATTTTATCAGTGACGAATTTAAAAAATTTGATTAATAAGAACAAAATATCTATAATATAACAATAATTTTTATAATTATATTATGATGTTATAAAATATGATTACTCTTTAAATTATTTAACCAATAAATTAAAATAATAAAATAAATTTAAAATAATAATAAATAATTTAGAATTCTATTCTTCTAGGTTTCATATTTTTAAAAATTAAAAAAAAAATTTCATTGTCAATACAATCAATTGTCACTCTTTCTATATATGTCGCTAAACAATCATTTAAAAATTTATCTTTCATACGATTACAAAGTTAACTCTTTATGATGTTCATAGCAGAAAAATTTCTTTCAACCGATACAGTTGCTACGGACAAAACTAAAACTAATTTCAAAAGAAAAAACACTAATGGATAAACAGTATTTTTTCGAGTATCAACCAATTTCTGAGAAAGAGCACTAATTCCATTTAAGTATGAGAATTGATCATCAGAATGCACATCTAGTACGAAGTTCTCAAGTTGAGTATCAAGTACCAAAAGTTGAGTGGAAGAAAATTCTAATGGATAGAATTGAGCTAACTCGATCAACTTCTCCTTATCAAATGCAAAAAATGAGTATTTTGGATTCAGGCAAGCTATGCAAAGAAGCAATTCAGTATTCACTTTTGTAAAACGATTATTGAGTTCTTGAAGTTGTCTATTAACTACTTGATAGAATATCTCAATTTGAAAATGATACAAATTTGATATCTTTTAAACTTTGCGTCTTGATCTATCGCGTGACACAAATATATCATCCATGATTGGAACATTAATATTATGTTTGTCACAAAACAGTGAGACTTCGTCAAGTAAAAGAGACCAACCATCATCTCTTATATTTTGCAATCGTTGCTTAGACACTTTGACTAATGCCATAACATTTAAAATGTCTTGATCATTCTTTTGTAACGTTTGAGATGACTCATTAGTAACTCCCAAGATATTTTTCATCAAGTGCAAGTTGAAAATGAATTCAAAGGATTGAACGACATTTAATAAATGACATGTTTCAGCTCTTTGTTTTGAATTATTTTCATCTTCCTCAACATATTCAAGAACATTAACCATGGAAGGAAATAAAGAAATTATTTTAGCTCTTTATTGTTTTGGTCTCATAAGTACTTCATATTTTCTCCAAACTTGATTATGAGCACTATCATGAATTCCAACATGAGTTTGTAGTCTCTCATTTTTTTTTTCAATTTGAAAAGCCATTAGTTACAAAAGTATCACCACTTTCAGTTTCGGATTTCATAAGATAACAACAAAGACAAAAAATAGCATCTTTTGATATACTATATACTCTAACCAGTTGCTATAGTCATCAAACCAATTAGGCTTAAATCTTCGAAAAGAAGAACCTCAAGCAGTTTGCAAACAATCATAAGTCCTTGGTTGACAAAGACCGTTTTGCAAATATGCACATCTAACTTTATCTCTGTCATTTGAATGATAATTTGAAATCTTTGGTCGTTGTCCTGGATCTGCTATAAGACTCTCTACCTTGAATTCTAAAAACCTCCTTTTGTTAGAAGAGGTCGATGAACTATTTTGGGATCCAATATCCATCGACGATGTTTTTTTGAAATATTTCTCCATTACTAAAAGAATAAATTTATAAACCTAAGTTAATTAATTAATATAAATAATTTACAATTCCATACAAATTTAAAAGTAAAATATAAAATTATAAATACAAAACATAAACTAAAGAATAAGAAAAATACACAATAATATAACATCAAATTAATAATGTATATAGTAAAAAAAATCCAAAAATATAGATGTCACTGCAGTGACAATAAGTCAGTAAGCCACTAAAGCGCAAATCACCGAATCTCAAAAATGACTACCCCACAACATTATTTCTCATCTTATAGCATTTTTTAATAACGAGCTTCACTGTAAAAATAATTTACAATTCTAATAAGGAGTTTTATTGTAAAATCCAATTAATTTTCAGCAACAAAATGCAATATCTTAATTTAATTATACATCAATATACACAAACATAAATCATCCAATAATCCAATTATTCAAACAAGATCAAATATTCAAATTCACAATTTCACATCAATATCCTAATTCACATCAATATCCTAATTCACATGAATTATTCAAAAGGGGAGATAGTGAACGCAGAAACAAAGAGCAAGCGAGTAGGGCAAGTCAAGAGACATCGAAACAGTGAGCCAGCGATAAGCCAACAGCATCGAGGACTCCGCGACATTGATGCAGACTGCGGACAAATGAGAAGGAGGGCGGAGAGCTGCACATCAGTTATGCGAGGGGGAGAAGGAGGGCGAGACAAAATTGAGAAAGGGGAGAAGGAGAAGGGTTTTACGGGCTCAGGGATTTCAAATTGTTTTGGGGGTAGGGTCAAATTGTTTTTGAGAGTGGGGTTTAGGGTGGGGTCAAATTGTTTTTGAAATTTCAATTTTGGGAGTGGGGTCAAATTGTTTTTGGGAGTGGGGGCACCTATTTTTTTTTCTTGAGTGCTTGTTAGTAATTTGTCAAATTCTATTGGGGACACTTGCCCCCACTCAACTATGAATACATCCGTTCCTGAATTCTACTGATTTTCTAATATTTTTTAAAATTAAATATCATATTAGATGGTTGGATTTTTTTAAATAAATAATATAAATATTTTATTTTCGGATATAGATAATTTGTAGCATATTTACCAATTTTTATTTTCTTTACATATTTTATTTATCGTGTAAACAAATTAAAATTGTTTATAGAAATATATGAAATTTGAAAAAAAATACACATATCTCATTTACCGTGTAAACAGGATATATGTATTATTACAAAAAAATTACAATAAAAATAATATTTATAATATGATTTAGATTAATTTATAGAATAAAAAATGATACAATTTATTAATATTTAAATCAAATTAGATAAATTTACAAGTAAAATTTAGGGTAAATCACTCCAATAAATCAAAGTATTGCAAATATTGCATAGATCACCCAAAGCTAAAAACATGACATGCATGTCCCCGTTTGTGTTTCTATATAAATCGAATTAGGGTTCATCGAATCACAAATTTTAATAGTAAATCAAATGAGGCTATATCAATTTAGTAGGGAATATGGTAAAACGATTAAAACAGCTTCGATTTACTAAGAGAGCATATTGTTTTGGCTAAATACTTAGTAAATCGATACAGACTGTCGTTTTAGTACATGATTTTCGCACATGATAAATCGACACAAGGTAATTCGATTTATGTATATAAGTGCTTCCCCTGTGAATCTATGGATCCTAATTCGATTTATATGTAGGCGTGCATAAGGTAAATCGACTCACCCTCATTCATTTTACACACAAACTCCTACATTTAGAATTCGAATTCACTTGATTCGAATTATATTTCACCACCCCATACCCCACCAAAATCAAAAATCCAGAGAAATTAAGGCAAGTTATACTACAAGATTGATAGTGTGAAAATGGAAGACGACCTAAATCGAATCTATCGGTTGGACGGAGTCGCTCATATTGTGGGTAGCGTACATGAAGAGGTTAGTAAATGAAATTTAGATTTTTTATTTTGTTTAAGAAATTTATAATTGTTAGTGATATTAAATGGCTTAGAACTTGATTATTAGAATTATTAGAATATCTAAACTCCAAGTAGTAGTTAGAATATTATTTATTTAGGGGTAGTCATGTGTTAGAAGATTGGTAGTGATATTAAACCATCTAGAACTGAAATTTGATCATTATTAGGATCTTTAAACCTCGAATAGTAGTTAGAGTATTAATATAGGGATAGTAGTGTGTTAGAAAACTGAAATCACAAATGCATGTTGGATAATGGGTAATTAAGTATGTTGACGAGTAGATATAACATGTTTGCTTAAATTTTGTGGGTCTTTATTGTTACAAGTTTAACTAGGTTAGAAATGTTATGGATTTTAAAAAAATTGAATTATAAAATGTTAGATTAACGAGGTACTACAACGTTAGTTATCTACTAAAGGGTGTAACTGTATGCGATTATTAGTAGGTTAACTATGTTCCGTTAGAGTTCAATTTAATTCTAGTTAAGGTATTTTTTGATTAAGAGTATCAGTTTTAGGTGATTGTTGTTTTCTAAAGTGTTATGATTCTAAGAGAATTTTTTCAATGTCATGTAGCCCATCACTGTATCATGAGCATGAGGAGGCAATATGGTATGCCGTGACATGATAGGATCATGCTATACCTGCAGATGGCTGACCTGGCGCATCTTGCGAGATTCAACGACCACTGGTTTAGGTTGGATGAGCTTTTAGTGAGTGTATTTATGGAGAGATAGCATCCGGAGACGCATACAATCATTTGTCATTCGGTGAGTGCACCATTACGCTCCAGGATGTAGCCTACCAGTTAGGGCTCCCGATCGATGGGCAGTACGTCAGCAGATGTCTGATAGACTTCAAGCGGTACATCGATGGCGGCCGTCCAACATGGGTTTGGTTCGAGGAGTTGTTGGGTGTGTTGCTGACACCGGTCTACATCGACAAGTTCACTGTGAAGTGAACTTGGATGCAGGAGACATTCAGTGACCTTTCGGACGGCGCAGACTGTAAGACTCAAAATTTTCAAAAAATCTTATTATGAGCTAATTTTAATTTATTTATTCATTAAAAAAATTATTTTAATAAATTATTTTATTAAAAGTAACTAAACAAAGTTTTGATAATTAAACTAGAAATTTTATCTAATTTTATAATTATCGAGTGATTTTCTATATTTAAATGATAAATCTTAGTAGTTTTAAAAGAATAAGAATTTTATATGAATTGATTTAAATAATTGAGATTTTGAAATTTAATACTTTAATTTTTATAAATAAAGAAAATTAATTATTTTTGGATTACCTTATGATCCTTTGATCACGTTTATGGGGGCAGGCGATTCGGCCATGCCTGGATCATCACTTATGTATTTTCAACGGTGGAGTTTCTACTGACCATAGATTAAGGGTGTGGAGCTATGCTGTACCTCGAGTTTTAATGCAATTACTACTATTTTCTATTCAATTCAGCTTATTCTTGTTCTAAGATATTTGTTGCACTTCAACCTGATGGATGTGATGATCCATGACACTCATCATCATTCATCCTTATGAACGTGTGACTGACAACCACTTCCGTTCTACCTTAGACCGAGCGCATATCTCTTGGATTCCTTAATCAGAATCTTTGTGGTATAAGCTAGAATCCTTTGGCGGCCATTCTTGAGAATCCGGAAAGTCTAAACCTTGTCTGTGGTATTCCGAGTAGTATTCAGGGATTGAATGACTGTGACGAGCTTCAAACTTGCGATTGTTGGGTGTGGTGACAGACGCAAAAGAATTAATGGATTCTATTCCGACATGATCGAGAACCGACAGATGATTAGCCGTGCAGTAACAAGAGCATTCGGACCATTTTTACTGAGAGGATGGGATGTAGCCATTGACAACGGTGATGCCCTACATACAGCTTGCCATGGAAAGGAGTATGAAGGATTGGATGAAAGCAGTAGGAAAGCAGAGATTCAACAGGGACAAAGCATCTCCATACACTTATCTGAAATTCCCATCAATGATTTACATAAGTATATCTATCTTTATTTATTATTATTTTTGAAACCTTTATAACCATTTGAATCCGCCTAACTGAGATTTACAAGATGACCATAGCTTGCTTCATACCAACAATCGCCGTGGGATCGACCCTTACTCACGTAAGATTTATTACTTGGACGACCCAGTGCACTTGCTGGTTAGTTGTGCGAAGTTGTAACAAAGTGTGATTCACGTTTGAGAGCGCTACCAAGTTGTTGGCGCCATTGTTGATGATCACAATTTCGTGCACCAGTTATTTAGAAAGATTTGGATTTTTAAGGATTTTATGATTTGAGTTTGGGTTATAAAGAAAACGATTACGTTTTCAGTTTGGGACTGTCCAATGGTTAACTACCAGGACATGTCGGGTTTGCTATATTACCGACAGCTGAGACTCATCAGCCATAGAACAGGCATTCATCATATGCATTTGTATGCTTTGTTTGAGTTTGAATTTGTTTTGGTTTGCCTAATTGCTTAACTGCTATTAACTTTATCTGAGCTATTTGCTGTAACTGCTATCTATACCTGTGCTTTCCTTGTCTGTTTTGCCTGTGTTTGTTTCTGTTGTGGTACTTTTGAGTTTGGGTATTGGTGATGAGATATGTTGGAATATGGCAGTGATTACTTTTCATTCTTGGGTTCTATTTATATAACTATTTAAAATAAAAATTTGGGTCACTTGTTCATCCACACATATCACAGTGATAATTTGACCTACCAACACATTAAATTAAATATTTCATTTATTACTAGACCATTAATATAAAGTAACTCAGTTGAGCATTAAACCCATTTAAACCTGATGGCTAATAAGATATTTGGTAGGAATACTTATCAATAAATGCTTAGTTATCCATTGCCTTTATCATTTCCATTTCCATATATTATAAAAGAAAAAGTAATTAATTTTTCTTTTAATTATACAAATAGCAATTTGGATTAACACTTATACACAATGTTATACAGCCAAAAAACAAATGTTAAAGATAATTTCATGTAAGGCTATTGATCAGCATAACACTGTACATAAAAAATGGCATGCTATTAAACCTGAATTATTTATGGCGTATAGTATTTCAACATATTGTTACAATAATGAAATGATGAGTACTGATATTGAACAATATCGATGATATGAAAGACATGCCTCACTAAACTTGGTTGATACAGGAACAAACTGTCTGCATATTCGGCCCATACAATTTAAATATGTATATAATATAATTATACTTATGCTAATAATAAACTGTGTAGTCACATCTATTTGTAAACCTACAACATGTCGAATGGTTTATCACTTTGTAATAAATTTTTAATAAATGATATGATGGACATTTAACCACATTTTGATAGAGTATGACTAGATAGAGTATCAGACTATAGAAATATTTTTATAGGAATTAGATTCTAAACAGGAGGTGACAAGTTTTGAGCCAGCAATAAAAAGTGTATCAGATATGTAGATCGGCTACAAAATTAAACCATTGGAAATTTGTTGGGTATGGTACAGGCAGGAAAAATGCTTGGTCGATATCAGCCACTACAACATTTTTGAGCTATTGCAACATGTACTATAAATAACACTTAAAAAGTGTTATCTAAACTGATTAAAAGTAACACTTAAAATTTATTGCAAAAAAATAAGGCTAATACAACACTTTGTTAATAAGTGTTGTTTTTGATAAATTTAAAAAACATATAAAAAAACGTTGCTTTAATAAATTAAACAAACAACATTTATAATATTCATATATTACACTTTATAAGAGTTGCTTTTAAATATATAATAAACCTCTCTTGGTAAGCGTTGCTTGAATCTTTTTCATCAAAATTTTAATTCCTTCCAAATATTTTAATTCCCTCCAAAACCAAAAATAGGAAAGAAAATACGAGCAAATAATTGATTCATCACCTCCTCACTACTATTAGTCTATTACTTAGAAACAAAACTCAAATCCTATTATTTTAAAATCAAAATTCTAACCCCAACCCTAACTCAATTTCCCCAATTTGACGACATTAACTCGCATTTTGCGTTCCTTTCTCTGCCATCATGGTGTTCTTCACTGCTCTGCTCGCGTCGTGTTCTGCTCGCGTCGTGTTCTGCTCTGCTCGTGTCATGTGCTTCTTCTCGCATCATGTTTTGCTCTGCTCCGCCATGTTCGATCTTCGACTCACACCATTCTGAAATATTAGTTTTGCTCCGCCATGGTGTCGTTCACATCTTCCTCTCAAGTCTTTCAGGCATGACAAAAATTTCTCTCAAATTTTACTTACTAGTGATTTAATTTGGTTGAATTGTTGAAATAACAAAATTACTCTAACCGTGTTCAATTAGAAACCCTAACCCTAACCATTGTGAATTTTGATTGATGTGCGATTTACTCTTTTCTCTTCCCGTTCCTTGTCACTGCTTGCGATTTACTCTTCTCTATTCGATTTCTTCGTCATTGCATGTGTTCCTCATTGTTGGCGTCGCTGTTAATGTCTTCGTCGTGTTCGTCGTTGCTCACCTCGCATCGCCTCGCCGTTGGCTTCATCCCTGCTCGCGTCGCCATCTGTTCATCGCTGCTCGTATTTGAAGCTTTTGATTTTTGGTCTTCTCGCTTCCAATTTTCTTGTCGCCTTCTGCTCTCAGTATCTTCATGGCTCCTGGCTGGGTGCTGATCTGCTCTGCTCCACCGTGGTGCATCACAGGTAGTCTTCTTGAGAAATTTTGGTTCTGCAATTTTTTTCTTCTTTAATGAGAAATTATTGCTTAATTAATTCTGGTCCTGTTAAATTACTACAATGTTTCATTGTTATGATATATTTATCTTCCTATGCTTAATCACTAAATGATGGCAATTTTAGGGCTTGGAATTTAGTTATTGTTGGTGGAATCTCAATTTGGGAATTTAACAGTGGATTCATTGTTATTGTAGGTGTTGGAGTTGGCTGAAAATTCTGTCAATTCAACTGAGTTAGTGCTAAGTTTTTCGCCATATGCTTTTAATTACGTTCACTTCTTTTGTTCACTTCTTTTTTTCTACTTCTCTCTTTGCAAATTTTGTAGGTGTGTTTTCATAGCTACAATATTTGGGGAATTCTTGGAAGCTTTGTTTTGGCTACAACTGCCTCAAGCGCTTAAACATTTGATGGATTTTGTGTGCAATAGCTATTTCAATGGTTTTATCTTGTAAAGTTGTAAACAATGGTTTGGCTGCTTGATGGATTTTATGTACAATAGCTATTTCAATGACAAACTTGTTTTATTTTGATATGCTTAAGTATGCATTACAAGTAAAAATCCACTCTATAAACTAGTTTTCACATTGAATTTCTGTATACTCTGTTTCTCCATGCTCGGTGTTTCAGTTTATCGGTGTTTCTCCGTGCTCATTTCATCCTAGGCATGCATTTATTCAACGCCTTTCTTTTTGTTGTCTCTTATCAAACTTCATAATTCTAGTTAATTAATTAATTATTGTTTTTTCACTTCTCAATATTCAGGAAGTATGAAGAAATTAACCCTTGAATGTGCAGGAATTCTGCTACATCATTGAAGATACATACATGAAATCATAGGTGAACTTAAAAAATAAATGTGCTTTGTTACTTCTCATTGCTTCAATTTCGTGGATCTTGTTTTGTGATTTCATAATCTGTAATACAGTATTGAACAAAATAGTATTTTTTAAAACAAAATAATTAAAGAAAATAAATAGTTCATTCGAGAGGTGGTGGCAGTGGTAGTGGTGGTGGTGTTACCTTTGATCATTGTTAAAGACTAGATCTTCCTAACAATTAAGAAAAGTTTAAAAGGGAGGTTCTAATTTAATTTTCTAAATATAATTCGTTTGGCATTAGACTCTGCATAGCATGAGATGATGTACATGAAGCTTAATTAACAAAGATGGTGCTAACTTGTTTGAACTTTTGATTTTGAACTCTCAAAAAGGAAGTTTCTGATAATTATTTTGGGACTTTGCCATGGTTATGCTTATTGAACAATTTGAATGAATATTTATGTGTGTTCTTTGTCTGTTTTTAAAAGGAAGAAGATGAAGCACGGGTTAAGAAAGCGCTTGTGACACTGTGAACTTCACAGAAGAAAAGATTGGTTTGACGAGAGAACAACTAAATTAGACCTCTTGATCAGCACCAAATGTTCTGTTCCAAAAAAGGATACTCTTCAACCTCCTTTACACCCTCACGAGCGTCTTCATCTCTGCACAGCTACTCTTCAACCTCGAGCTCTAACTCTCTCTCTCTCTCTCTCTCTCTCTCTCTCTCTCTCTCTTTGACACACCACACACACACCGTTTTTATTTTTTGACCTTTTTGTCTCCTCTTTCTGTGATGCACAGCGCGATTTTGATGCGCCGCTCAGAGTGATGTTTCTTTCTTCTAGAGTGTTCCACTCGCCGGAGGCATTCAAGTTAGACTACGAGAAGATGGAGAAGGAGTTGAGGGTGTTTGTGTACCCTGACGGTGATCCTGAGACCTATTTCCACACGCCGAGGAAGCTCACCGGGAAATATTCCAGCGAAGGTTATTTCTTCAAGAACATCAAAGAAAGCCATTTCTTCACTGCCGATTCTCTTCAAGCTCACCTCTTCTCCATTCCTATTTCTTGCCACAAAATGCGAGGCAAGGTATGCATGCCCTAATTTCACCTCCAATAATGATTTGCATAATTCTCAGGGGTTAGCTCACATTTGGCAATAAGAAACCTCTTCAATTGTGCAATATATTTTCTGTTTGTATTTATTCAAATCAATTTTTGGTTAGTTATTCTTGTATAGCAAATAGTTAAAATGTCAAATGTTCACAAATCACAACTTTTAGGTTGAAATTGCTTAATACATGTAAAGCCAATTTTGCATTTGTGGAAGATTTTGGGTGCCACTTGTTTTCACAATTCTCGTAATTGATTCTCGAATCACGTAATCATTAAGGAGAACTGTTAATTTGTACATATCTAAGCCTGAATAAAATTATTCAAATATTAGCAACAGATAAAAGAATATCGAATATGCTTAGCAGATAGCGCTACGCATGAATTCAACAATCTAGTGTCTAGCATAATTATGATATAAGAGTCTAATGCACGCATGTGAAGTATGCAAGGTTTGACTTATGAGCATATGATTTATGAAGTTGGGAAGTATGTGGAGAGCCTAAAGTTCAAGTATTCTTATTGGGTGCTGATCACTTTTTTGTGACTTGCCATGCTGAATAATGACTATAAGAAAATTAGACCTCTTGATCACTAGTGGTGTAAGATTTAAATTACATAAATTTACTTTATTTTTTTCAATCTGATAATTTAAATGTGTTGAAATTCGTGCCTTTCTCCATTTGCAGTTAAATGGATATGTACTATGCCAAGAATATGCCACTGGAGATTTTGCCCAGGTTTATTTTCATTACTATGTTATATGCCAAAGTCAAGATTATGTGCTCGTTTTTTGTCCAAATAATTTCCTTCTGATATTTATTTTTCTGTAATGATTGGAAGAATCGAAATTTACTTCTTTTTCTTGTTCACAAATGCTCCTCTCTTGATGTTTTTCTATATTGTTACATTTTTTATGTAATTTCTGCAACTGACCCTTTTTATTTCTTCATGTTTCTGTTGTTGGTTTTGGTAATTTTATTTGATGTCACTACTTGTGATTTGTTTCAAGTTATAAGAAAATACTTTTTTGTTGTATATATGTGATAGTCTATTCTTACTCTATTTGAAAATTTCTTACCATTGTTTTACAGATATAATTATCATGGTATGTACAAGGAACAAGCTACCAGGATTTGGAAAAAAATATATCCAAGTCAATTGATAAAACTTGAAACAAATATATTTAGCTTTTTTATTTTGAGTCCATGTATTTCGTTTAGAGGTTTAGAGGTCTTATTTAATTATCTTTCCATGTTTTGATGTTTTCATATTGAATTAGAGATTGTTACATAATAATGTATTTGAAATATTTTACCTTGATAATATATATCCAAGTTGAATAAGTTGAGATTGTCTCTTTTTTCATATCTTTAATTTTATTGTACCCAAATTATAATGAAATTCTCAAATTATCATAGCTATAGGTAGTAGATACTGTAGTATGTGAAGAATGTTGAAATTTATAGTAATAATATTAAAGGCAACACTTTTAGATTGATGCCATACTAATAGTAGAAGAGGTAACACTTCTAAAGTGATGCCATACTTGGTCAAATATGTAACACTTCAAAGGGTTGCTATATCAATAGAATAGGCAATACTTTTCATTAGTTGCAAAATGAGTAGAAAAGACAACACCTAATAAACATTGCATTAAAGTTTACTCACAAGCGTTGTCTTTGTTTCAGAATACCCAACGCTTCTAAAGAGTTACTTTCAAAAGCGTTGCTTTTGAAGAAAAAAAGCGTTGCCTTGATCTAAGGCAACAGCCGCATATGCAACGCCACTCAAAAATGTTGCCTTAGGTCCAAAAGTGTTGCTATAGATCAAAGACAACCCTTTTTCAATCTTTAGGCAACACTTTCTAAATGTTGTCTCAGACGAAAAATGTTGTAGTGAGCCAACACAATTTAATTCAGCCGATCAGGAATTAGTGGATTATCAAGCTGCATTATACAGGTCCAACGATGGAATAACAAATTTATTAACCAATAGTTCACGGATGGC
>NC_029774.3:110484696-110514161 GCF_000817695.3 Arachis duranensis | reverse complement strand
TAAGACTTGAGAATCATGGAAAAAATGATCTTGCATGGCAGTTCCATTGCCTAGATCATTGTTTCTAACACTGAACCCATTGCAATTGGGACCGAACAAAGCTGGACCTGCAACCATAGTATCCTCAAAGAAATTATATGCTTCATAATGAGTGGTATAATTTTCAGTAACATTCTTTGAAACAAATTTTGCCTCCTTTCCTTTGTCATTCTTTTTCAAGGATGCTTGATAAAGATAAACTAAGTGCCTTAAAGTACGACAGGTACGAGACCAATGACCTTTTCCACCACAATGGAAATATTTATCCTCTGTTGATTTATTTTACCCATTATTTCTTTCTTTATCCTACTTTTGATGAGATTCTTTCTTGTAAAAATAATTTTTTTTATAATTTTTTTTGTTACAAAAACCGTGCCATTTACCTCTTTTGGGGTTATAATTTGTTGTATTTGTTTTAAAAAATGGAGCGGCACCAGCTGGGTGCGCTTCATAATTTTTTAAACGTAATTCATTGTTAGTTTGGCAACAAGAAGACAAGAAATTAACTCAGATTATTTTAAATTTTTTTTCTTGATACTGCTGCTTCAGGAGCATATTCGAGGCATGGAAGGTCGAGAAAGTTTTCTCTAACATGTCATTATCAGTTATCTTTTTCCTACGTAGTTTTATTTGTGAGGTAATTCAGAACATTATTAAATTGTATTCATTTATGGATTTAAAATCATGTAGACACAAGTTTGTCCACTCATATCGTGCTTGAGAGAGTATCAAAGCCTCATGCTGATAACATGTAAAATAAATAAATAAATAAATAAAAGAAAAAATATAAAATAAAAAAGCATAAATAAAATATTATAGTATTAATATTCACCAATATTATTATCTCAATATAATAGAGATTATTCATACATACATATATATATACTAATTATGTTGTAGCTTAAAAAGAAAGAGAGAAGTGTTTATTATGTATTATTTTTGTATAAAATAGGGGTGAGCACGAGTAGCGGGTACCCAATTACCCGTCCGAACCTGAACCGAACCAAACCGATGGCCTTTGTTAGTGATTGGTTCGGTATCGGTTCTGGGGTGTAGAATCCGAACCAACTCGTGAACCCGATCATATATTAATTAAATAAAAAAATAAAAAATATATGGCTTTTAGTGTTTTTTTCCAACTCGTAACCCTAACACTGTGTCACTAACGGTGCCCTCTTAGACTCTCAGTCTCTCACCCCATGGAGTAAACAAATCCAGAAACCCTAGCAGAGGCAGAGGTTCCTCTCACCACGCAACCAGCTCCTCCAATCTCCATCGTCTTCTCCATCAGGCGCTAGGCGCATCGTCTTCTCCACGTCGTTCATGTGACCGTTAGGTGCATCATCTTTTCCATCGTCTTCCTGGTAGCGGCAACGACGTAGCAACCAACTTCCTCTATCATCAGCGTCTCCATTGGTATCTTCATCAGCATCGTTGTCTGCAGTTCCCTCTCCACCAGCCAGCTTCCTCCAGGTTCCAGCGTCGTCTTTTTCGGTCACTCAGCCAGGTTAGTCTATAATTTTTTGGGAATGTTATATGTTAAAGTGCTAATTGTTTTATTTTTCTGTTCAATTTTTTAAATTATACATTCTTAGTTGTTGTTGAATAAAGCTCTTGATCACTCTGAAGCAATCCTCTTTAAGACCTAAATTGGAGTAAAATATATATTCTTAGTCCTCTGTTGTTCAATCCTCTTTTTCACTCTGATGCAATCCTGTTGTTCAATTTTTGAAATTATACATTCTTTATCCCCTGTTGTTCAATTTTTGAAATTATACATTCTTAGTCCTTTGTTATATGTTAAACTTCTTTGAAGGCTTCTTTTCAGAGTAATAATTCTTCATCGTGCGAGTTTCGGTGTGAAGAACTGTGATCCTCAAGATTTTTCCTATTAAGAATACACTAACATGGGGCAATGATATGGTGGAATTTACTTATATATTTTTATCAATGCCGTTTAGTGCTCATTAAAATCTACTTTAGCTTGCTTTTAAATATTAGTAGAATGTTGCTCTTATGTAAAAATGTGTCCTAGATTTGATTTTGAACTGAGGATCTTCTATAAGCTAATTTTGATTTTTAACTTCAAAAATATTATGCTATTCATTTATTATTATAATTTATGGTAGCAAATAAACGAGGAAAAAATTGAAAGAAAGTTATAACTTAATTTTACTAATGGTGAGATTTAGATTTATATTAGAGATACACACTATATATAAGATAGTAACTATCAAGAAATTATATATAAGATAGTAACTATCAGGAAACTAATATATTGTAGTAATCAACAGCAGAAGTAATTAATATCCAACTTTCTAATTAAGTCATTAATATCTCTAAACTATACTCTGATTGGTTGAGTAATTAAACGATCGGACTAACTTTATTTTTTTTATTGTAAACTTCCATTTTGGGGACATATTGCTTGCAATGTTAACAAATACTCTGCAGTAAGGTCTTCTAATTGTACTAATTGGTTAGTAACAAATACATGACTTCTCTTATTTTATGTATTTTGCAGATTCAAAAATGGGAAAAACTAACCCTGAAAGTGATACGGTTATTGGAAGTACTTCCTCTCCAAGTGCAGCCATTCCCGCTGCTATTGACGATGGTCTTTCTGGTGAAACATCACAAAGTCCAGCTCCTCCACTGTTGCCTGCCTCAAATCCTTCATCAAAAACACAAACCAAAGCTACTGGAGCTATGACAAGCCTCGAAAAGAGGTAAAACATAAACCCAGTAGAGCACCTAGTAGTGTTTGGGCTCATTTTTCTAAAAGTTCTCCTAATGAAGCCTGCTGCAACTATTGTAAAAAAATATGCATGCAATAGTTCTAGTCATGGTACAACAAACTTGCATAAACATTTAAGAATTTGCACTAAAAACCCTCATAAGCAAGTTGAAAAGGGGCAGAAAACTGTTGCACTTGGGAGCCAATTTGAGGATGACCCTAATACAGTTACTACGAAGCTTGCCAATTTTAATCAAGAGGAAACTTGTCTTGCTCTTGCAAATATGATAATTGTTGATGAACTTCCTTTTAAATTTATTGAGGCTCAAGGCTTTAGACAATTTATGAGTAAAGCACAACTTAGGTTTAAGGTTCCCTCCCGTTGGACAATTGCTAGAGATTGTATGGCTTTGTTTAGATATGAGAAAGAGAAGTTGAGAAATTTGTTATCTGAAAATTGCCAAACGGTTTCCCTGACTACCGATACTTGGACCTCAATTCAGAATTTGAATTATATGTGTGTGATTGTGCATTATATTGATGAGTCTTGGACATTGCATAAAAAAATATTGAATTTTGGTTTGATTACTGATAATAAGGGTGAGACTATAGGGAGAACCTTAGAACAGTGCTTGCAAGAGTGGGGTGTTAGAAGGATATGTTGTGTAACTGTTGACAATGCTAGTGCTAATGGTGTTGCAATTTCGTATTTACTTAGAGGCATGGGTGATTGGAATGGGTCAACATTGTTAAATGGAGAGTTCATGCATATGAGATGTTGTGCTCACTTATTAAATCTAGTTGTCAGTGATGGTATGAAAGAGATTGATAGCTCAATAAGTTAAATCAGAATTGCATGCAAATTTGTTAGGTCATCTCTGCTAGGATGCAACCTTTTACGAGGTATGCTCAATAAGGCTAGTGTAGTGTTAGATGTGCCTACTAGGTGGAACTCTACCTATTTGATGCTAGAGGCTGCTGAGAAGTTTGAATCGGCTTTTAGTAGGCTTAGTTATCAAGACTCATTTTATTTGTTGGCGCTTGAGTCTAAAGGAGGACCTCCTGATGCTAATGATTGGAAAAGGGCACATACGTTTGTGAAGTTCTTGAAAATATTTTATGATGCAACTCTTACTTTTTCTAGTTCTTTGAATGATACATGTAATAATTTTTTCAATAAATTGTGTGACATTCAAAAAACTTTGAATAAGTGGAGAAAGAGTAATGATGTTGGTTTGCAAAAGATGGCAACACAAATGAAAGTGAAACTAGACAAATATTAGGAGGGTGATGGCATAAATTACTTTCTTTCTGTAGCTGCTTTTCTTGATCCTCATTACAAGTATGAGTATGTCGAATTTTGTCTTAATCAGGTGTATAGGTTGAATCAAGCCAAAGATATGTTGAAAAAATTGAAGGAGATCATTCATAAGTTGTTTGAGTACTACACCATGATATAACCCCTTCCGGATGGTAGTTCTTTTGGTAGTTTTAATTCTAGTATTGCCTCTCATGATCATGGAGTTGGTGGTGAAAATGCAAATGAGGAAGAAGATGGCTTCGAGGATGAGTTTAGATTGAGGGTTAAAAAAAAGCAAGGTGAGGTCAAAAGGAATGAGTTGGAAAAATACATGGAAGATGATGTAGAGGATAACATTTTCGGTTTTGACATTTTGCGTTGGGTGGAAATTGAAATCAATGAAGTATTATGCTCTTGCTCAGATGGCTAGGGATTTGTTGGCTATTCCTGTCTCTACCGTGTCTTCTGAGTCAGCATTTAGTACTAGTGGTCATGTGTTTGACCAATTTAGAAGCTCATTAAGTCCTTTTACTGTTGAGTCTCTAATTTGCTCACAAAATTGGTTGAGAACTCAAGATGTATGATTTAAAGCAAGAACTTGAGGACCAAGAAAAACTTGAATTAGGTAACTATTTTAAATTATATTTCTTTAAATCATTATGTAATTGTTGTGTCTCTAATAATAATTTAATTACTGTTAATGTAGAGCTTTTAGCTTTAATAATATCTAATCAAGCCATTGGAGTTAATGTTGTTTACAACAATTTGAGGTTAACATTTTTTTCACTAATTATCTGTTATTGAATTACTTTTAATTAATCAATTTCATATAGACATTAGCTAATTATATGCTAACTTTTTGAAGGTCAGAACTCCTCTCTTGAACATGCTTGGTTGATGGAATGAAGGATTATGGAGTGAAAACTTTGAAAACTAGATAATATTTCTATTGCACTTTTGTATTTAGCTTTTAATGTTTGGATTTTAATGTGTTTTGATTTTAGCTTCTTTGAAAGATTATTCACTAAACTTTTGTATTTAGCTTCTAATATTTCTATTGCACTTTTGTATTTCCATTAGACAAAGATTATTCACTATTAATATGTTTGAATTTTGATGAGTTTAGTTTTTAATGTATTTGGTGTTTAACATATTTGCATTATTTCTATTGATGTTACATGTTTATTGTACTTGTTGAATTTTTAAGATAAAAATTTTCCAATTTAGTTTTTTATGAATTTCAAAGTCATCGGGTACCCAATTACCCGAACCGAACCAATCTGTTCTTAATAAGTTTAGTTTGGTTTGGGTACAAGCACAAAAAAATGCAAATCCAAACCAAACTGAACCAATTACATTTTGATCGGTTCGGTTCTAATTTTACCTTGAACCCGAACCAAACCGACCCGTGCTCACTTCTAGTATAAAATATCAAAGGCATTGTCCCTATTTATATATGTACTAAAACCCGGTTAATTAATGGCTAATTAACTCATAAATGAGAATTTATTCTAGAAAGCCAAAAATGTGATTTTTATGGCTTAATATGATAGAAGAGATTGAGATGAGAATTTCGATACCAATTTTATAGAAATCGGACCAAGATTGGACCGAACGGGCCAAACCGGGCCAACCGGACCCAAAGTGGGCCCTTGGCCCAACCTAACTAAGCCCTAAAACCCTCATTTCAGCACTCTCTCTCCTCACAATACTCTCAAACACGCTGAAATGGAGTAAGGGAGGGGAAAAACACTCTCTCAAACTTCTATCTCTCATTTGATCTTCAAACCACCATAACTTTTGATCTAGACTCCGATTGCCGTACCGTTTGCTGCCATGCATTCACCACGAAGAGCTCTACAAAATCCATACAATCAATCTTGAGGTAAGCCATAGTTTTCTCTTCGAAATTCCAGCTTTGATTTCGAGTTCTTTGGATAAAATATTGAGATTTTGGGCTCTTTGATGTTATAGGACACAAATCTCTTGAAAGAGAAGATTAATCTTGTCTCCTTGAACCTTGGGTAAGGTAAGATATCTCAAACCCTAGTGATAATGTTGAATTTGTGGTTTTGGGTATTGAGCTCTTGTATTTTAGTATGATATTGTGGCTTAGGCATTTTATATATGTGTATTGGAGCTTAATTGGTGACTTTGGAGAGCTTGGAAGGGGATTTTGTATGCAAAAATCTATTCTTTGAGGTGTTGAGGCCTTGAGAGCTTGAGGAAAAGTGGTTTGAAAGTGCTCCGATTGAGCTTGAGAAATCAGCTAAGGTATGGACTCAGTTTCTCGTATCTAATATGTAATGTGGTGGGAAATACTTAGGCTAGAGGCCCTAAGATAGGCATTGAATTGTTGATGTTGTTGAATAGTTGAGGTATATGATGTGGTCATATATGTGATTATGATTATTGATGCCTTGATGGTATGATGTATGAGGAATATGCATGTTGTGATATATGCTTGATGATTGATTTAGGTTGAATTGTGGGTGAAACCATGTTGATGGTGAACATGGTATTGGTTATGTGCAATGATGGTTAATTAGAAATGGTGTTGTTAAAAATTTGCATGAGGAAGAGTATATGATATGTAAATGTGTTTGAGTTTGAGCCACTTGGGTGAAGTGGGTTAAAATGATGGGATGGTATTTTGTAAATTATGGTAAAGTGTTAATGTGTGAGTTGGGGAGGCTTGATGTTGATTTTGATTGATTTCAAAAAGGGTTGAAATTGCCATGTGTTGGTTAATTTTGAAAAGGGTTGAAAATGGCTTGTTTTGAAAATGACACTTTGTGGTTTTGTATGAAAATATAGTTTTGGGCATACTTTGATGGGATATAACTTGGACTCTGGATCCCCGTTTTGTGTCAAATTTGTTTAGAAATGAAATTGGATCCGAGATGTCCATGCCGTTCGAAGAATGGGCGAAAAACTATTTACAATGAGAAAGTTATGTCCTTCGGAAGATTGAGGGTTGAATCTATGAATTCTGCAACTTTTAACTTAGAAAAACTTTTAGCAGAATGACCCTCCACGCGTAGGCGTACTTGACGCGTACTCATCATTCTTCACGAAGGCACCATCCACGCTTGTGCGAGGTATGTGCGGGCGCGTCGATGTGCTGCACCCAATGCCTAGTCATTCTTCCCGAGAGTTGTGCCAATTTTATGCGTGGGGACACAAACACACCCACACGTACGCGTGGCTGGCGCGTACGCGTCGATTGGATGTATTTCAATCCACGCGTCCGCGTGAATGATGCCTACGCGTCGATAAAATATAAGGCCATCCACGCGTGCTCGTGGCCCTGTTTTCATCCAAAAGTTGATTTTTGAGTTTTAAAAGCCAAATTTCATACTTCTAAGCTTCGGATCTCACCATTTATGTCTTAAATCATTGTGAAATGCCTAGCAATGAGAAAATGAGCTAGGGAATGTGGTAACTTGTGAGTGAAGCAAGGGAAAAACGAATGATCAATGAGGATCAAAGATGATTATATGAGATGCGGAGGATGGCGGTGGAAGTGCTGTATGTGCCATGAGCCGATGGGCTAAATTCTTTATGAATTGGCTGGTTCTGGATTGAACCATGAGTTGGATGGCTGAGTTTATTGCCGTGTTATGGCAGGGCCATGATTATGGCTAAGTATAAATTCATATATGCTGTTGAATGATTTGTGAATGTTTGCACTTCTACCATCTGAGACACGAGTTTTCTTGGGAGAAAGCAGTGGCTAGCCACCACGTGCTCTAGGTGGAGACTCGAGACTCTGTTGACCCTATGTCGTAAGGGTGGCCGGGCAATGTGAAAGACCCGGATGAGCTCGCCCCCGTGAATATACACCAGTGAGGGTGTTGGATATGGATCATGATTATGATCATGATTATGTTGAGTATAACTCAAGTTGGGATGCGCGACAAAGGGACAGATGATATCATCAGCCACTAGGGACAGGCATACATCATATGCATACTATGTGAATTGTTTGAGATTACCTATTTGACTGCATATTACTTGCTATTTGTCTAAATGTCTTATCTATTCCAACTTGTATATATCTTGTCTGAAATAACTGTGTTTGCTATATTATACTCCTGCTGGTGGTTGGTAGGTCTGAAGGAATTGGAAAGGGAAGTATTAGTTAGACTGAAGAATCTTTAGTCAGTTGCCATTTATGGTTTAGCTTGTTTATAAGCTTTGATTTTATCTGGAGGAAGATCTAGGATTGCCTTCGGCTTTCCTCTAATATTACATGTTAAATATGTGGGAACTGTTACTATGCTGGGAACCTCTGGTTCTCATCCATGTGGATTTTATGGAGTTCAGATGTAGGACGTGAGGCTTCTCGCTGAGGCATCCTGGGGACTTCCGGATTAGCGAAGATCCTTTGTTCTTGGGGCTGTTTTTGTTTATATGTTTTGTTTAGATACTTTTATCTCCACTAAATAATACAAACTGTGATGACTCCTCTTATAGGAGATTTTGGAGAATAGGTTTTCTGTATTTGTATCCCTTTGGGTTTTCCTTGGGGTTTCCTATTTTATTTACATGTATATATTCATATGCTCGGACCGGTTATCTTCGCAACCGGATTATGATTTTTGATATTCATGTTTTTGACACTCCCCTGTATATATATAAAGTCGCGTTGGTTTATCCTTGTTCGTTACGTTATCGATCGGAGTGTTGCGCTTTTTGAGTTACGATTTTTGTTGTACCCCTTTTTCTTCAAAGGCTCCTAGTTATAATCATTCACACACACACACACACACACACACACACACACACATATATATATATATATATATCCACATTCATCCTTATCACAACTTCAACCATAATTAGCAACATTGTTGGTGAAAATCCAATGTTTTTCAATTCTTTTGTTTAAGATAATTATATCCCAGCCTGAATTAAATAGCAACTAAAATGTAAATAGTAATACACATTGTAAACTCCACATAATTAACGAATAATTAAGTAATAAATTAATTTTAAGAAAAGAAGTCAGAAATATAAATTTTATGGTTTAATAAGATAGAGCTAATTAAAATAAGAATTTTGACACTAATTTTAAAGAATTTGACCTAAAATTGGGTCGAACGGGCCAAACCGGATGAACTGGGCTCGTATTGGGCCCAAGGCCCAACCTACCAAACTTAGTTAAATGAGCTTTAGCTCATTCTCTCTCCTACTTCATGTATAATACCCTGAAAGTGTAGCAAAGTGGAAGAACATATTACAAATTCACAAACCCTTGCTCTTGATTCAATCCAACATAACTTTTTGCTTCGAGCTTCGATCGCCACATTGTTTGCAGTCACGCGACTGTAGCAGCGAGCTCTACAAAGCTCACTACATTATTTAAAAGGTAAGTCACAATTACTCACCAGTTTTCCAGCCTTTGATTTTCAAATTTATTGAGTGTTGGTGTTGAATTTTGTATAATTCTGGTGTTTAAGTTCGAATTAACTTGAGAGAATTGTTGGGCTTGGTCCGTGAGTACAGTAAGAATTCTCAACCCATAGTGAATTCATTGAGTATATGTGATTAGGTATCGAGTTTATATGTATGGATGTCAATGATGTGTATTAGGGAATATGTGTGTGTGTGTGTGTGTGTGGTTTAGAGCTTAATTATTGAGGTCTTGCAAGCTTGGAGTGGAATTTTGTGGCTGAGAAATATGTTGGTGAGGTGTTGAAGTATTGAGAGTTTGAGAAATAGTGAATTTGAGGTGTTCCGGGTTTATCAAGGAATCGGTCAAGGTATGGTTTCGGTTTCTCGTATCTAAAATATAATGTATCATGAAAACCTAGGCTAGGGACCTTAAGATAGGAATTGAATCGTGGTGTTGTTGTTGGTTGATATTGATTATTATGTATGTGGTTAATGATTTTATATAGTGTTGTGATAGAGGCTTGTATGAATGATGTGTTTGACTTGGTATATGTATAATGGCTAGTGAAATTGATGTTGTTGTTGATACTATATTGGTGGTGAAGTTGATATTATATTATAATTGATATAAATAATTGATGAGGTATATTGTATATTGTTTGAACTTAATTATTGAGTTGAGATTGATGAAAGTGGAAAATGGGTAGGTTGTAGGATGAATGAGGAGGTTGGAAATATGAATGGGGAGTGTTTGATGCTGATATGGTAATGTTTGATTGGTTTTTGAAAGGTTTGAAATAGTATGTTTTGAAAGTTGAGGGTTGCAAGTGTTAATGAAAACTATGATTTTTCACCAAATTTGGCGAAGCATAACTTGGTCTCTGGACCTCCAATTTTTATCAAACTTATTTAGAAAGAAAATCTGGTTCAAGATGTTAGCACCGTTCAAAGAATGGAGGAAAATGTTTTAAAACAAGAAAGTTATTCGCGATCAAAGTTTGGTATGCAAAACTGAGATTTTGGACTTAGCAACTTTTTGAGACCTCTGTTATGCATGCATACGCGAGAGATACGTGCGACACGACCATTTGCTACTGCCCAGAGGGCTTACATACGCGGAATGTGTGTCGCGTACGCGAATGTGTTGCTTCTTTGGTTGCGTACACGACCACATGGCATGTGACGCGAGCATACGCTACGGGATGTACTCATCGCGTACGCGGGCAGGGGTCGCGTACGCGAGCTTCTATTTTTCCAAAACATTGATTTTTGTTTCTAAATGCATTCCTCCAGCATTCAAAACCCTTTTTAATGCTTGTTTAAAGCCTAATAGGTAGATTCTTGAGTAGTGAAGTATGATTAGGAGTGAGAAAGATAACTTGTTGAGGAAAAAGGAGGTAAAGTAAATGATAATGAATGAGGGAGTGCTGTAATGTTATATATGCTGTGAGCGGTGGCTAAGTTCATGATGTATAATGATATGATGATGAATGAATGAATGTATGGTTGAGATACCTGGTTAGTAGCAAGGATTGTGGTTCGTCCTGCTTGCTCTAGGTCAATGCTTGAGATTTGATACTAATGATGATTGTTTTAAACTGAATGAATGTACGTTTAAGATACCTGGGATGTATCAAGTATTGTGGTTCGTCCCACTTACTCCAGGTTAGTGATTGTGATGCCTGGGTAGCAGCAATAGTAGTGGATTATTCCACTTACTCCAGGTTGAGCTTTTAAACACTTGCCTGGGTAGTAGTGTTAGTAGTGGTAGTAGTGGTTCTTCCACTCACTCTGGGTTAAGCGGGTAGTAGCAAGGGAGTTGTAGCTCAGACCTACTTGCTCCACGATGGGTGTTTCTGTCCATCATTAGCTACCAAGACGTGTCGGGTTGGCTATATAACCGATAGATGATATCATCAGCCATAGGGCAGGCATGCATCATATGCATCTATCTGTTTGTTTGGTGTGCTTTGTTTGGAATGCCTAACTGATTTCATAAACTACTTGCTACCTGTTTATCTACTGTATCTGAATCCTAATTATGATTTCCTTGGATGTAATAATTGTGTTTGAAATAAATGATTCCAGTATTGGTTGGGAGATTCGGAGGAGTTGGAAAGGGGAGTATTAGTTAGAAAGGAGATCCTTAGTTAGTGGCCTAGTCTATTTCCAGTTTAGTTATGTTTTATAAGATTAAATCATATGTCAGAAGTTCTAGGATCACTTTCGACTTTTTCGAGACATTATATGTTAGAGATGTGGGCATTGTTACTATGCTGAGAACCTCTGGTTCTTACCCCATACGTATTTTGTGGTTTTCAGATGCAGGACCTGAGGCTATTCGCTAAGGCATACTGGAGGCTTCTGACAGCGAAGATCTTTTATTATTTTGGGACTTATTTTGGCTTATGTAGATGCTTATTATCTCCACTACTTATGTATATGATGTATTAGTCCTCTTAGAGGTTATTTTGGAGAAACAGGTTATGAAAACTGTATTTTAGGCTCTTTTGGGAACTCTCATGTATATATGTATATATGTTATGTGCTCTGGCCGGTTATAACTTCGCGAGCTGAGACAGAGGCTTTGTTATTTGTATCTTGGAACTCTTTTGTATATTTTCATGCGTAGTTTACTCTTATCCTTTTCGGTTTACGTTTGTCGCCTACGTGAGTGATGCACTTTTCTATTTAATGCTCTTGTTTTAACTTTTCTTTAAAGGCTCCTATCTATAAATCTTTTTTGTAACTATATGTGTATATATATGATTTTACTTTTAGAGGTCGTAATACCTCACCATCTCTGTTTTATGACTTAAGCATAAGATTTTGTGTGGTAGAGTGTTACACACACTACTTTAGAAAACCATGATTAGTAACGTGGTAAGAGAAATCCAAACATAAAAATATGGGACCAATTAAACATATCACACAAGGAAAAGCGAAGGAGAAAAAAATTCACAAAAAGACATGGAGAAGACACGTAAAGATGACAGAACCGGATTATATTTATATACAAGTATGATAACCCGTACCATGTACGTAATAAAAATGAAATTATAATTTTAAGTTGTTTTGTTAAAATTAATTTGAATATAATCATTTGATTATTAATAGAAAAGTAACATGTAATACGTTATTTGTTTTTTCTTAATTTGGTGTCAAGTGTATCAACTCTAATGTAGTTATTAATTGTTTTTATTAATCTACTCTAATGGCGAGCACGTAATGGCGCGACGGGTGGGCGTCGATAGCGAGCACATGACGGCGTGACGGGTTTGTTCTTTATGTCGTTGAGTGGCCGCTAGGTTTATTCACTTATTTGAGTTTAGGGTTGTTTGTGGGCTTGGTTGTAACATATAACAGTTAAACTCCAATTATGATGAGTTTCATGATCCTAGTCAGAGAAAGAGGGAAATATGGAATTTTCTAGGTAGATTTATGAAAGTAGGTTAGGTAGTTAAATAGGTGGGTTAGGGAGTTCTTTTCTGTGATTGTGTTTGAAGTTGGGTTAAATGGGTTGTGTCGGTGTTTGTGTTTGTAATATCTATTTAGTTTAATTTTTATTTTTATCATATGTTACAGTTAATTTTAAAATATTTATTTTATACACCATGTGCTAATACTAAGAGTTTTTTAAAAAGATATATACGTAAAATAGATATAATATGATTACAATATAACATAAACAAATATATTAAATAAAAGGTTAATCAATATGCTTAGTAATGCATTTATTAAGTTTTGCAAATTGGAGAATACGTATGTATTCAGTTGTTTGGTGATTACATAGATAATTGAGTAATTGAGTTGCAAATTGATCACACAATGTGCACCTTATTTTTTCTCATTTCTAATTAAAAGCGGGAATTAAGAGAAATAAGTAGTAATATATCATGAAAAACATAAAAGATTTTTCATATGAATAGATAATTGTTACAAAATAAAATCTTGTTGTGAAATATTAAAATTTCACATACTGCAAATCATGAAGATCAACCACAATGTAATGGCCACTTCTTTCTGTTTTTGTCCATGATATAAGCTCTCCTTTTTTAGTCAAGAGTCCAATAACATCTAATTGAAAAAATAAAAACTGAAGTAAAAGTATTAAATTAAGAACAAATAAATAAATAATATAATAAATTTCTTATAAATTAAAGAGATTTTATCAATTTATTTTATACTAAACATTAAAACTAACAACATATTAATAAAAGAATATACCTTTAAAAAATTTACAATACAATTTCAAATATTTGCATAAATTAAATGTTAAAATTTATGTTATCAATAAAATTATGCTATTATATAATTTTTTGGCAAAAATTAAAATAAAAAAATTGTGTAGGTTAATACAAATCAACTACGTCCAAATAAGTTAGATTGTTCATCTTTGTGTTTTAATATACCAGCATGAGCAAGAAAATTGAAATGGTTGTCAGAAATTTTATGATCATCGACCGTATTTACTATACGTGACTCCTTCTTAAAAGTTATTCTACACACGTATGCAGTTGGAAGATAAATTCCGCTTAATTCCTTAATCACAAAATTTGAGAAGACATAGACCCTCCCCTTGATCAGTTTATTCTCAAATATCTTTGCCAAATAAATCTTGATTGAATAATGAATTTTTTCACACTGTAAAACAAATTAAATATAAAAGCTATTAGAACTTATAAAGCTAATAAAATTATTTATAAACTGGACCTAGCATCACTTGAACGAATCATGAAAAATAATCAACTAACCTTATCATCCATTAGAACCATTTCTATGTAAGCCGTCTTGCTCTTGTCAAATTTGGATGGGACTTTCCATAACTTTATAATTCTTACATTTATTTTCTAAATTTTTTTCATCACATAATCTACCATAGATAATACTATTGATAGGATCGTAGCTAATAGATATTAGGTATGAAAAATAAAAAACAGAAGAGGAACTATGTCTGAATTATGAATTCTCTAAATGATAAATAATTGTAAAACATCACTATTACTCTGGATATAATATACACACATACTAATTTACACGGTAATAATTAGGCAATATTTTCAATAGAGATACTTGCTCAATATATATACCAGATGTCCCTAAGTGGATCAAGGAGGGAAAGGAGAAGAAGGCGTAGAAGAAAATGATAATGTCAGATTAATAATGCATATGCAAGAACAAGAAAGTAAATATGAAGTTAGATGCGGCGGTAGTCCGCACGCATATGCAGGTTAGTATGATGTTAGATGTGGCGGTAGTCCGCACACATATGCATCTAGATGCAGAAATGTAAATATGAAAACACGAAAATAGTGAACTGAATAAATGTTTTATTAAATGATTGGAAAAGAAAGAAGAGGGAAGAAGAAGAGCTGAAGAGCTTACAAGGGATCTCTCAGAGCTTCTCTCACTAACTTCTCTCTATGTTTGTGTAAAACTGAAGGGTGCCTCACAATGAGAATGAGGCCTCCTTTTATAATTGAATATTCTACTGTTTCTACAGTATATGTGAAAATTACTGGTACTATTTCTACAATACAAGTTGGTACACTTTTGATTTTTGTGATTATATAAATGTTGAGATTAAAGACTAATCCTCTCCTAGGTCAATTCCAAAGCAGTCATCTTCATTTTGATTATAACCGCTTGAGGATTCTGCTGATGAAGACGGATCTTCTTTGTGTTTTTTTTATCTTCTTCGATCATCTGCATGATTTGTTGAAGATGTTTTGCTAGAGTTTCTTTTGATTGAGCTCTTGTGAGGGCTGCAGCAATTTGGGCTTTTTGATTGAGAAACAAAGCCGTTTCTGGATCCAAAATCTTCTGACTATCGGGATTGGATTTGAACCATTCTCTGACCTTTTTTGGATAGGCCATTGATGAATCAAATTGAGACCACCATTTGACGTAACCATGCCTTTACAGGATTGGAAAAGATTTGGGGTGGTCTGGTTTTGCATATTTGTATTGCCATGAGAATACCCATACCAATGAAAAAGTTGAGAAAAATTTTAACATTACAGGAACACATATTTTCTGACTGTTAAATTTTGATTAAAAAAGTTTATACCCTTCATCCGTAAATGAAGGTAAAATTTCTGGAATTGGCCCAAAGAAGTCCCATTATTGGTAGAACCAATTTGGAAAAACATAATTGGTTTTTCTTTTAAAGTAGATTAACCATGAATGTCTGTGCTGAGTATTTTGAAACCAAAATACTTTAGTCCAGGTTTCCATGTACTCCTAATAATTAAAACCTATTGGGTCATAATTTTGAGAAAATTTTAGTTTTATTTAGATTGTTCCCAAATTACTTTGGGGACAAAATTATGAGGATTTAGATAGTTGAATGGGTTATAAAATAAGGATTGGTTTTGTCTTTGTAATGTTTAATAGATACTGAGTCAGTATCTATTAAGATGAATTCGTAAGATTGGCGGGTTTTGTTGGGTACCAATGGCCTGAAGTGGAATCCAGTAGAAAAAATCTTTGGGATGACTTTGTTTGGTGAGCTATCCCAAAATTCAGGCTCTATATGGATAATGTTTGAGGTTTTGTTTGTGGACATGTAATTGGTTTGGGCTTTTTGTGTTTTGGTAGTGATTGAGGATGTTTTGGGTGTTTGGACAATAGCTTTTTCTTTTGGTTTTTGTATGACTATTTTTTGGTTGGCCATTCGGGATATCAGTTGAGTTAAGTCAATTTCTTCATCTGACTCACTGCAAAAGTTAGCCCAAGATGTTTTGTTAAGTTTTGTAAGACCTTGGTCCTGTAGAGCCAGGAGGGTTTCTATTGGGAAGGCGTAGTCTGCCTTAGTTTGTTTGGATTGATTGATTGCTGGTTCAATTGGTTGTTGGTCTGGGCTTTTGGAGGATTGTTGGGTAGGTTGTTGGGTAGATGACCCAGTTGGGGTGCTAAACCCTGATTTATTGATTGGCCCAGGTAGGGCTACGCGAATGCCTCTGCCTCTAGCAGAGACTAAAGTTGCCTTTTTAGGCATTGTCGTATCCTTGCTTATCTCCTTGCAAATATTCACGTGTGAGAAAGTCAGGGAGAGAATTTGAGTTACCCTTGGTGTGCTCAATATCAAAATAAAAAACACTTAAAATGGCTTGCCATCTGACAAAAATTTGTTTTGATGCAAGATTCTTAACATCATTTTGTAAAACTTCTTTAGCCGATTTGCAATCAACTCGGACTAAAAACTTTTGATTAAGTAAGTCAGATTGAAATTTTGTGATGCATAAAACAATGGCTAAAATTTCCTTTTTGATGATGGAATAGTTTTGCTGAGTACTATTCCAATGTTTGGATGTAAATGCAATGATACATTCTTTATCATGCAATTTTTGTTTTAGGATACCCCCATATCCTAAATCTGATGCATCTGTTTCTACTATCTTGAATGCATGAGGGATAGGTAGATAAAGGCAAGGAAGATTGCGGACTTTGGTTTTAAGAAATCTGATAATGTCAGAATATTTGTCTGTCCATGGTGGAGGATTTTTCTTAAGCCTATCATGGAGAGGCTTAATGAGATTATTAAGATTTGGGATGAAATCTGAGACATAATTGAGACATCCTAGGAACCTCTGGAGCTGATGTTTATCAAGGATATAATCTGAAAACTTTTCTGCAAACAAAATTGATCTTTTAATTGGAGTTATTGTTCCTTGGAAAATCATATGACCAAGAAAACAAATTTTTGTCTGGAAAAAAGCAAATTTTGATTTAGAGACAGCAAGTCCATTTTCTTAGATGATATACATAAAAGTTTTAACATGCTTGAAATGTTCATCTAGAGTTTGGGAAAATATTAAGACATCATCAATATAAACAATTGCAAAGTTTGAGTATCGATTGAAAATGTCGTTCATGATTTTTTGAAATTCAGAAGGGGCATTTTTTAGACCAAAAGGCATTGCATTCCATTCATATTGATCGAATGGAACTGTAAATGCTATTTTATATCAATCTGATTCTATAATTTGGATCTATCAAAAACTGAATTTCATATCAAATTTTGAAAATAATGTTTGCTGACTTTAACCTATTGAGCAAATCCTTTTTGTTTGGGATAGGATAACGAATCCAATGTAAAACTTGGTTCAAAGGTTTGTAATTGATGACAAGTCTGGGGGTTCCTCGTTCTATTTCAGCTTGCTTATTAACATAAAAAGCGGAGCAGGACCAATGACTCTTGCTAGGACGAATTAATCCTTTATCCAAAAGATCTTTAATTTCTTTTTGATAATGCTGCAAAAGATGCTCATTCATTTGAATGGGGCGGGCTTTTGTAGGGATTTTTTATTCCTTGAAATCTTTTTCATAGGGAAGATCAACAATATGTTCTTTCCTATTCCAAAAGACATGAGGCAAATCATAACAGATAGACTTTTCAATTTGATTGGAAAGATCTTTTATTTTATCTTTAATCTTTGGTTGAGAAAGTTGTGATTCAAGAGTTTTAAAAGAGATTTCTTCTTTCAAAAAACAAATCTGTTTGGTTTTGAATTCAATTAGATTTAGAGATTTCTGCTTTGGCGAGTCTAGGAACTCAAAGAAAGTTACCTGTCCTCCCACAAAAGAGGGAAGTCCAGGAAAATCTGCCAGGTATGGAAACAAAAGGATTATGAAAGGTGTCCCCAAGACTGCATCATTTTTTATATCCTTTGCTATGATGAAATTGGTGGGAATCCTAAGATTACCCTTTTCAACAAAAGCATTGATTAGTTTAAATTTAATATTTAGTCTTTCGCCCGTTATTGAGCTAAGACGTTCAGTAGACTTTTTAAAATATTTTGTGGGGATCAGTCCTTCCTTAATACAGTTTGAATCTGCACCTGAGTCAAAGAGTGCGATGGTGTCGAAAATAAAATCTTTAACAACAATTCGGACATGAACACGATGCTTCATAAAAGAGAACACATTTATTATTCTCAAAATTTCTTTTCCCTCGTTGTCGTTAGAAATTTCATTTTCTTATTTCTTAGAACACTCAGTTTGGTTTAAAAGAGAATCAAGCTCTTCATCATCAGACTCTTCTTGTTGCATTATCTGCAAGAGAATGATTTGATGATTGTCTTGATTTCTTTTGATTTCCTGGATTTCCCTCTTAAGGTTGTTAACCTCTGTTTGGAGATCCTGGATGGTTATAGGACGAATAACTTGTTTTTCTAATTTTTTGAAAATAGGTTTGACATCATATCTATTGCTAAGGACCAATTTTTTTGGCTTTTTCTCCTTTTACAAAGATCTTTTCAATTTCAAAAGGAAATCTTTCTTTTGTTTTGGATTGTCAATAGCCTCGATAGCATCAAATAAGAGATCTTGATCTTTGGATAAAAGATTAATTTGCTTGACATCTGAATCTGAGGATGATTCAATATCATCGACTTGGATGTTATTGATATCATCTGAAGATTCTGGGTCAGAATCATCATCTGAACTTTCTATCAAAAGATTATTAATCTGTTCCTCAATAAGAGGATCAAGGTTTAGATTATTAATCTTTCCTTTTAACCGACAGTATTTGCTAATATGTCCTGCTTTCTTACATGTATAGCAAATAATGGGGTTTTTCTGTGGGTGGTTTTGGAAATTCTTTTGGAAACCTTTTTCATTTTTAGGTTTTTGAAAACTTTTTCTAGATCTTCTGAAATTCTTTTCATGATTAGGTTTAAAAACTTTTCGATTGGATGGTCTTTTAGATTTTCTTGGATGACAAGCAGGAAGACCAAATTGTTCACAGAAAGTTTCCAGATCGATATGATTTTGGATTTTCTCACGAGCAAGTTGCCTTTGGATTTTATCATCTTGACAAATCTTTAGAGCAACCTTTTGGATGAAAGAAATGAGTTGGCCATAACTTAACTTGTCATAGGGTATTATCCCGTCTGGGGTTAAGCTACGAATTTTGTCCCTTATTTTATCTCCCAGAGATTTGGGGAGTCCAGCAAGGAATTTTTCTTTCTAGAAAGGTTGTTGATTGTCTTCTCTGGTATAGACCCTAGTAAGAAAGGTGTCCTTATACCATCAAAAGTCAGACAAAGTTTTGCATCTGATATTGGAAAGCAGTTCAGCAGATCGGTCTTTCCAAAGAGATGGGTCACCTATGAAGTGGCTTGCTATGGTAAAGATTAAGGTGTTGACAGCATCAGGGATAGGTTCCCCGTCTTCTCCAATGATGAGTTCATTTTGATCATTAATTTTTATGGCAGAAAAGATTGAGTGTTTTTGGCTATCAGAAAGGTAGTTATCCCGCCATCCTTTGAGTTGACCATTGAACCCAGAAACAATAGCATTGGCTATTGCCTCTTCAGAGATTTCATGGGCAGCTTGGTAGGCTGTGCCTACCATTGTCATATGTTGAAGCATACTCATGATATTATATTCAGTTTTGCTGTCTATGTTCCATTCATGGACATTATTGGCATTGAAGTTGACAAAACCTAGTTCTCTTTCTTCGAGAGCTAGATCCGATGTAGATACTTGATTATAACCATATGCATAGGGTTTGGTTAAACCTTTCCACTTGGTTAGAGAGCTGGTCATAATAGGGTTGACCTTGAGAGATGACTTGCCCGAATAATCACTTTGCTCGGAGGAAGATTCATTGGAATCATGGCCAAGGGCATTAATGGCCTTAGATGAGCGAGTTTGAATACGAGAGGTAGATTCACCAGAGTTTGTAGAAGTTTTAGGGACAGTAGTAAGACGATTTAAAAGTTGATCGATCTTTTGCATGACTTATAAATCACTATATTGTTGTTTTAAAATAGAGGTTTTAAGACTTTGTTTTGCTTTGCTACTCATTTTAAAAGGTTTAAAAAGGGGTTTTTCAATAGTTTTGGAAATAGAAGTCTCATGGATGTTTTTTGAAGATAAAAGAGATCCTGAAGATGAAAGGTTGTCACTCAAACATTGCAAAAATATGTTGTTGTAATTTGCCTGTTCAATAAGATTTTTGATATCTTTTGGGTCGACTGCTTCATCTACATTTTTGGTTTTGAATGGAGAGTCCATAACTGGGTTATGTCCTTCCGTATTTGAAATAACAAAAGGTCCTTTTGGAGGAAATTCAGATCTGACTAAATGTCCATCTTTAACTTTCCAAGTTGAAATGACATTTGCTGAAAGCGAAGTTTGTTTGTTTTTGAAAAGATAATTGATATTATTTTTTATGGAATAAGCATGAAACCATTCAAATAAAGGAATATGCATTTTAACATCATTTAAAAAATTGTAGTACTTTTCTTTGAATGATGAAATTTGAGCAGTTGTATATGTACGTAAATACCATTCTCTGTGGAGGTCATATTCCTCAGATTTAAGGTTTTTATGTAAAGCTTCTCTATTTATAACAAATTATGTGCTATTCATTGGCATCATTCATAGAAGAGTATGTTGGAGATTGAATGGAAGATTGTACTTCAACTTTAACATCATCATCCAAGTGTCTATCCTCGGTTTGATAAACTGCTTGAGAAATGTTTGAATTATTTTGTAATCCCGAAATATTAACTTCAGAATGTACTGGTTTTGAAATTTTTAAAAACTGAGATTGAGAAGTCACGGAAAAAGACCTTCTTGCTGAAGCAAAATCATTGGATGTTCCTGCTTCAGATCGGGAGGAAAAAGAGTTTCGTCTGTCAAAGAAAATCTCTACTTTCCCTGATTCATTCTGCTTTATTTCTCGTAAGAGAGGTGCTTGTCTAGGTTGCGTTGGGATGGCTCGGTCAATTGACCATGATTGGGGGAGGTCGATTTCATCCCACCTTATGAGCCTTGGGATCGTGACGTTGGCCTTTGTCATGTCAGTGACAAGCAAAGTGGTTTCATGATCTTGGGATTTAAGAAGGACTCTAGAGTTACAAGTGTTCATAACCTTGTATTGAATCCTATAGATTAAAGCGGTTGGAATGGATCCTTCCTTCATGTTGAGACCATGAATTCGGATGTTCAAAAAAAGAGAGTCAAGAATGTTAATGTCTAACAAGCTGACAGTTTTGTTTGGAAAACAGTTGAAGTAAACTGGACCGTGTCCTAGACTTGTTTCAACTGTTCCGATTAAGGAGTCTTGGAAGTCATTGTGTCTGATATCTCTAAGACACATGAGGATGGAGGCATTCAAACCTTCTCAGATGAGAGGTTTGACGGAAACTTGGACACACCCTATGTGAAGGTATTTGTAGTGACGGACATGTTCTCTGACAGATTGCTTGGTCAAAAGATGGAATTCTTTACCGAAATCTGGTCCCAGAGAAATGTTGTTTTCAGCGGTTTTGATGATATAGTCTGATTTTCTTTTGGATTTTAGGTATTTTTCAATTGTCAATGGCTTGATTGATATCTTCGAAGCAGACTTCTTCTTCAAAGATATTGTGTTTAGGAGAGAGTTCCTCAGGACGAGCAACTTTCTCGGTAAGGGAATTGGAGGAAGAATGGATTGGAGAAGTAGAGGAGGAAGACAGAGAAGAAAAGGAAAGTCGTCTGGAAAGAGAGCGGAAGAGTTTAGACATATTTTCATAAAATCTGATATCATTGTCCTCCTTTAGTTCAGAAAGAACATATATATTATCACTAAACTATCACTCAAATTTTTGAATCTGGGGTTTTTAACTTTTTTTTTTCTTTTAAATCCATAGCCACCAGGAGTCCTTACGTTCGGATCTTATCACCTTCAAGGACATCGTCAAATTAGCCTTACTGTCCAATCTCAAGGGTCTTACTGCTACAGTCCCTTCAAGTGATAAGATCAAATAGCCTGTACTTCCAGATTTAAAGCATTATTTGAGGTATACTGAAAATAAGAACATGAACGGTAAATAAGAACATGAACAGTGAGCAAAATTCCCAAATCCATGAATTTCAGAGATAGTTTAATGATAATAGTAATATTCCTACTTCCCCATCAGGCTCTGATACCAAATATATATTATCTAAATAGTTAAAGAAGAGAAAAAAGATACAATACTAAATAAATAAATAATTGTCAAGTAATATGGAGTAAAAATTTCGTATTCTATAAAGAACGATATAATCTCCAATGTATTTATTATATAAAATAAGTAAGTTAAACTTATTATCAAAATTTAAATACAACTAAGAATATTATTGGACGTGTAAAACTTTTAATAAATATTATTGTTGATTTATTCGTACCCAATTATTATTTATTATTTGTTTACAATAATTTTACATAGTTGATTAAAATAATTGTCATATCAAAAATAATATTTATTATTTGCAGTTTTTTTCACTTAACTATTTTTTTCCCGTAGTTATATTCAGAGCAAATAAAAATAACTTAAAAACCGAAAAAAAGAAAGAAACTTAATATTCAAAAATTTAAAATTAACATATTAAAAAAATAGTCATAATATATAAATTGAAGCAACAATTTAAATCTAAAATTAATTTAATCAAATACCAATATTAGAACTAAATTACTTAAATAATATTTAATCTATTTTAATCCTTAGACACGTATAGATTAGAGTCATTCTTGTAACGACAACCTACTGAAACAACACCATAAGTTTGAACATTTAGAATTTGTGCAAATTCAGACCATCCCCTTGTTAAATAAGCTTCATCATCCGCTATCCATGCAATGTAGCAAGGTATAGAATTATCACACCGAAAAACTAAACTGACATTTATTTCCCTTAATGGCATTGCATTGATGCAAAAGAAGGCCGATAATTTTTGAAAAAAATCACAATATGTTATAAAATTATTTTAATTACGAAAAGCTTAAAATACAAAAATTTGAATATATTACCAATAATTGAAATTGCATCTTCGAGTTTGACACAAATTTACCAAAACTGAATTTAAATTGAGAAAAATTAATCTCATCATGTGCTCTACTTCAAAGATTTCCGGACAAACGTAGAAAGTATGGAGGGGATAAAACTCGACCTTGGCCTACAAAACTCCATGGAAATAATTTCTCAATAAAAAATCGAGCTCTTCCCAAGAAAACTAACTTTACCCACATTCCATTAAGTTGGTCATAATATGTGAGTAGATCCAACCATCCTTTGGTAAAATAGAGTTTACTTTTCCTTCATTGGATGCTTACATCCATGTAGTTAGAATATGAATCAGTGAATACAACTTGAGATGCTATTTGATGGATGTGGTGCATTGTAAATAATTGTGGCAAAAGACAATCGCACTGGAACATTAGATGAATAAGTTGAAATAAGAACAATAATTAAATTATCAAAAGAATAATATAATAGAATGAGTATATAAAAATACTATAAAAAATTATAAATTGAAAAATCAAATTTGATGAAAAACAAAGAATACATTCTTATTCTATGAAATAATTAAGAAAGAATAATATAAATTAAAAAAATGAGTTGACTCTTAAATCCAGGCTCACGAAACACAAAAAAAAACATTATATATAATCTTTATTAGAACAAAAATAATTATATAAATTAGTTATTATTAAGCTAATTTTTTGTTATTTACGTTATACATCATATATTTGTCGTGATTGAATAAGCCATTATCATATCTTATACATTTTTATCATGATTAGAATTATAGATTTTTGTTTTAATTTTTTAAGGTAGATATCAATATCAGCCTACCAAAAATTACGATTAATTTAAAATTATATTATAATGATTGAAAATTAAAATTATTGACAATTAACATAATTATGTATTAAATATTGATTTGATGTATAATTATAAAAAAAATATTGACAATTAATATAATTATGTATTAAATGTTAATTTGATGTATAATGATTGACAATTAACATAATTATGTAGAAAATAAAACGTAACGTTAACAACTAAAATTAAATTTCTTAAATAAATTGAAGCTAGGTAGACAATGTTTGGCAATTATTTTAGTATTTAATTATATAAATTAAGAAAGACGCTAAGAAGTATGTCACGCCCATCATGAAGTGCAGAAATTCAATTTTTATATAATAAAAATATACATTCTTATATATGTTATAGAAATATGATTTGATTCCATGAACTTGCTTATTTTTTTTTTACTTGCCACCTATATTCAGCATGGAATTTTAATTTTTCTAAAATAAATTTAGAAGAGAGAATAGTACTTTCATTTTGGAGAAAAAATAAATTCATAAAGAATTGACACCTCGCTTTCATTAGTTGATAATGCATTAAATATTAATTTTATATAATTATAATAAAGATATTAAGCTAAATTAGTATAATCATATATTATCTATTATTTATTAAATGCTAATTGTAATATAATTAAAATAAAAATATTTTTTTAAAATAATATAAAAGAGAAAATAGTATTTTTATTTTAGGGAGAAGAAAGCTAAAGCCCATTAATTAACATCAATTATATATATATTACTTTTTCAATGGCCAAGGGAGCCAAAGTCCATTGTAGCATCAAATTTCATAGATACAACTAAAAGTGGTATTGTTGAAATTATACCCTTTTTTTTCCCTGCTTCTTAAACATTAGTCTTTTTCTTAAAAGATTCATCAATTCTTTGGTTACATACTATGTACATGTACTACTTTTTTTTCATAAAAAAATTGGGGATATATATATATATATATATATGTTGGACATGTTCAACCAAAAATAACCATTTATATGTTTTAAATAGATTAAAAAATATAAAAAAGAATTATTTGATAAAAGTTATATTTGACAATATTAATTAAAAAATAAAAAAAAATCTAGAAAATGGGAAACTTGCCGCTCACGGTGTAGAAAGTGAAGAAGGTGGAGCAGCATGGAATTAAATGGGGACACCTACGACTCATAGATCTTCTAAGTTCCAACCAAATCTTACGCGATCCTTTTGACTAAGCTAGCCAACTGCCAACGGTCTTCAGATGTGAATATTTTCCCCGAAATGTGGCCATTCCCATTGCAGAACGAACAATGAAGGTTTATTATTTTGTACATATACTAGTGATTGATGGATTATTTGATTATGGTTTTAAAGTGGTCCTCAATATGCTTATATATAATATATGTACTAATATATTAATAGGTATATTAAATATGTATGATAATAACAAAATATGAAATTAGTCAACGGGTAGATATTTTATATTACAAACAGGAAGTTTTGAGTTTAAATTTTCAAATAACAAATATATTTTTATATAAGTTATGTATAATAAAGAGGGATGATGTTCGGTTGTTCGCTGGGACGGATGGTTAGTTGTACAGCTAGGTGTGAGTAACAGTAGGATGTTGAGAATCAGGATCTGGACGTGAGCTTGATAAGGGGAGTAGGGCCACAACTGTCGGTAAGTCAGCGAGTGGAGCTACTTGCAAGGATACTCCGATATTAAAATAAGTGGTTGTACGATGAGGTGACTAATTAGGGTAAAAGGATGACGTATTTGGGGGGAGGGATAGGTCCCTCCCCTTTTATACCTTCTACTCGTGTAGATCTTTTTACTTGGGCCCATCCGTCTAGAAGCTTCCGTCAGCTGTCCAGGTCCTTCCTAGGAGATGGTGTGACGCGTGGGTCACTTTGGCTCGTACGGGTCGTCGGGTCGGTAGTCCGCCGAATGGACCTCCGGCCCCTATTGGGATGTGCCAAAACAGTGCCCCCAACGTGGCAAGCTGCGAGGATCGCGATTGGCGAGTTCATCTTATTCGTATCTTCTTGTGCAGTTGTCCTCCCATGCTTGTGACTCCGTTTGCGGGATTCACGCCTCTAGTGCGCGTGAGCTTCCCCTAACCGTTACTTGCGGTTGTCGTTTCAGTTTTTGTGCCCAGAGCATTTAATGCCCTTCATGAGTGATTTGAAAGTAAGTGGAAAGGTTCATTTTGCCCCTGGCCTTTTGTGCTTTTTCCTCGACGATTACCATCCCATTACCCATATCTCCCTTTCAATGTCACTCCCCATTTTCNNTTCCCACAACTGCTATCCCATGTTTGCCATTTCTTCGTCCTCTTGCTCTGCGATTTGATATGTTCGTCTCTAAGCCGTTTGTGAATGTTGTGCTATTGCAACTCTCCATTTCAACCTCTTTTACCTCAGATACTGGTAAGCGAGCATTCTTTTATGTTTATTTTGCCCACTTTGATGCTTCTTTTTGCCATTTTCACTGCATCTTGTCATTGCTGCTGCATTTTACTACTGCTTTGCCTATATGGAACTAGTGCCTATTAGATAGATCTTAAGGGGTGCCTTAAGTGTCTCTTTTTGGATTTAGGCCTTGAAATAGTGCGGTATAGGATAGTAATGGCGTAGGAGAACTTAGTTTTAATTTTAGCTTAACCCGATACTTCCTGAGATTTTAACATAAGTAGTGCCCCACTGTAGGTATGGTGCAACGACCTCCTGTGAACTGTTACGCCTGATGTACCATGGACTTCACGAGCACATCCTCTAGGGTGACCGCGGAGGAATTACAAGAGTTTCGCAACTCGGAGGCGTTATGTGGGGGTGGTTTCGAGAAAGCCAACTATAATGTTTTCGTGTCGGGCTCCCAAGAACGTGTTTGTTAACTCAACCTTGAGGCTCCCTGAATTCCCAATTGGATGTGGGTGTACAAGCCCATATTCACAGTTCTGGGAGTTTGTCTTTCTTTTCTCCATTTGTCATGGGCCTCCTAAATCGGTATGACATTGCTCCCACGCAACTTCATCTGAATAGCTTGGTAGCCATCCGGTTCTTTGAGATGGTTTGCGAGTACCTGAACTCTCGGCCTCCGTCAAAGTTTTTCTCTTCTTTTTCTTGCTTACAAATCCTTCCCAGGAGGGTAAGAATAAAATGGTACCTTTCCTTCCAAGCTATGTAAAACCAACGAATCTTCAGTCACTTTGAGGATTCATTCCATGATTTTAAATAAACTTTATTCAAAGTAAGGTCAGTCCGAGGTCGTCACCCTTTTTTGCTTACCCTTGAAGGAGAATGGCACATACTGACCTACTAGAGCTTTGGTACCGGCTCTAATTATTTAATAAAAGTGACCTATGATGGATTAGGTCGGCAATTTTTAGTTCTAAAAACCTCAATCCTCATCTCTTAATAGGTGACCGGGAGGCCGGATGTGATTGTGTGGATAAAATCCCGTCCTTTACTGTTCTTCCATTTTTTTGTCTTGTGCCTTATTGTTTGCTTCCGATTTTATAACTTTGCTTTTTGCTTCTTTTACAGTTAGGATGGAAGTCGGGTATACTTCTTTAAGCCGTCTAATGACTCATTTTTTTCCTAGAGATGATGATGATAGCTCAAACACCCCTATCGCCAAACCCGAGGCTCCCCCGACTGGTGAGGTTGAAGCTCAATTGCGTCCTCTGACCGAGACACTTCCTAGGAACATTGCCACCGACGAGGCCTAGTAAAGGGGTTGTGATTGAGCAAGAGGTAGAAGTGATCGTCATCCCCAACCCCAAGAAGAGGAAGACCGATTCCAGCTCAGGGCAAGTTCTCACTGTGATGGAGAAAAATTTTGACGTGGGGTTCTTTATTGACTCCCAGCTCCTGTCGGGCACTCAAGACTTCTTTCACGATGAGGATCTGGCCGCTCAGGTGAGGTGGATGTACCGAAACCTTCTCTGGGCTGTCGCCATAGTCAGAAAGGTGGAACCAGTCTTGGCTCAGTGCAAGGTTTTGGATGGGAAACATAGAGCTGCTCAGAGAGATATTGCCAACATGAAGGCCGAGGGAGCCTCCCTAAAAACCCAACTTGTCAAGGAGGAGAAAAAGGTGAAGAAGGCAAGTGAGGAAATTAATCGCCTCGTTGAACAGGATCTCTCCCTCTCCAAACAACTTAATGATGCTCAAGGCTGGGCCACTAAAGCAGAGAACAAGGCGAAGGAGCTGGAGGAAAAGCTGGCGGTGGCCGTGAAGTTGGCAGACTCCACTCGTTAGGAGGCCGCGAGCATGAAAAATAAGAATAAGGAGATCCTTAAAGATTCCCGGGAGGCCATTGCCACTACCAAGGAGGCAATCAATGCTAAGGTCTTGCTTCTTGCTCCTGACTTTGACACATCTGTTGTTGATGCCTTCAAAATAATTCAAGATGGCAAGATTGTTGATATCCCGAGGAAGTGACATACTTTAGAACTTGTAATATTTCTTTGAACTCTTTTTGTTATCAGGTTGACAAATCCCATTTGTAGGGTTTATCTTGTATTGATTTTAGGGGATTTTATCACCTTTCACCCACATTTATTCAATAAAATAGCATGGTTTTGTATATTCTCCTTTAATTGTGCTTAAGAGTGAAAACATGCTTTTTAGGACTTAAAATAGCTAAATCTAATTCTCCTTGATTCCATTAGATGCCTTGATATGTTTGTTAAGTGATTTAAGATTTAGGAGGCAAAGATTGGATCAAGGGAATGAAGAAAGAAGCATGAAAAGTTGGAGAACTCATGAAGAAATGAAAGAACCGGAAAGCTGTCAAGCCGACCTCTTCGCACTTAAACGACCATAACTTGAGTTACAGAGGTCCAAATGATGCGGTTTCAGTTGGGTTAGAAAGCTAACATCCGGGGCTTCGAAACGATATAAGATTTTCCATAGTTGCTACAAGTATAGTGGCGCGCACGCGCATAGTACGCGCACGCGCCGTTGCTGCCACCTAGTCCACTTGAAGCAAAACGTGGCCAGCGATTTTAGAAGCCTTGTGGGCCCAATCCAACTCATTTCTGATGCTATTTAACCCAAGGAGTGAAGAGGGTTCAACATACTTGTCATAATTAGTTTAGTTTAGTAGTTAGAAGTAGTTTCTAGAGAGAGAAGCTCTCACTTCTCTCTAGAATTAGGATTAGGATTAGGATTAGTTCTTAGATCTAGATTTAGATTCATCTCCTTCTACTTCTACATCTCAATTCATTGTTGTTAGATTCATTCTTCTTCTATTCTTTTGTTGTAATCTCTTTTATGTTGTTCTTATGCTTTGTTGTAGATCTAGTATTGTTCCTTCTACTTTCTCTCAATTCAATTCAAGGTAATTCATAATAATTGTGTTTCTTTTGATTGTT
>NC_029774.3:110483874-110484338 GCF_000817695.3 Arachis duranensis | reverse complement strand
TAAATTCTAGGGGTTTGTACTAGTGACAAACAACTTTTTGTATGAAAGGATTATTGCTTGGTTTAGGAACTATACTTGCAACGAGATTTTATTTGAGAAATTCTAAACCGTCAAAAATCCAATCGTCACAGGCCGATGTGATGCCCTTTGTATTTGTAATTCTAAACTTGTTATTTTATTATTGTTGTTGTTGGGCTGATGTGGGGCCCTTTTGGGACTGCCATTTTAATGGTTTTAATGATGAATCTTGCATGTTATATTGGTCACTTTATCGCTATATCGTTTCTTTGTTTGACCGTCTGGCCGTAAATCGATGGATATCCGTATATTGTTGCACAGAGGTTCCCAGAGTGATCAGTTCTGGGAAGCCTATTTTATGAGTTGGTAATAATTATAATGAGTAAATCTCAACAGACATTTTTCAATAATGGGCCTCGTTAAAATCCCTTGCCACCATCCTTGTT
>NC_029774.3:110477195-110483818 GCF_000817695.3 Arachis duranensis | reverse complement strand
TTTTTTAATAATTTATGACAATACAGGTAAATTTGCGAAAAGTATAACAAAACAAAGTAAAATAAAGTAGATAAAAGTAGAGACATTAAACGAGTTTGAGAGGAATGAAAGATAACTGGTTGGACGGGAGATCGTTAAGTCCTTAGGAGTGAAATCTCCTAAGTCCTTCCAACCCAAGTCCTTGGAATCTCTTTCCCATCTAGCTGCTCCAACTTGTAGGCTCCTTTTCCATGCACCTCTTTTATCCTATAGGGATCTTCCCAATTGGGGGAGATCTTCCCTTCTCCCGGGGTCGACAGACTGATATCGTTATGTTGTAGCACTAGGTCGCCTTCCTCAAACCTTTTTCTTTGGACCCTGCGGTTGTAGCGCCACTTCCGACAAGTGGGCTACCTTCCTGGTCTCATCTATCAGGTCCTTCTCCGTTGCCTTGTCGCTTCCCCTAAGGAACAATCTTGGGCTTCGTTCCCCAATTTCCACTGGAATCACCGCATCCACACCGTAAGTAAGACAGAAGGGCGTCTCCCCGGTAGAGGATTGTGGTGTTGTTCTATAGGACCACAAGACTGAAGCTAACTCGTTTGCAAAGGTCGTGATGGACCCTTGCAGAACAGAATTGAACCAACGAGTCGCCAGTCCCGCCAAGGTCACGGGGAATGCACGGCATCTAACAGCATCAACCACGCCTTCAAAGTTCATTCTAACCTCAAAGGCCGTCAAGTGTTCTTGTGGGTCCTTGGTTCTATCATATTCAATAATTGGAACTGAGCTTCATCAACAACTCTGAGACCTCATGTATTTTCCTCTTCTTTAGTTCTAACTTGCTTCTGGCTGCTTGAGGACAAGCAACAATTTAAGTTTGGGCTTCTGATAAGTGGATATCTTATACGCTTTTTCATTACATTTTTCTTAGTGTTTTGAGTAGATTTTATTAAGTTATAATATATTTTAATATGTTTTAGTGCAAAAACTCATATTTGGATGCTACTTTGAGTTCTTGTAATTTTCCTATGATTTTAGAGAAATTTTAGGTGAATTTGCCTAAATTGGCAAAGACTTGTTCAGAGATGAAGAAAGGATAGCAGATGCTGTCAAATCCTGACCTCCGTGCATTCCAACAAGAATATCTTGAGTTAAAGAGGTCCAATTGACGCAATCTTAACGGTGTTGGATAGCTAATTTTCAAAGCTTTCCAGCAATATACAATAGTCTATACTTCTCTTCCAGATCATTGCCTATAACTGGCGTTGAACGTTCACATCTAGAGTTCAATGCCCAAAAATGACCAAGCCCGGTGTTGAACACCCAAAGATGACGTTCAACGCCACCAAGGGAGCAAGGAAGTAGCGCCTTCACCCCCTAATAGGCATTTAACGCCCAGAAGCCTAAGTTGAACGCCAGACATACGAAGCACATGACCAAAATGGGCCCAAAGTAGATTTTTAGCACTCCTTAGCTTATCTAGTTTTATCTTTGTACTTTTAAGTTTAAAGCAACATCTTTTAGGGTTAACATCTCCTATTTAAAGAGGAGATCACTTAGGCTTATGGACCACTTATCATACTTTACTATCAAACACACCTAAGTTTTCTCTGTAAATTATGAGCAACTAAACCTCCTAGGTTAAGGATAGGAGTTCTGCTGATTCCTATGGATTAATATTATTGCTTCTCTGTTTATATGTTTGATTCTATTCTATGATGTATTGTCGTTCTTCATCTAATGAATCTGGGTGGAACGAGAGTATGACCCCTTATTCTACATGAGTTCTTGCAAGTCCTGACCCGAATAGTATTGAGCTAAAGCTTGAGAATACATCACCTAAACTAATAATTTATTTGGACTAATTGGGATATGTGACATAAAATCTTGTTAGTTATGGGTAATGAGGTTTCTGTGGTGCTAAAGCTAGAATATTGAGCATCATTCTCCAATCTGAAAGATCTGACCTTGTCTGTGGCACTTTAAGTAGGATCAATGGAGTATGGATTGCGTGAGATTCATCTTTGTTTATATTTAATGACCACTTACAACGGCATTTGCTATGAGTTAGAGGAGATTAATTGACCACGACCCATGGTGTTAATCACTTACAACTTTGCCATAGAATGAATCATTCATTGTTAAAGTTGTTGGTAAGAAGTATTAATCCAGAAGGATAGAGCATCTCCAAGACCTTAACCAATTTATCATTATTGTTTCTACGTCAATTCTTTACTGCTTTCTTTACTATTTTATTTTATGTGCCTACAATAACAACCACTATCTTTCTATTCGCCTGACTAAGATCTGCAGGATAACCATTGCTTGCTCAATCCAACAATCCACGTGGGATTGACCCTCACTCACCTGAGGTATTACTTGGACGACCCGGTGCACTTACCGGTGAAGTTGTGCGAGTTCAATTTCGCGCACTAACTTCCGATCTGCCATGGGTGTAGGTTAGGGAGTGAACGTCAGTTCGATCGCGCCCATCATCCCTCTTAGTGCTTTGTTGGTGCTCCTCCGATCTTCTTAACGGGGACATGAGCGAGAGTTCTGGCTATGCTCGGGATGGTACCGATCCCTCGCTACCAGTTCCCTCTCCAAGTTTTAGACCTTGTGCCTAAGCTCCTACGTGATTCGAGAATTTTCGCCACCGGTACCACCAAACGGGTGCTTTTCCAGGGATCAAGCGTGGGAATCGCCTTGACGAAAGGGGGTTTCTTAGCGCTCCCAAGAAGTTTCCAAGCTCACTCTACTCCTAAGGCATCCCCCTGGGCTCCCGATAGGCCCTCCTTTCTCTTGTATTTTCTCACTATAAGGGATAAGCTCATGCTCGGCTCAGTCAAGTCTCCACAAACAGTGCTAATATTCGGTTGCTCACTGGGATGGATGGTCAATTGTACAGCTAGGTGTGAGCAACTATGGGATGTTAAGAATCAGGACTTGGACGCGAGCTTGGCAAGGGGAAGTAGGGCCATGACTATCGGTAAGTCGGCGGGTGAGGCCATCTATAAGGACACTCCGATGCTAAAGTAAGAGTCTGTATGATGAGATGGCTAATTAATAAACATAAAAGAATGCTTGCTTACCAGTATTTGACGAAAAAGAGGTTGAAATGGAGAGTTTCAGTAGCACAAGATTCATGAACGGCTTAGAGACGAACGTAGCAAATCGCAGAGCAAGAGGAAAAAGAAATGACGAACGTGGGGGGAGTAGCAGTGAAAAAGAGATATGAGTAATGGGATGGTAACCGTCGAGGAAGAAACGCGAAAGGCCAGGGGTAAAATGGATAGATGGTGGAAGCTTTCATGCAAATGGGCCCAAGTGAAAGGGCCCACCCAAGTACAAGGTATAAAAGGAGAGAGACCTCCCCCTCCCCCTAGGTACGTCATCCTTTTACCCTAATTAAGTGCCTCATTATACAGATATTTACTTTAGTATGAGAGTGTCCTTACAGGTGGTCCCACCCGCTGACTTACCAACAGTCGTGGCCACTACTCCTTGCCAAACTCGTGTCCAGGTTCTAATTCTCAACATTCCACCGTTACTCATATCTAGCCATACAACTGACCATCCGTTCCTGCGAGCAACCAAACAGATGACAATAGGACCAAATAGATACCTAATTACTTATATTGGTTTTGAATATTAATGCGTTACCTCATTTTCCTCTCTATTACTCACAGTGCTTTAATTTCTGCTTAATGCAAATATGTATTTTATTTGTATATACCTGCATTATAGTCACCCAAAAAAAAACCCTGCTTTGTATTCGTTGTGTCTAACTCCACATTAAGTAGGACTACCTTTTAATTTACTGTTTTTCTCTTTAAAAAATCTATATCATAAAATTATGATTACATACATTCGTGGATTAAAAGTTTAGAATTTCTATTTCTATTTTTATACATATAAAACTAAATTATATATATATATATATAAACTCACTCCAAAATCTGGTGAATGGATAAAAAAATGTTTTAATTATTTTACAGGTTTCTATAATTTTATCAAATTTTTAATTAAGTTCTATATTTTTTTTAATTGGGTCCTTATACCATTTAATTTTTTTAATTAAATTCATGTTAACGTAAAACATCAAACAAATGTTAGTGAAGTGTGAGTTTACTTATTTACTCATATTTTACCCCTACATTCATTAATTATCTCCAAGGAATTTTCCTTCTCAAGGTAGGTCAAAAGAGCAAGGCGAGGAAAGGAAGACTCTATCGAAAGGTGTCTGCTCGTGGAGTAGAAAGAATTTGTTGCATCAACAAAGCAAAATGTAGTAGTTAAAAATGCTTACTTAAGCTCATCGATGTGTACTCATTCCTCGGCTGTGAAGGGTGCTTCTGAGCTAAATCAATCTCGTACAAGTTCTTACTCGTAATTTTACACTCAATGGAAAGAAAAAAGGAAGAAAAAAGGAAGAAAAAAATCCGCTTTTCGATTCTAGAGAAAAATTTCAATCAATCCAATTCAGAACAATTTCAAGCAGACTAATCTCAAATAAACCATTTTTAATATCAGATTCATTGTTACACCTAAAATCCAAACCGAATTCCTAACTTTTAATCTAATCCTAACTTCCTCATTGATCCTCTCCAAACCATAATCAATGTGTTGTGGAAACAACCCTCCATGAACAAAAACCGAATCTCTAACAACCAAAATAGTTACATTCTACGACAGAAACCGACTCGAAATTGGACCATTAGGCCGCAGGGCCGCGATGCGGGCTCAAAACCTGTCGAAGAACTCTCTTCTTGAAACTCATTGGTGCAGAATTAGAATGTCCACAACTAAATCGGCAAGTGCACCGGGTCGTACCAAGTAATACCTCATGTGAGTGAGGGTCGATCCCACGAGGATTGATGGACCAAGCAATAATGATTGAGTGATTTATTTAGTCAGGCAAGCAGAAAATGGTATTTTGGGGTTCAAAAACATGAAACAGTAATTCATAGAGTAAGAAAGCGAATAGTAAATTAGGGTGAAGAATATGTAGAAAATAGTTAAGGTTCTAGAGTTGTTTATCTTTTGGATTTCTATTTCTTACCAACTATTTTAATCATGTAAGATCCAATTCATGGCAAACTGTAATTGACTAAAACCTAATTCCTTAGTGATTTAGTCTCCTATAATCTAATTAACTGCCAATTTCTTGGTCACTTAATTTCAATCAGAGGGTTAAGTCCAATTCTAGTTAATTAGCCATAGAAATCCTAATTATCCAAATATAAGAGGATTATATGTCATATATCCCGTTTAGTCCAGACAATTAGTGATTTAGGAGAAATTGCTTTCAAGCTTTTGTCCAAGTAAATTACTTTTCCAAGGTTTAACAAGAACGTAAGTAGAAAAAGGGTTATCTTCCAATATATCCAAATCTGTAAGATGAAGAACGAAAATAATTCCTTGAATATAAATCAGTGCATTAATTAAAAGTAAAATGATAATAGTATTAATCCATAGAATAAACAAAGCTCCTAACCTTAACAAGGGAGGTTTAGTTGCTCATGGCATAAAGAGAAAACTAGGGTTAAAAAAATGTAAACTCTAGAATGAAGTTCGTAAGAAAGAGGAGAGCCCAAAGGGTTAAATATTTTCCCTTTTATATCTAACTTAATTTGATTTGAAACTAAAATAAAATAATAAATTCTAAACCTAAAAAATTGTTTGTAAATAAAAATAACTAAAACAAGATAAAATATAACAATTAAAAGCCAAATCCAACTGAAGATGCTCTTTTGGTGAAGCTTGATCCGTATTGCTGGCGCTAAACGCCAGATTCGGTGTTCAGTGCCCTAGGGGGCAGAAGCTCCTCTTTCAATTATGGCTTACTGATGCTAAACGACAGGTTTGGCGTTTAGCTCCCTAGTAGGCAGAGAGCTCCTTTGCGTTTCTAGCTTGCTGGCGCTAAACGCCCAAGTTCGCGTTTAGCGTCAGCTTGGCAGATTCAATTTCTCCTCTTTTCTTGCACACAAACTCTGCCGAACTGATCCAAACTTCACTTGAAATAATTAAAATACCAAAGTAACTCAAAGTAGCATCCAAAGAGGTTTTAAACACTGAAATCTAATTAAAACTCAATAAATTCTAATATGAAGTAAACAGAAAATAAAGAAAAGATGCTCACGCATCACTGATGAGCGGATAATTTGTACGCTTTTTGGCATTGTTTTTAGTATGTTTTTAGTATGATCTAGTTAGTTTTTAGTATATTTTTATTAGTTTTTAGTTAAAATTCACTTTTCTGGACTTTACTATGAGTTTGTGTGTTTTTCTGTGATTTCAGGTATTTTCTGGCTGAAATTGAGGGACCTGAGCAAAAATCTGATTCAGAGACTAAAAAGGACTACAAATGCTGTTGGATTCTGACCTCCCTGCACTCGAAGTGGATTTTCTGGAGCTACAGAAGCCCAATTGGCGCGCTCTCAACGGCGTTGGAAAGTAGACATCCTGGGCTTTCCAGCAATATATGATAGTCCATACTTTGCCCAAGATTTGATGGTCCAAACCGGCGTTCAAAGTCATCCTCAGAATTCCCAGCGTTAAACGCCGGAACTGGCACCAAAATGGGAAGGTGACGCCCAAACTAGCACAAAAGCTGGCGTTTAACTCCAAAAAGAGTCTCT
>NC_029774.3:110476195-110476709 GCF_000817695.3 Arachis duranensis | reverse complement strand
GTTCATGAATGTTAAAATTGTTGGCTCTTGAAAGAATGATGAAAAAGGAGACATGTTACTGAGGATCTGAAAAATCATAAAAATGATTCTTGAAGCAAGAAAAAGCAATGAAAAAAATTCGAAAAAAAAAAGAGAGAAAGAAAAAGAGAAAAACGAAAAAAAAAGAGATAAAGTTGTGATCCAAGGGCAAAAAGAGTGTGCTTAAGAACCCGGGACACCTCTAATTGGGGACTCTAGCAAAGCTGAGTCACAATCTGAAAAGGTTCACCCAGTTATGTGTCTGTGGCATGTATGTATTCGGTGGTAATACTGGAAGACAAAGTGCTTTGGGCCACAGCCAAGACTCAATAAGTAGATATGTTCAAGAATCATCATACTTAACTAGGAGAATCAATAACACTATCTGGATTCTGAGTTCCTAAAGAAGCCAATTATTCTGAATTTCAAAGGATAGAGTGAGATGCCAAAACTGTTCAGAGGCAAAAAGCTAAAAGTCCCGCTCATCTAATTAATA
>NC_029774.3:110475184-110475344 GCF_000817695.3 Arachis duranensis | reverse complement strand
CGATTGGGTGAATATCTCTTGGATTCCTGATACACGATGCATGGTTGATCGCCTGACAACCGAGTGCTCGCCTGACAAACGTGCCAACCATTCCGTGAGATCAGAGTCTTCGTGGTATAGGCTAGAACTGATGGCGGCATTCAAGAGAATCCGGAAGGTC
>NC_029774.3:110462670-110463716 GCF_000817695.3 Arachis duranensis | reverse complement strand
TGGAAGGATCAACAAAAGCCTCAACAAGGCTTTAACAGTGGTGGACGCAATAGGCTGAATAATAGTAAGCCATATCCATCATCTTCTCAGCAACAGACAGAGAATTCTGAACAAAACACTTCTAATTTAGCCAATATAGTCTCTGATCTGTCAAAAGCCACTTTCAGTTTCATGAATGAAACCAGATCCTCCATTAGAAATTTGGAGGCACAAGTGGGCCAGCTGAGTAAGAAAGTCATTGACACTCCTCCTAGTACTCTCCCAAGCAATACAGAAGAGAACCCAAAGGGAGAATGCAAGGCCATTGATTTAATCAAAGTGGCCGAATGCACTAAGGAGGAGGAGGACGAAAATCCTAGTGAGGAAGACCTCCTGGGACGTCCTTCAAGTAAGAAGGAGTATCCTATTAAGGATCCTGAGGAATCTGAGGCTCATTTAGAGACCATAGAGATTCCATTAAATCTCCTTCTGCCATTCATGAGCTCTGAAGAATATTCATCCTCTGAAGAGGATGAAGATGTGACTGGAGAGCAAGTTGCTCAATACTTAGGAGCTATCATGAAGCTGAATGCCAAGCTGTTTGGTAGTGAGACTTGGGAAGGTGAACCTCCCTTGCTCATTAGTGAACTAGATACTTGGATTCAGGAAACTCTACCTCAAAAGAAACAAGATCCTGGCAAGTTCTTAATACCTTGTACCATTGGCACCATGAGCTTTGAAAAAGCTCTATGTGATCTTGGGTCAGGGATAAATCTGATGCCACTCTCTGTAATGGAGAAGCTGGGAATCATTGAGGTACAACCTGCCTTGTTCTCATTACAATTGGCAGACAAGTCAGTAAGACAAGCTTATGGAATAGTGGAGGACGTTCAAGTAAAGGTTGAAGGCTTTTACATCCCTGCTGATTTCATAATCCTAGATACTAGGAAGGAAGATGATGAATGCATCATCCTAGGAAGACCTTTCCTAGCCACAGCAGAAGCTGTGATAGATGTCAACAGAGGAGAGATAGTCCTTCAATTGAATGGGGAATACCTTGTGTTTCA
>NC_029774.3:110461328-110461640 GCF_000817695.3 Arachis duranensis | reverse complement strand
TAATACTTGAGGTACAGCAGAGCTCCACACCCTTAATCTATGGTGTGCAGAAACTCCACCGTTGAAAATACATAAGCAAAGAGTTCAGGCATGGCCGAATGGCCAGCCCTCTCTAACGTGATCTCAGGATTCAAAATACAATCCAGGATATCTAATACAATAGATAAATGTCCTATATATACTAGACTAGCTACTAGGGTTTACATGAGTAAGTAATTGATGCATAAATCCACTTCTGGGGCCCACTTGGTGTATGCTTTGGGCTGAGCTTGATCATTCCACGAGCTAAGGCATTTCTTGGCGTCAAACTCT
>NC_029774.3:110460378-110461092 GCF_000817695.3 Arachis duranensis | reverse complement strand
TTGGAGTTCTGTAGCTCCAGAAAATCCATTTCGAGTGCAGGGAGGTCAGAATCCAACAGCATCTGCAGTCCTTTTGTTAGCCTTCTTCAGAGTTTTGCTCAAATCCCTCAATTTCAGTCAGAATTTACCTGAAATCACAGAAAAACACACAAACTCATAGTAAAGTCCAGAAATGTGAATTTAACATAAAAACTAATGAAAACATCCCTAAAGGTAGCTTAAACTTACTAAAAACTATATGAAAACAATGCCAAAAAGCGTATAAATTATCCGCTCATCACAACACCAAACTTAAATTGTTGCTTGTCCCCAAGCAACTGAAAATCAAATAGGATAAAAAGAAGAGAGTATACTATAAATTCCAGAATATCAATGAATATTAATTTAATTAGATGAGCGGGACTTGTAGCTTTTTGCTTCTGAACAGTTTTGGCATCTCACTTTTTCCTTTGAAGTTTAGAGTGATTGGCTTCTCTAGGAATTTAGAATTTCAGATAGTGTTATTGACTTTCTTAGTTAAGCATGTTGATTCTTGAACACAGCTACTTATGAGTCTTGGCTGTGGCCCTAAGCATTTTGTCTTCCAGTATTACTACCGGATACACAAATGCCACAGACACATAACTGGGTGAACCTTTTCAGATTGTGACTTAGCTTTGCTAAAGTCCCCAGTTAGTGGTGTCCAGAGCTCTTAAGCACACTCTTTAGCTTTGA
>NC_029774.3:110449194-110452392 GCF_000817695.3 Arachis duranensis | reverse complement strand
GTTATGACGTGTTTTGGGCGTTCAACTCTGGATCATGACGTTTTTCTGGCGTTTAACTCCAGACAGCAGCGTGTACTTGGCGTTTAACGCCAAGTTACGTCGTCATTCTTCGAATAAAGTATGGACTATTATATATTGCTGGAAAGCCCTGGATGTCTACTTTCCAACGCCATTGAGAGCGCGCCAATTGGAGTTCTGTAGCTCCAGAAAATCCATTTCGAGTGCAGGGAGGTCAGATTCCAACAGCATCAGCAGTCCTTTTGTCAGCCTTCTTCAGAGTTTTGCTCAAATCCCTCAATTTCAGTCAGAATTTACCTGAAATCACAGAAAAACACACAAACTCATAGTAAAGTCCAGAAATGTGAATTTAACATAAAAACTAATGAAAACATCCCTAAAAGTAGCTCAAACTCACTAAAAACTATATGAAAACAATGCCAAAAAGCGTATAAATTATCCGCTCATCAACGACCCAGTACACTTGCTGGTTAGTTGTGCGAAGTTGTGTTTATGCCATGGTGTTGAATACCAAGTTTTTGGATTCATTACCGGGGATTATTTGAGTTGTGAAAAGTATTGATCACAATTTCGTGCACCAATCACCCGTTGAAGAACTCTCTCGAAACCCACCTTGCATTCAGCTTCTCGAGGAAGTAGATGATCTTGAGCTCATCGCCGCTACGGTCAAAGACATCGCTGACCTGGACGACGGTGGCATATATAACACCCCGATTCTCCACAGAGTTATTCTCAGAAATTTTGTGATGAGAAATTCGATAAATATAAGAGAATCACCTCATCATAAAATAATAAGGCGGATTTAGACTTGATAAGTGAAAAGAATAGATATGTCGTGAGAGATAAAAGCGTGCCTAAGCCAAAAACCGTATTGATAACGATGAATTTGACCGTCGAGTTAAATTCATCTATGGAATCTTCATCACTAGCTTTTCTTGACTGAATTAGCTTAGTAGAATATTCTAAATTTTATTCAGAGTCGAGATACTCTCTGCCGCTGATTTCTCGATTGTCGGTTGTTTAAACCGATACGGTTTGAAAACGATAATCTTATGGTTTAGTTATTGAACTATTTCCTTTCTTCTCTTTGGAAATTTGGTCAATGATTCAAGGAAGCTATCTTCAATCTAAATTCATGAAGCCACTAGAAAGATTATCTAGAAGAAAAATAAAGAACCGAAATACCTAGCTTAATTAAAATCTAATCGAATTTAAATAGAACCGATCTTTTCTTAACCAAATCACCCTCTAGATTAAGCCACATAATCACTATCAACTGGCTGAATCTTCTCCATATATTAGCCAAGGGTGTTGAATCATTAGTGAACAATTAATGAAGAAACACATGCATTTGAACAAGTGTCTTCCCTTGATTGTTGTCACCGAACCACACCTCTTTTTGATCATCAATCTCTTTATCATCATATCATTCTTCATATAAGTCATGTTAGTATTAAGTGTAAACAAAAAAATAAAGAAGAGATGAGAAGGAAGTTAGAGAAAGAGAGGAGTCCAAGAGTGAGAGTGAACTGAGGAAGAGAAGGGAGTTCTTCCAATCTTCACTACTTCCACATGATTTCTCAAGCCTCTAGCTACACACCTTCATAGAGATGATCAAGCTAAGCAAGGAGAGCAAGAGAAAGTGAAGAAGGATCTCACCAAAGTTTGAAGTAAAATTGATCGAAGGAGGAAGAGAAAGCTAGAACCGATTTTTTTAGAAAGGGTGAACTCCATCATGGTAGGGGTTAGGCTAATGTAATTGTATGGTTGTGTTTATGTGAATGATATTTGTTGATGATATAATGAGTAGTTGCTACAAGCTATGATATTGGATTATGTTTGACAAAGATAGATGATGATTAAGAGATGATGAGAAGCTTAGGAAACCAAAATGATTAGTTAGAACCTAAGCCAAATTTTGTCGATATGGTTACTGAAATTAGGCAGCGAATTGCGTGAATTTTGGGGTAAAATCTAGCCACTCAACAATCGTGTAATAATATCCTATAATCCTTGATGAGTTTTGAAAGTAAATGATTTCTACTGAAAAATCTGTTTTTGAATTAATTCAGTAGCTACTTCCAACCTACACAACTTTTGATTTTGATGAGTTTTTGAGTTGCAACTAAAGAGAGTTGAAATATTGTTATGTGAAGAATAGTGTATCCAAATTTTGGGGTACTCCCATTTTTATATAATTAAATACGTAATTTACAAAATGGAAGGTTCACTGTTTTATTGACATGCAATTTTGAAACTCGTTTGATAATTCTAGTGACTTGTTTGAGTTACTGGTATTGATCTTAAATTCCAAATTGAGTGCAACCAATTTTGATAGAACCCTTATGATGTATGTTTTGTTTTTACAAAATTTCAGAATTTTAGAAGCTATTAATTAAAAGTTATAGGCTTTAACATTTGACTGCTCATTAAAGACTAAACAGGATTTACAAACTTAGAGCAGTAACTTCCTTGATGGATATTTCCTAAGGCAAAAAAGCTTTTTTAATGAAACTAAAACCAAATAAAATCCTATGGTATCTACTTCATTAAGTTCAAATTTCAGAGCCATGGCTATTTGGTGCACGAAATCACAATCACACTTTTGTAATTTCGCACAACTAACCAGCAAGTGCACTGGGTCGTCCAAGTAATACCTTACGTGAGTAAGGGTCGATCCCACGGAGATTGTCGGCTTGAAGCAAGCTATGGTTATCTTGTAACTCTTAGTCAGGATATCAATAATTCTCAGGTTTAATTGTGAAAAGTAGAAGAACATGAAATAGATACCTATTTTGCAGTAATGGAGAACAGGTTGAGGTTTTGGAGATGCTCTATCTTCTGAACCTCTGCTTTCCCACTGTTTTCTTCTTCATGCACGCAAGGCTCCTTCTATGGCAAGTTGTATGCAGGGTTTCACCGTTGTCAATGGCTACCCCCCATCCTCTCAGTGAAAATGTTCAACGCGCTCTGTCACAGCACGGCTAATCATCTGTCGGTTCTCAATCAGGTTGGAATAGAATCCAGTGATTGTTTTGCGTCTGTCACTAACGCCCAGCCCTCAGGAGTTTGAAGCTCGTCACAGTCATTCAATCCTTGAATCCTACTCAGAGTACCACAGACAAGGTTTAAACCTTCCGGATTCTCTTGAATGCCGCCATCAATTCTAGCTTATACCAC
>NC_029774.3:110443491-110447154 GCF_000817695.3 Arachis duranensis | reverse complement strand
CCCTCTTGAGTTGGTTTGGGACACCTTTTAAATTGGTTGTCCACTTAGTTCCAGGGAGGCATATGTCCTCTAGAACTTGATCCAACCCCTTATCTGCTCTCACCATTCTCCTATTAAAGGATTCATGATCATCTTGCAGTTGAGGCAATTTGAAGACCTCTCTTATTTTGTCCAGATGGAAGTAAATAATTCTCCCTCTGACCATGGTTCTATAGGTATGGAAGGCGGTTCCAGTCATTCTCTGCTTATCTGTCAGCCACAGATTTGAGTAGAATTCCTGAACCATGTTTCTTCCAACCTTTGTCTCAGGGTTGGTTAGAACTTCCCATCCTCTGTTTCGAATTTGCTCTTGGATCTCCGGATATTCATCTTCTTTCAGATCAAATTTAACTTCCGGGATCACTGACCTTAGACATATTATTTTGTGGTAATGGTCTGCATGTTCTTTGGTTAAGAACCTCTCTTGACTCCAAAGGTCCTTTGGAGTGTTCTCTTTCTTGCCTCTTGAATTGGTTTGTTTTCCCTTGGGAGCCATGATCTTGATGAGCCTTAGCTTAGTGATCACGAGAAAACACACCAAACTTAGAGGTTTGCTTGTCCTCAAGCAAAAAAAAAAAAGAAAGTAAAGAGGAGGGAGAGGAGGAGAGCAAATTCAAATGGTAGGGAAAAGGGGATGGCCAAACGTGTATTTATAAGGGAGGGGGAGAGATTTCGAAAATTTTGAAAGAGATTTGAGAAGATATGGAAAGAATTTGAGAGATGTTTGAGTTTTTGAAGAAGATTTGGAAAGGATTTGAAAGATATTTGAAGAATGATTTTGATTTTTGAAAATTTGAAGGTGAATGATGAAAGTTTGAAATGTGTTTATGTAGAAAATTATGGATCAAAACAGGAAAGTTTGAAAAAATTTGAAGTGGAAAGCAAAATCTCTGTCCTCCACCTATCTGGCGTTAAACGCCCAGAATGGTATCCATTCTGGCGTTTAACGCCCAAATGTTGGCCAATTTGGGCGTTTAACGCCCATCCAGGTACCCTGGCTGGCGTTAAACGCCAGAAATCCCTTCTTCACTGGGCGTTTTGCTAAACGCCCAGGATGCTGCACACCTGGCGTTAAATGCCCAGAATGGTGCCTATTCTGGCATTTAACGCCCAAAATGGTACCTTTACTGGCGCCCATTCTGGCGTTTAACGCCCAGAGCACCCCTTACTGGCATTTTTTTGCCAGCAAGCTTCTCTTCTCTGCTTTTTGCACTGAATCCTTCTGTAACTCTGTGAATTCCTTCAATTTTGATGATCGTCCTTTGAGAATATGTATCAAACTTTTATTAAATAAAATAGATAACCTGCTAATGACTGGGTTGCCTCCCAGCAAGCGCTTCTTTATCGTCTTTAGCTGGACCTTTTACTAAGATTCATTCAAGCCTTAGCTTTGAGCATTCTTTCTCAAAATTGCTTTCAAGATAATGTTTGATCCTCTGTCCATTAACAATGAACTTTTTATCAGAATCAATACCCTGAAGCTCAACATATCCATATGGTGACACTCCTGTAATCACATACGGACCCCTCCATCGGGATTTAAGTTTTTCTGGGAATAGTCTGAGCCTAGAGTTGAAGAGCAGAACTTTTTGTTTTGGTTCAAAGACTCTGGATGACAACTTTTTGTCATGCCACTTCTTTGCCTTTTCCTTATAGATTTTTGCATTTTCGAAGGCACTGAGTCTGAACTCCTCTAGCTCATTTAGCTGGAGCAATCTTTTTTCACCAGCTAACTTAGCATCCATGTTTAGGAATCTGGTTGCCTAGTAGGCTTTACATTCCAGTTCCACGGGCAGATGACAGGCCTTCCCATACACAAGTTTGTATGGAGAGGTCCCTATAAGAGTCTTGTATGCTGTTCTGTATGCCCACAGAACATCATCCAAGCTCTTTGCCCAATCCTTTCTACGGGCAATAACAGTCCGTTCCAGGATTCTTTTTAGCTCTCTATTAGAGACTTTAGCTTGCCCATTTGTCTATGGATGATACGGAGTTGCTACTTTGTGGCTAATTCCATATCAAACCATAGCAGAGTATAGCTGTTTATTGCAGAAATGAGTGCCCCCATCACTGATTAGTACTCTGGGAACACCAAACCTGCTGAAGATGTGTTTCTGGAGGAATTTCAGCACGGTCTTGGTATCATTATTGGGTGTGGCAATTGCTTCTACCCATTTAGATACATAGTCTACTGCCACCAGAATATAAGTGTTTGAGTATGATGGTGAGAAGGGACCCATGAAGTCAATTCCCCATACATCAAACAATTCAATCTCTAAGATCCCTTGTTGAGGCATGGCATAACCATGAGGCAAGTTACCAGCTCTTTGGCAACTGTCACAGTTACGCACAAACTCTCTGGCATCCTTATAGAGAGTAGGCCAGTAGAATCCACATTGGAAGACCTTAGTGGTTGTTCGCTCACCTCCAAAATATCCCCCATACTGTGATCCATGGCAATGCCATAGGATTCTTTGTGCTTCCTCTCTAGGTACACATCTACGGATTATTCCATCTGCACATCTCTTAAAGAGATATGACTCATCCCATAGGTAGTACTTGGCATCTGAAATTAATTTTTTTCTTTGCACTCTGCTGTACTCCTGTGGTATGAACCTCACAGCTTTATAGTTTGCAATGTCTGCAAACCATGGAGCTTCCTGAATGGCAAAGAGTTGCTCATCTGGAAAGGTCTCAGAGATCTTAGTAGAAGGGAGGGACGCCCCGGTTACTGGTTCTATTCGGGACAGATGATCAGCTACTTGGTTCTCTGTCCCTTTTTTGTCTCTTATTTTTATATCAAACTCTTGCAGAAGCAGCACCCACCTTATGAGCCTGGGTTTTGAATCCTGCTTTGTGAGTAAGTATTTAAGAGCAGCATGGTCAGTGTACACAATCACTTTTGACCCTACCAAATAGGATCTAAACTTGTCAATGGCATAGACCACTGCAAGTAACTCTTTTTCTGTGGTTGTGTAATTCTTCTGTGCGTTATTTAGAACACGGCTAGCATAATAAATGACGTGCAGAAGTGTGTTATGCCTCTGTCCCAACACTGCACCAATGGCATGGTCACTGGCATCACACATTAGTTCGAATGGCAATGTCCAGTTTGGTGCAGAGATGACTGGCGCTGTGACCAGCTTGGCTTTCAGGGTTTCAAATGCCTGCAGACACTGTGTGTCAAACACAAATGGTGTGTCAGTGACGAGCAGGTTGCTTCCGGTATAGAAATTATCAAGTAATCAATCGTAGTATAGTCTAAACCGACGCAAAATCCATCATCAAACAAATCTACAATCTATAACCGAGAGTATTAGTCCCGAGTCGTTCTTCCCTAGGAATGCTACAAGGATGCATGTTATTGGTTAAGTGGTCTTTTGTGGCTTGAAGAGTGTGGCATAAAAGTACTAATAAAAGAAAACAACAATCAATCAATATTAAAAGCCTTGGCCAATGTTGAACATTGGAAGTTCCATCACTATAGCTTCCTTCAATTGTGATGACAAAGGAGTGTTGCTTTACTTAGTTAACCCCTAATTATAGAGGAAAGTCAAGTAAAAGTAACTAACTTGAGTCACAAGTCCTAGTCTTACCCTAGGGAAGTCTAGCTTTAGTGCACTC
>NC_029774.3:110438458-110443465 GCF_000817695.3 Arachis duranensis | reverse complement strand
ACAAGAGATTAACAACAATCAACAATGAGCAACAATGAAAATGAGATCTTCAATGAATCAATAGAATCCAAAACAACAAAGCTAAATCTAAGATCTATAAGAATTGAACAATTACAAACACTAATTGAGGTTAGAGAAGATGATCTACAACATGAACAAAGTAAATTGAGAGTTGCAATGGATCTCACCAAGGAATGGTTGAGAATTGAGAAAATGAAGATGAATCCTAGAGAGAAGTTGGAGTTTCTCTCTCTACAAGTGTAACTAACTAAAAATATCTACCTAAAAGATCTAAAATTAGTCTATGGATGTGAATGTGTGTCAATCCCCTTCAATCCTTGGCTCTTATATGCATTTTGGCGCCAAAGTTGGTTGCTGAAACCTTCCAAAATCGCCAGACACGTGTTGCAATAAAAGAATCACGTGCGGACCACGACGCGCGCGCGCACGGTACGCGTGCGCGTACCTGGCTAATTCTGCGATGTGCGCGCGAGCGCCTTGTGCGCGTATGCGTGCTTGGCCGAGATCAACTCTTTGACTTTTTGTGCTTCTCTCCACTTGCATGCTTCCTTCCTTGCTTCCTTTGATCCATGCCTAGCCTATTCCAATCCTGTAATTACTAGCAAACACATCAAGGCATCTTATGGAATCAAAGAGAAATTAGAATTCATCAAAATGAGGATTGAAAAGCATGTTTTTACACTTAAGCACAAATATGGGAGAGATACAAAACCATGCTAATTCCTAGGCTAAATGTGACAAAAGGTTATCAAAAATACTCTAAATTCAATACAAAACAAACCGTCAAATTGGGGTTTGTCAACCTCCCCACACTTAAGCCTTAGCATGTCCTCATGCTAAAATAAAAAGGAACTAAGGGTTATGACATTTATTGAATGCAACAAAACTATATGAATCCTATCTAAATGCAACTACCTAAAATAAATGCAAATGCTTAATTCAAACATATCAAATTGCCAAGAGAGCATGTGTAAGCACAAGGGCTAGGCAATAGGAATTAATTTCAAACCACAATTGTATTGAATTATCAAAAAGAATTTAAACTTGCAAGAATATAGATAATATGGGTGAACACATGTAGTTGAACTTTTGAACCCTCACCGGATGTGTATCCGCTCTATTCACTCAAGTGTTTAAGGGTCAATTCACTCAATTCTCTTCTAATCAAGCTTTCCAAAATTTGATTTTCTTCTAACAGTCAACATTTATTCAATGCATGCATACATTCATCCTGAGGTCTTTCATTTAGGTTGTAATGGGGTTAGGGTCAAGGTAGGATCATTTATGGTTAAGTGGACTAGGATTTGAATCTTTGATTAGCATAGACTTCCCCACCTAACTATATATGACCTATACAAGTTCAAACTATTCTAACTACCCATTCTTCACTTTTTCTTACATATTCATGCATCCTTATTTGATTCATAACACCTATGCATTGATTTCTTTTTATTGACTTCACTTTGGGGCATTTTGTCCCCTTCTTAGTATTTTTTTCTTCTTTTTCCATATACAATTTTTTCTTTTCTTTTCTTTTGTTTTTCTCATTTTTACTTTTATTTCTCTTTTTTTTTCTCTTTTCATTTCTTTTTCTTTTGTCAAACTATACACAAGAACATCAATGCATAAGGTCTATTCATTTAATCAATACATGAGTATGTACCCAATTCCTAAACATGAAAGTGTACTACCCCTTTTATCCCATCCAATGTTCCCAAGCCTCGCCAACTTTGAATAATAAACACTCTCACTAGCCTAGGCTAATCAAAGATCCAAACAAGGACTTTTATTGGTTTTCCGCCTTGGCTTGTAATGTGCTAAATTGAGAATGAGTTGGTTAAGCATAGGCTCAAAATTGGCTAACAATGGAGAATAAAAGGTTGGCTATTTGGGTAAGTGGCTAAGGAAGTAATGGCCTCAATCATACAAATGCATAAATACAAGACATAAATGGACATATAGAATCAAGCAAATCAAGGATTACAATCATAGAAAGAGAACAATTTCACACAAGAATGGAAAATAAGTGGCTATAAAATGTAACCACATCAATAGGCTCAAGTCTCACAAGCTTGTGTTCTTAGTTCAATACATGCTTCACAAAGTATGTAATTCAAGCAAGTTTCACCAACAATTTTCTTTCAATCAATTGGGTCAATGCCCTACATTTAAACTCCTTGGAAAATTTCAATGTTTGACCAAGCATTGTTGTGATTGAAAAATTCAAAAATTTTCTTAGTTCACCCTTTTCTTTTACTTAAAATCAATTTCTTATGCAAAAAGGGTGACTAAGTTTTTGCAAGTCAAAGTATGATTTCTAATCACAACCATGAATTAAAAGGAAAGATATGCAAAAATGTATAGAGAAAAATTAAACTAAAAGTAAAAGTATGAAATCTATCATCTAAAACATCTAAGGATATCCATAAGCATCAAAGTATCTAAAATCCAAAATAAATCCAAAATAAGTAGTAAAAGTATCAAGCAGTAAAAGTATCCAAAATAAACTCAAAATACATCAAATATATACAAAGAGTGTGCAAAGTAAGATAGCTAGCAAAGTGGCCAAAATGTTCACCGGTATCTAATGATGCCACCGGCTACCTCCCCACGCTTAAGATTAAGCATCGTCCTCGATGCTAATCCTGAGGATCAGGGATAGGTACACCGATAGGCTCTGGCTGTGGCTGTGGTACCGGCTGAGACTCCTGTGTCTGAGGTGGTGCCTCCATATGTGCCGGTTCATCCGCAGGAATACCCTCAGTCTGTAAATCTGTGTGCTCCTCCTCATGGGTCTCCTCATCGGAACCGGAAGACTCTGGTAGAGGGGGCAGCTCAAGGCCCTGGGCCACAAACATCTGGTCAATCCGATCCAGGCGACGCATGATCTGGCGCTTACTGCGCTCCATGTACCGGAAGAGACGCTGAACTAATAAGTACATCGGCTGAGGTGCAGCTGCGGTAGATGCTCCCGCAGGGTCTGATGAAGAAGAGGGTCCAGCTCCCTCAATTGCTTCTCTGGCTCGAGATCTACGGTGCGAGGCGGGCCTCTCGTGCACCCAGGATCCCCACGGAATAGTAACTGGCTCCTTCTGAGGGAGCGGTGGAGGTGGTGATACATCATCCTAGTGCCACGGAACTCCGGCCTGCTGAATCATCTGAGTGACCAAGACCGGAAACGGAAAGAGACCTCGGATGTGGGCTCTCCACATGAACCGCCTGATCAGCTGGGGGGAGTAAACCTCTTTTCCCTCCATCACACAGCTGATCAGGATCAACATAGCAACTGGGATCTCTGTGAAGTGAGTCGTGGGCATGACGTAATGAGCGAAAATCTGCTGCCAAGTCTTGGCCTCTCGGCTCAGATAACTAAAGTGCATCCCCTTGGGTGCCGTATTATCGGCATCCATAACCCAAGGAGCATCTGGAGTAGCTACCACTGCCCTCAATGCCTCAAAATCAAAAGTCATGCAATGAAGGTCTATCTCGGCCTGCATGAATGCGTCGGTGTCACTGGTCTTAGGCCGGCAAGTAAGGGCATCCTCTATGGCCTGCTCTGTGATGGGTACCTCAATCCCCCTAACAAGTACCGAATCAAGGGTGTGGCAGAAGAAATTGCAGTAGAACTCCTGCACCCAAGACCGGTTCACCCGGCTCAATTCCCTATCCAGAAAAGTCAAACCCATCCGGTCAATACGCTGGTGGATGATGTCGGTCAAATTTGATGGAATAAGCAGTTTCTTCTCAGTATTCAGATTCTTTGAATTGTAGCTTGGGAATCTGAGTTCACAATAGAGATTGGGGAATTTGACCGTATCCTGAGCCGGTAGTAGTTGGTTTGCTTTATCTATGTCATTTAGGGGGTTTTGAGCATAGGCAAGCAGTGAGGCAAAAGTGGGGTTTGGTGTTTTCTTCCTCTTTTTGGAAGATGATGCTTTTCCTTTCCCTTTTTCCAACATCCTGAAAAATGGAATAGAATATAGGCAATTAAGCACTTAGCACGAAGCAAGTAAAACATGTTCAGGATCTAAAATAGATGGCAAGCAAACATGATGTGAATAAAATTTTGAAACATGGACAGCAGGTAAGACAAAAAAACATAGCTGTAAACCAGGAATTCAATGTTTCAAACAATGTGAACAATTCTCAAGGAATGGGCATGTTCATCATCATGACTCAAAAGAATGGTCAAAAGGGTTAAAATGCAAGTAAGAGTGAAGTTGGTAAGTAAAGAAGTCAGTGATGTGTAAAAGTGGAATTAGAGGTTAGGAGTATGATGAGAGAGGCACCTTTCAAGCACACAAATCATGTTTACAATGTTTAATGCAAATCCCGGAAGTCGAAAATAGCAAGAATTAGCCCAAATTCGTAATAAAGATCAAAATGGGATTAAATTTCTTGAAAATTGGGCAGCATCTCGGCTTAAAATTGGACATTTTCGGATAGCAACATGGCACAAGTAGCATGATTACAGTATCAATTAATCACAGTGGCAACAAGATAGCATCCAGGTAACACAAATTGCATACAGAGCAACTCAAAATTCGCACTTAGCAGACAAGCAAACAAACAGAAAATAAACACGAACGGAGCACTTATCAGGCCTAGAATCCTCTATCCAGCCCTAGCTACCTAACCGCAATTATTTCTAACTAATCCTAACATACAACATTTGAATGCAGACTATCTAACAGAAAATTACAGTAATCAACAGAAATGAAAAATTGAAGAGAACAGAAATTGGAGCAGGAACCTGGGAAAGGGGAAACGGGACCGGGGCAGAGGCAGAATCGAAGAGAGGTGCCGCCGTGGACGGTGGCGGTGGAGATGGCCGAATAGAGGCGGCGGTAGTTGCTGCCGGCGCTGTAAAGGTGAGAGACGGGGCAGAGATCGGAGGAGAGAGTGAAGATGAGGTGAGTGAAGAAAGGAGGGAGAGAAGGTTGATGGTGAACAATGGCGGCCGCGGCGGTGGTGACGGTGGTTACA
>NC_029774.3:110436950-110437530 GCF_000817695.3 Arachis duranensis | reverse complement strand
CCTTGGCTCACCACTTCTCTCTAAAAACAAACAAATTCCCAATCCCTTGGTTTAAATGTTCATAAGAAGAGATGATGCTCGATCACTGATTATACCACACAGTTTCATGAACCACAATTTGGTAGGATTACATGTCACAATATCCATCCAAACCCCAATCCAATTCATTGTGAGAAAGCTTCTCTAGCATGAATCCTCCATTCCTTTCCCAAGGTTCCGAAGGATTCCAATTATGGATAGTTTCTTTCCCAAGATAACTAACCAATGGAATTAGACCGAGAAGTTTTCTAACAAAATTCAAGAGAAAAGATTGAAGAAGAAGATAAAAACTATTATTGATTCATTGAATGACAATAGAGCTCCCTAACCCAATGAAAGGGGTTTAGTGAGTCATAGCTCTGAATTCAATTACAAAAGTATGAAAACTAGAAGATCAACCAAAAGTTTCCGAGAAGTTCTCAAGTAAAAAAAAAACCCCTTCTAACTTAAATTCTATCCTATTTATATACTTCTAAATTGAGCTTCTGTTGTGTTTCTTGGGCTTTGAGGCCTTTCCTTGATTTCCTTTTGCTTTAGGCTT
>NC_029774.3:110433602-110435283 GCF_000817695.3 Arachis duranensis | reverse complement strand
AAAACTAACAGAAAATTGCTAGTGAAACTAGCCTAAGATGCCTTGGCATCACAACACCAAACTTAATACTTGCTTGTCCCTAAGCAAGTCCTGAGTTATTTGAGAGGAAAGTATGAAACAGAAAGCAATTACATTGGCTGTATTAGCAAGCATTTGAAGTTCATCAGAAGGGTTTTATGCAGAAAGTTGCAGCATCACTTTTCCTTCTTATCAGGTAAGATTATCACTTTTTTATTGCATCCATCAAACACTGCTATGGCCTCTTTTTATTCTTATGTCCTTGGCACTTTTCCTTTCTTTGTTTTTCTTTTTCTTAGAGCTCCTTTGCTCCTTGTTTGCTCAGTGTCATGTGTTGCACAAGCCTTTGGCATTTTCTTTTTCTTATCAGTGCACTACACATATCCACTACAGGCATTTTAGTTCACATTTCTTCTTGAGACATTGGTGCCCAGCACCTCTTTGTGTGACTAAATGTTTTGTATTTAGGTTGCTCTTGATAATGGATTTTTGGTTGATAATCCCGGGTTAGTTAACCTAAGTTACCAAGTGTTGAAACACTCCTCAGAACCTATTCATCCAAGCATATCCTTAATACATAAACACCACAGGCATTTGTCTCAGAAGTTCAAACCATTGGTGCCTAGCTTATTTTCTCAATTTTTTTTTTTGCTTTTTGGTTGCCCTTTTTCAGTGGCTTTTTCTTCTTCTTTTTCTTTCTTTTTCATGGCCAAAGACATTTATTCATCAAGATCCATAGACAGTATTCAACTTCTACACAAAAATGATAATTCTACACTTAATTTCCAGTGATCTGACTAAACAATCAAGCATGCATACCACCACTTAATTCTACTTGATTTGTCACTAATTGAGCCAAGTTACTTTTGTTCAAACTTTTCTTTTTATTTTTGGAAACAGAACAAGCATGGCAAGCATTTGTTTAAGAAGATGAAGTTATATCCAAACATCTAGGCATTCACTTTATTCAAAGCAGTAAACAGACAAACATACTAGAAATTTCACATAAAACTCAAATGACTTAAAATGAAAGAAAGCTCATAAAGATAATTCACAAACTATTATTTGCTTATTAAGGAACAAGACCACCTTTCATTTGTTGCTTGGTTCTTCTTGATTCTTGGGGTCCTGCTTCTTCTTGCTTCTTACCTCTTTTTGACCACTTGTACTTCCTTTGTCTTTTCTTATGAGCTTTGTCCAGAATCCAGCTGTTTTCATTGTTTCTTCCACTCCTTTCTCAAGGATCACTGCCTTGTTCATTTCTCCTTCTTTCCTCCCTTTGAAATACTCATCAAAAGATGGGAATGCTGGGTCCATCTTGTGTAGATGTTCCCCTATGTAGTTAAGCTTGATTTGAGAGCTGATGTTGTAATCAGCTTGAACTGAGTATCTTGCATTTTGCAAAGTGGTGGCTTCCTTGATTGCCAAGATATTGACATCTTGGTGTTGGCATATGTGGCTGAGGGATTCCTGTAATTGTAAATTCTGTTCCCTTTGCAGATCTAGGAATCTTGATTCAAAGTTCCTTTGCAGGTCCATCATTTTTAGGTGAAAGTCCTCTTGCCTCTCCTGAGACCTCATGTATTGTTGAGACATTCCTTCTATGATTTCCTGCATTCTGCTCATATCCATGGGGTCTCTGGGAACTTGTTGCCTTCTTTCT
>NC_029774.3:110431105-110433534 GCF_000817695.3 Arachis duranensis | reverse complement strand
TCACTTTTCTCACTAAACTCTTGTATCTGTTCAGCAATGAGTTTATGAACTTTGATCTCCCCTCCCACCATAATGCAATGTAGCAAGATGGCTCTTTTAGGGACTATTTCTGAAGAGTTTGCAGTGGGTAGGATGGATCTCCTAACTATTGCATACCACCCTTTAGCTTCAGGTGTTAGGTCTCCCCTTCTCAAGACTCTTGGAGCCCCTCTTGTTTTTCTCACCCATTCAGCTCTGATGGCACAAAGGTCTTCAGCAATAGTCGAATAGTCAGGTTCTCCTATCATCCTATCCTCATAACTTGCTTGGCTGAAACGTATGTTTTTCAGGCCAAGAGTTTTCATGATTGTCTTGGGGCTGAAGTCAACTTCCACCCCTCTCACATAGCTTTTGTATGTGGGTTCCACGGTTGGATCCTCCCTCACTGCATTTGCATAAAACTCCTTCACCAGGTTGATGTTGATTTTAGTGATTGGCTTAGTCAAGAGCTCCCACTTCCTCTTTTTGATCTTCTCCCAAACACCTGGGAACTCATCCTTTTCAAGGTCAAAGGGAACCTCAGCTAGTACCCTTTTACGTCTCATCCATTCGGCTTGAATCTCATGGAAAACTGATCTGAATTTCATGGAAAACTGATTTGTATTTCCATGCATCAAATTCCCTTTCCTCCTCCATTGGCTGCTTGTCTTTTCTCCTTTTGTGGCTAGATGAGGCTGCCATTGGTTCTTTAGTTTTGGCAAGTGACAAGCTAAAGTTGATAAGGTGAAGTAAGAAAGTGTTGTTAGAAGTGTGGTGAGGTTGTTTTCGGCAAGAGATAGTTATGCTATGATAAAAGAATATGTGCAAGAAGGAAATTTGGTGGTGTGGAACTCGTTCCCCAAGTGGTTCTTTATAGTGCATACAAGTGAAAAATGGACGGCTAGGGTGATTTGTGAAGGATGGCTTGATGGTAAATATATGAATTAGAGAGAAGGACGAATTGCTTTTAACTTTCTTGGAAGTATTCTGGGTGCATTAGGTTGTACATGTAGCTATCTTTTCATGCAGAACTTCCTTTTCCCATGTGTTATTTTCAAAGACTTGTGAACTTCCTTTTTGACCAAGCACCGTACCTCCCCCCTTGTCTTTTTCCTCCATTCTTATCCTTCCTTTTGTACCTGCACAAACAAACAAATTTGCTATCATTTTTTTCGGTCCATGTGAATAATGAATAGTACTTGCACATGTTTTTCATTCTTTTTGAATTGTAAATCAATGATTGACTTCATGAGCTTATAGCCGTGACCTTTGTATGTATGCACACTTATTACTGGACACCAAACTTAGTGTTTGGTAATGTCTCATGATGACATGAAATCCATGTTGGTTGTTCTTAATAAATGTGCATAATTCTAATAAATCATAGTCACTTTGGCTCTTTGATCCTAAACAATTTTACTACCTAAAGTAATTGAAATCAAAGTATTAAAACATGCAAATGGTATACTTGTCATGAATTTCTAAATCCAGAGGAACTTTTTGCTTTTCATTAACTGTGTTCAAAGAGGAACACCAAACTTAATGTTTGGTTGTGCACCTTGAATGAAAGATTGAATACAATTTGAATAAGATTTGGGGATGCCTTCAGGCACACCAAACTTAGAGACCAATTGTATTTTACATGTAATGTTTAGTGCACCTTATCAACAGTTGTCCTGAGGATTCAAGTTCATGCATAAGAAACCATGCTTTATTAGATGCAGAGCAAAACAATAAAGAGTAAGGATACTAAAACATGGGTTGCCTCTCATGAAGCGCTTCTTTAACGTCACTAGCTTGACGGTTGTCCCTTGTTAGGGTGGATTGTAGTGCTTGATGTCTTCTCCTCTCACCATGAAAACGTCCCCATTTGATTCCTTCATGATTTCCAAATGTTCCATAGAAAGAACTTTCCTGATTGTGAACACTTGAGGGAGCTGGGAAGGAATGGTTTTGAGGCCAGGTGGGATTGGCAGATAATGACTTGATATCACTTTATCTCCCGGTGAGAAACCTTCAGTGGGAATTTTCTTGTTTCTCCACCCTCTTGGCAATTTCTTTACAATTCTTCCCTCTCTCTTGAGGATTTCTTCATTGACCCTTATGCCAGGAGGATCCTTCTGAGCTGTTTCTATTGATTCTTGTGGCTTTAACTCTTGAAATTCTTGTTTGCCTTCCAAGGACTGTTTCAGAGTTTCAGCTGCTGGATTGCTTTCCTCCAAACACAGATGGCTACTATCATCCTTAGGCTTTTCAGGTTCTGGTTCAGGCTTAGATGCAGGTTTGAAAACATGGAAAATGAGCTGTTCATCATGTATTCTCAAAATTTAGCTCTCCTTGTTCTACATCTATGAGCGCTCTAGCAGTGGCTAGAAATGGCCTTCCCAGAATGATAGGGTGTAGGTAGCTTT
>NC_029774.3:110429092-110430937 GCF_000817695.3 Arachis duranensis | reverse complement strand
TTCAAATACTTGATATGTGTAGGCATTTGCTGGAGAATCTCAAGAAAGGGAATATTGATATGGAGGGACTTAAATGTCTCTAAAAACCTTGAATATGTTTTCTCTTTTTCACCTCCTCCTAACCTCTGAGGAAATGGTGCTTTTGGTTGGTATGTTTCCGGCATGCCTTTATTTTGCAGTTCCTTGGCTTGCTCGGTTTCACTTTCCTGCTCTTCTTCTTCTGAGACTTCCTTCAATATGGTGATGGCCTTGCATTCTTCCCATCTCACTCCCTTTTGTTCCTCTTTAGGATTCTTTTCTGTGTCACTAGGGAACACTGCAGTTGACTTGGGGGCCTGTTGAGATAGCTCTCCTACTCGAGACTCCATCCTTTTGAGTTTTTCACCATGGTTCCTTAAGGTAGATCTCACATCATCCCTAAAGCTTTTCAACTCACTTATGTCCTGACCCATGTTTGCAAGCATTCCTTCTATCCTGTTTAATTGATCTTGAAATTGTTGGTTCGGATTAGGTTGGGCAGGTTGATTATTTTGGCCATGATATGGTGGTTGGGAGTAAGTGTTTTATGTGGCTTGGTATGATCTTTGGTTGGAGTTTTGGTATGTGGAATTGTTATGTTGGTTGGGGTTGTAAGGTTTGTGGTTTTGTGGTTGAGTTTGCTGGTTTCCCCACCCAAAGTTTGGGTGGTTTTTCCAGCCTGGGTTGTAAGTGTTGGAATGTGGATCATATGGTTGCCTTTGTTGATTTCCCACATAGTTGGCCTCTTCCCAATCACCTCCTTCAGTACTTACTTCCTCTTGATCTTGTGTGTTCTCTCCCATGCCTCGTAGAGCGTTTCACCATCTTGTTGTCTAAAAGTCTGAACCTCAGCTCGAAGCCTATTGACCTTTTGTGGGGGGTAGAAACGTGCCAGAAACTTGCTTTCCACCTCATCCCAGGTTGTTAGGCTCCCCCTTGGGAATGATTCCAGCCACTTAGCTGCCTTATCCCTAAGTGAAAATGGGAACAAGAGCAGTTTATAGGCATCTTCCTGAACTCCATTGGACTTCACAGTGTCACAAATTCTCAGGAATTTTGTGAGATGTTGGTTTGGATCTTCATTAGCACTCCCACCAAATGAACAATGATCCTCCACCAGTGATATTAGCTGTGGTTTGAGTTCAAAATTGTTGGCCTGAATGGGTGGTTTCTGAATGCTACTACCATAATTCCCAGAGGTTGGATTTATGTATGAACCAAGAACCCTCCTCTCGGGAATGGCATTGTTTCCATCAGCTCTCTCATGATTGTGAACTTCTCTATCCATGTTGAGATCTAGAGCTTCCTCAAAATTGTCCTCAGATTCTCCTTCAGATTCTTCTTCTCTCAGTACTCTCTTCCCTCTTGCTTCCCTTCTAAGTTTATGAAGGGTCCTCTCTGGTTCGGTATATGGAGGAGTTGATGTCTCTCCTCTCTTACCTGTCATACAAGAACACACCACAAGCAACAAACAAGTGGAATACTCTTGGTTAATGGAAGAGTATGGTTAGAGCAGTTGAGGAATTAATTCAAATAGTTAGTGGGTCAGTGAGTTAGTTGCTTGAATTTAAAGGCATAAAGAAAGAAAGCAAGTAACAGAGAGCAGAAATTAAAATTCAACAAGTAACTTGAACTGAATTAACAAAACAAGAAAAATGCTCAATCTAGTTAACTTTCAATTTGAGAATTGTCAATCGAAAACCAATCCCCGGCAACGGCGCCATAAACTTGATAGCCATAAACTTGATAGCTACGATTTAGGAAATTGCACAATCGGCAAAAATTCCTTCCGGCAAGTGCACCGGTTATCGTCAAGTAAAAACTCAC
>NC_029774.3:110427888-110428866 GCF_000817695.3 Arachis duranensis | reverse complement strand
AATTTTGCTTGGCAATCTTATATGATTGGATCCCATTTCCTTGGCTCACCAATTCTCTCTAAAAACAAACAAATTCCCAATCCCTTGGTTTAAATGTTCATAAGAAGAGATGATGCTCGATCACTGATTATACCACACAGTTTCATGAACCACAATTTGGTAGGATTACATGTCACAATATCCATCCAAACCCCAATCCAATTCACTGTGAGAAAGCTTCTCTAGCATGAATCCTCCATTCCTTTCCCAAGGTTTCGAAGGATTCCAATTATGGATAGTTTTTTTCCCAAGACAACTAACCAATGGAATTAGATCGAGATGCTTTCTAACAAAATTCAAGAGAAAATATTGAAGAAGAAGATAAAAACTATTATTGATTCATTGAATGACAATAGAGCTCCCTAACCCAATGAAAGGGGTTTAGTGAGTCATAGCTCTGAATTCAATTACAAAAGTATGAAAACTAGAAGATCAACCAAAAGTTCCCGAGAAGTTCTCAAGTAAAAAAAAAAACCCTTCTAACTTAAATTCTATCCTATTTATATACTTCTAAATTGAGCTTCTGTTGTGTTTCTTGGGCTTTGAGGCCTTTCCTTGATTTCCTTTTGCTTTGGGTTTATGATCCATAATCCTGATGAGGCTGCTGATCCAATTCTGTAACATTCATTGAGCCAACTTAGTGATAATCAAGTAATGACACATGACTCAACAAATTGAAATTACAGACTCATCAATTCTTCAGGCCCAATCCCATAAACCATGATATTCAATTGGGTTTCATACCAGAGTATGTTTAAGTCAATGTTTGTGCTCAAATACTAACTTAAACTGCAATATCTTTGGCCCAGAAACCCTTTCACTAAGTGGCGTTTAAGTTGCAGTTTAAGCTTAAACTGCAACTTAAACGTTGGACACTCCTGGAGGTGGTATAACTCAAGCACATTTAAGCTTCAGTTTAAGGTTAAACTGAAGCTTAAA
>NC_029774.3:110424466-110427627 GCF_000817695.3 Arachis duranensis | reverse complement strand
TTGACGCGCGCGCGCACCTTGCGCGTCCGCATCCCTTGATGAAACTTGGGACCTACGCGTGCGCGTACAACGCGCCTGAGCGTGGATGAGCAAAATAGGAAGGGACGCATGCGCGCACGCGTGCATGGAGTTGGGCTAGGGGCTTAGAGTTGGCCCAACTCAGGCCTAACTCTCTGGAGAATGGCCTGGAAGTTGCGCTACGAGACCTGCGCGCACGCGGCATGTGCGCGGCCGCGTGCATTGAGGAAATTGGAGATCCATGCGTGAACGTCTAGTACGCTCTAGCATGGGTTGGCAAAACTAGGCAAAGGCGCGTGCGCGTACAGTACGCACACGCGTAGATGAGATTGGGCCTGAAGCTTAGAGTGGGCTTGAGGCACGCCCAACTCTCGAGTTAGAGGCTAGAGTGGTGGCATTACGTAGGGACGCGCGCGCGGCAAGTGCGCGTCCGCGTACGTTAACGATTGAGTTGGGCCAGGGGCTTAAGAATAGCTTAGAGCTGGCCCAACTCTCTGGGGGTTGGCTCAACAATTTGCAACAGCAAATCGGCGCGGACGCGGCCGGTGCGCGTCCGCGCGAACTTCCATGTTCTAATAGTCGGCGCGCACGCAGGTAGTGCGCGTCTGCGTGGGTTAGGTTGGGCTTAGGGCACAATGTTTGCCCAAGAGAGGCCCAACTCTCGGATATGTGGTCGATGCTGAATCCGCACAGGGGCGCGTGCGCGTACTTTGTGCGCACGCGTCCACCCCCAGCCACACCATTTTTTTTTTTTAGGATAATGCCTAAAAGCTCTACTTGCCCAAAGACTCCCCATGGTGCCTACAACTCCTTATTTAGTCAAAAACCTACACTTTCTAAAATGCAAGTTGGTTTTGAGATTTATTCTATTTCTACTAAGCACAACATACATGTTAATATGCTAGCAACTAATGTACACAAACAAGCTAAAAATGAAAAACTACCTACAATGGTAACTCAATTCACTTATTAAGCCAAATTAAAAGAGTGTGGAAAGAGTTTACCATGGTGGGGTGTCTCCCACCTAGCACTTTTAGTTAAAGTCCTTAAGTTGGACATTTGGTGAAGTCCTTGCTAGGGTGGCTTATGCTTAAACTCTTCTTCGAATCCCCACCAGTGTTTGCACTTCCAATAGCCTCCGGGATCCCAATTTAAACGTACAAGGCCTTCAAGGGGGCCTAAGCAAGTAACAAGGCCCCTAAGTTGATAATGGTCTATGTATGTTCTGAAGGGCTTAACGATGCCATAGTCTGTACACGCCTGACTTATCCCTTATTCAGGATTGGTTATTTTCTCATACCGAAACGAACTTAGTTTCTCTAATTCCAACCGGAGCTTGTTTAGGTGTGATTGGGAAATTTGGACATTATATCGAATCTCGTAGTGGACAGGCAACTGTTTGCTTTGAGGGGTTCCATACTTTATTTGTTAACCCCTTTTCTTCTTGATCTTCATGCCTCCAACGGGGTGACAAACTTATTGAATTCTCCTTGTAACTCATACTCATCATCCTAATCCCATTGAATTTGGCTTCACTCCACCTTTGATGCTCAAAGTTTGATCTTCCATCCCATATGCACCTTGATTCAAATTGTCCACCGACATCTAATCCGTTCTTACTCTCTAGCCCACAAAGAGCTCTAAGTTGGCCGTCTGTTTCTAACAATGCATATTGATATGGGCCAAGAAAATTAAGGGATGAGATGATTACCCACTCAATTTGTGATTGGGACGGCGACTTAGCAAAGAAGATATCCAATGGTCTTGACATTGTAGGTTCCACTTCCTTTGGCTCCTCCATGATGATTTCCATCTTTGGATAACTTTCTTTAAATTCCTCTTGTTTGCTAACTTCCTTCAAACCTTTATCATTGATCAAGTCATGTGTTGGAGGTTGCGCACCCTCCTCAACATTGGTTTCACATTCGATGGGGGAAGTTTCAACAAGATCACCATTGTCGCTTGATGTAGAGTTATCTTTGTTGATGGAACTTCCTTCTTGTTCAACCTCCTCTAGGTCTTCTTCCACTTCTTTATTTTCAACAATCTTCATTACCTCCGCTTGTTGCAATACATACTCCAATTCCTTACGCTCAACTTGAGATTCTAAAGTCTCCCTCATACCTCCCTCTTTGGTTGCTTTCTCACAATCATCCGTGAACTCATTTCGGTTGTGATATGAATCCCAAGAATCTATCTTTTGACGGATGGTTGCTTGAAGTCGATCCATTTCTTCCTTGAAACGATCCCTTAATTCTTGTTCCACTTTACTAACATAAGTAGGATCATATTGCTCTTGGATTAATGGACATTGATATGCTTCCATGGAGGTTTATGGCGGAGAGGGGAATTCATGATATGGTTGGAAAGAGGATTCATCAAAGCTTTGAGGTGGGAAGTTGTTTTGGTTATTGGTAGATGGTGGAATTATACGGGACGTAAATTCTTGGAGGGTAGAGGTGAAACTAGTGAAGGCGGTTTGGAGCTCTTCTTGCTCTTGAAGAATGATACCAAGTGTGTCATTCATGGGGATTTGAGTTGGAGGGTAAAAATGTTGGAGTGGTGGTGATTCAAGGGTTGCTTGTTCATAATCGTCACAAGGGTATGCATAGGGGGGATATAGATTTGGATCATATGTAGGCAATTGGTGGAAATAAGATGTGGGTTGAGAATATGGTGCATAGAATGGTGGTGGTTGAGAGGTATAACCATGATAAGAATCATCATGTTCATAGGAATGATATGCATTATAGGAAGGATTACCATCATAGTAACTTGAAGGGGAAGGTTGCCATGGTGATTGCTCATATGAATATGGCTCCCTTCCTGAGAATTCATCTATCCCATAATGTGAGCCATCATTCAAGTTTCCATCGCCTACAAAATAGTCATAGTCATATCCAAAACCACAAGGACGAGAATTCATAGTGGCAAATAGAAACAAAACCAATAGAGATCTTAAAACTAACAAAAACTAACAAACAAACAAAAGACAAACATATTCACAGTATTCACATATTTACATTAACCAAAAACATGGCACTCATGCGCATTCCCCGGCAACGGCGCCATTTTGACGAATGAATTTTTGACGGTATAGAAATTATCAAGTAATCAATCGTAGTATAGTCTAAACCGACGCA
>NC_029774.3:110422825-110424430 GCF_000817695.3 Arachis duranensis | reverse complement strand
CAATTCTTAATCAACAATTGACATCCTTTATTCAAGTGTCTCCAATGACTCAACTACTAGGCCAAGTGAGGGGATACTACTCCATGTCTAAAGTTGGCATTTTCTCAAACACTTGGAGAGCGAGAATGAAAGACATAGTAAAATTGAGAGGAAATTTAGAATCAAAGTAATTCAACACAAGAAATTAACAACAATCAACAATGAACAACAATGAAAATGAGATCTTCAATGAATCAATAGAATCCAAAACAACAAAGCTAAATCTAAGATCTATAAGAATTGAACAATTACAAACACTAATTGAGGTTAGAGAAGATGATCTACAACATGAACAAAGTAAATTGAGTGTTGTAATAGATCTCACCAAGGAATGGTTGAGAATTGAGAAAATGAAGATGAATCCTAGAGAGAAGTTGGAGTTTCTCTCTCTACAAATGTAACTAACTAAAAATATCTACCTAAAGATCTAAAATTTGTCTATGGATGTGAATGTGTATCAATCCCTTTCAATCCTTGGCTCTTATATGCATTTTGGCGCCAAAGTTGGTTGCTGAAACCTTCCAAAATCGCCAGGCACGTGTTACATTAACAATAAGAGAATCACGTGCGGACCACGACGCGCGCGCGCACGGTACGCGTGCGCGTCCCTGGCTAATTCTGCGATGTGCGCGCGAGCGCCTTGTGCGCGTACGCGTGCTTGGCCGAGATCAATTCTTTGGCTTTTTGTGCTTCTCTCCACTTGCATGCTTCCTTCCTCACTCCTTGGGTTCATTTCTGGCCTTTTTCAACCTGAGATCACTAGCAAACACATCAAGGCATCTTATGAAATCAAGGAGGAATTAAAATTATCAAATTAAAGGCTTAGAAAGCATGTTTTTACACTTAAGCACAAATATGGGAGAGATACAAAACCATGCTAATTCCTAGGCTAAATGTGACAAAAGGTTATCAAAAATACTCTAAATTCAATACAAAACAAACCGTCAAATTGGGGGTTTGTCAGTCAGCAGCTAGCAGGTTGCTTAGAGGTTTTGTAATTTTTGAAAAATCCTTTATAAATCTTTTGTAGAATCCTGCATGCCCCAGAAAGCTTCTGATTGCCTTAACATTGGCAGGTGGTGGTAATTTTTCAATTACCTCTACCTTTGCTTTATCCACCTCTATTCCCTTGCTTGAAATTTTGTGTCCAAGGACAATTCCTTCAGTCACCATAAAGTGACATTTCTCCCAGTTTAAGACTAGGTTAGTCTCTTGGCACCTTTTCAGGACAAGTGCTAGGTGGTTAAGACAGGAGCTGAATGAGTCTCCATATACTGAGAAGTCATCCATGAAGACTTCTAGGAACTTCTCCACCATATCAGAGAAGATGGATAGCATGCATCTCTAAAAAGTTACAGGTGCATTACACAGACCAAAAGACATTCTTCTGTAGGCAAACACGCCAGAAGGGCAAGTGAATGCTGTTTTCTCTTGGTCTTGAGGATCTACTGCAATTTAGTTGTAACCTGAATAGCCATCCAAAAAGCAGTAATAATCATGACCAGCTAGTCTTTCTAGCATTTGATCTATGAATGGTAAAGGAAAATGATCCTTTCTGGTGGCTGT
>NC_029774.3:110420203-110422618 GCF_000817695.3 Arachis duranensis | reverse complement strand
CTTAGTGACCTCTTTCTGCACCACCTCCTTCATGGTTGGATTTAGCCGCCTTTGTGGTTGAACCACTGGTTTGGCATTATCCTTCAAGAGGATCTTGTGCATGCATCTTGCTGGGCTAATGCCCTTAAGATCACTTATGGACCATCCAAGAGCTGTCTTGTGTGTCCTTAGCACTTGAATCAGTGCTTCCTCTTCCTGTGGATTTAAAGCAGAGCTTATGATCACTAGAAAAGTGTCACCCTCTCCCAGAAATGCATACTTCAGGGATGGTGGTAGTGGTTTAACTCATCCTCATTGACTCTCAGAGTTACTTCCCCTTTTTGTACATCAATAAGAGTTCGTCTAGTTGCTAGGAAAGGTCTTCCTAGGATGAGAGTTGCACTCTTGTGCTCCTCCATTTCCAGCACTACAAAGTCAATTGGAAAGGCGAATGGCCTAACCTTGACAATCATGTCCTCAATTATGCCTGATGGATATTTAATGGAGCCATCAGCAAGTTGGAAACATATCCGGGTTGGTTTGACTTCTTCAGTCAACCCAAGCTTTCTGATAGTGGATGCAGGTATTAGATTGATACTTGCTCCAAGGTCACACAGGGCTGTCTTAGTGCAAGCACCTTCTAATGTGCATGGTATCATAAAGCTTCCTGGATCTTGAAGCTTTTCTGGTAAGCTTTTTAGAATGACTGCACTGCATTCATCAGTGAGAAACACTTTTTCAGTTTCTCTCCAATCCTTCTTATGACTTAAGATCTCTTTCATGAACTTAGCATAAGAAGGTATTTGCTCAAGTGCCTCTGCAAACGGAATCTTTATTTCAAGAGTCCTTAGATAGTCTGCAAAGCGGGCAAATTATTTATCCTGTTTCGCTTGGCGGAGTTTCTGAGGATAAGGCATCTTGACTTTATATTCTTCAACCTTAGTTGCTGCAGGTTTATTCCTTACAGAGGTGGTTGGAGAAGCCTTTTTAAAGGGGTTACTATCAGCACTCTCAGGTGTCTGATTTTCCATTGGTGTTTAAACGCCAGGATTGGGTGAGGAATGGGCGTTTAACGCCAAATTTTCCCCCTTTTCTGGCGTTTGAACGCCAGAAATGAGCAAGGAATGTGTGTTTAACGCTAGCTTTTCCCCCCTTTCTGGCGTTTGAACGCCAGGAGTATTCCTCTCTAGGCTCTTACTGTCCTCAGAGGGATTTTTGGCAGTGGTTTGGTCATCCTCTGTCAATTGTTCCTTTCTTGGCTTTTTGCTACTTTGAGCAGTGTTATTCAATGTCTTCCCACTCCTCAGTTGAACTGCTTGGCATTCTTCTGTTATCTGTTTAGATAACTGCTGTTTTGTCTGATTCAACTGTGATTATATGTTCTTGTTGGCAATTTTAGTTTCTTGGAGCATCTCTTTAAATTCTGCCAACTGTTTTGTCATCAGGAGTAATTGTTGATTAAGCTCAACAATTTGTTCTTGAGGATTATGATCAGTAGCTACTGCCATAGCTTCTTCTTTTGTAGAGGGCTCACTGCTAGAGTACAAATGTTGATTTCTAGCAACAGTATCTATCAGTTCTTGAGCCTCTTCAATCGTCTTCCTCATATGAATAGATCCACCAGCTGAGTGGTCCAGAGACATTTGAGCTTTTTCTGTAAGCCCATAGTAGAAGACGTATAACTGTACCCACTCTGAAAATATCTCAGAGGGGCATTTTCTTAGCATACCTCTATACCTCTCCCAGGCATTATAAAGGGATTCATTATCCTCTTGTTTAAAGCCTTGGATGTCCAGCCTTAGCTGTGTCATCCTTTTTGGAGGGTAAAATTGATTCAGGAATTTGTCTGATAACTGTCTCCATGTTTTTATGCTTGCTGTGGGTTGGTTATTCAACCACCTCTTAGCTTGATCTTTTACAGCAAATGGAAACAGTAATAATATGTAGACATCCTAATCCACCTCTTTATCACGTACTGTGTCAGTAATTTGTAAGAACTGTGCCAGAAACTCAGTAGGTTCTTCCTGTGGAAGACCGGAATACTGGCAATTTTGCTGCACCATGATAATGAGTTGAGGATTTAGCTCAAAGCTGCTTGCTTTAATGGGAGGTATACAGATGCTACTCCCATATGCAGCTGTAATGGGTTTAGCATATGACCACAGAGTCCTTCTGGATTGCTCAATTCCACTTAGGTCCATGATGGAGAAGGGGAAATGATATGGATTCACAAGTAAAGTATAGAATATTTTTTTCGTTATTAATTAAAAATGACCGAAAATAATAAAATAAATGGAAAAGAAAAGAAAAAAAAATTTCGAAAACTAAAAGAAAATAAAATTAAAGCAAATTGAGAACTAAATCAATTAATTAATTAAAAAGATTTTGGAATTAGCAATTAAAAAGATATGATTGAAAATTATTTTGAAAAAGATT
>NC_029774.3:110406413-110420056 GCF_000817695.3 Arachis duranensis | reverse complement strand
GACACCAAACTTAAAATATGAAACTAAACTCAAATAAAAGGCTCTAAATCAACAAAAATAAAATAGTCCTAATCTAAGCAACAAGATACATCGTCAGTTGTCCAAACTCGAACAATCCCCGGCAACGGCGCCAAAAACTTGGTGCACGGAATCACAATCACACTTTTGTAATTCCGCACAACTAACCAGCAAGTGCACTGGGTCATCCAAGTAATACCTTACGTGAGTAAGGGTCGATCCCACGAAGATTGTCGGCTTGAAGCAAGCTATGGTTATCTTGTAACTCTTAGTCAGGATATCAATAATTCTCAAGTTTAATTGTGAAAAGTAGAAGAACATGAAATAGATACTTGTTTTGCAGTAATGGAGAACAGGTTGAGGTTTTGGAAATGCTCTATCTTCTGAACCTCTGCTTTCCCACTGTTTTCTTCTTCATGCACGCAAGGCTCCTTCCATGGCAAGCTGTATGCATGGTTTCACCGTTGTCAATGGCTACCTCCCATCCTCTCAGTGAAAATGTTCAACGCGCTCTGTCACAGCACGGCTAATCATCTGTCGGTTCTCAATCAGGTTGGAATAGAATCCAGTGATTCTTTTGCGTCTGTCACTAACGCCCAGCCCTCAGGAGTTTGAAACTCGTCACAGTCATTCAATCCTTGAATCCTACTCAGAGTACCACAGACAAGGTTTAAACCTTCCGGATTCTCTTGAATGCCACCATCAATTCTAGCTTATACCACGAAGATTCTGGTTAAGGAATCCAAGAGATATTCATAATAGTAATTGCATTAATCCATCAAGACACAGCAGAGCTCTTCACCCCCAACCATGGGGTTTAGAGACTCATGCCGTAGAAGATACAATAAGAAACGTGTAATGTGTCATGAGGTAGAGATACAATGTCAAAAGGTCCTATTAATAGTGAACTAGTAACCTAGGGTATACAGAAATGAGTAAATGACGTAAAAATCCACTTCCGGGGTCCACTTGGTGTGTGCTTGGGCTAAGCATTGAAGCTTTCATGTGTAGAGACTTTTCTTGGAGTTAAACGCCAACTTTTGTGTCAGTTTGGGCGTTTAACTCCAGCTTTTGTGCCAGTTAAACGCCAGGAATTCTGAAGCTGATTTGTATCGACGGTTTGGGCCATCAAATCTCGGGCAAAGTATAAATTATTATATATTGTTGGAAAGCCCAAGATGTCTACTTTCCAACGCAATTTAGAACGTGCAAATTGGGCTTCTGTAGCTCCAGAAAATCTACTTTGAGTGTAGAGAGGTCAGAACCCAACAGCATCTGCAGTCCTTTTCAGCCTCTGAATCAGATTTTTGCTCAGGTCCCTCAATTTCAGCCAGAAAATACCTGAAATTACAGAAAAATACAAAAACTCATAGTAAAGTCCAGAAAAGTGAATTTTAACTAAAAACTAATAAAAATGTAATAAAAACTAACTAAAATATACTAAAAACATACTAAAAACAATGCCAAAAAGCGTATAAATTATCCGCTGATCACTATTCTAAAAAATTATTTATGCACTTTGGAAGTTAACCGGTTCATCGATTAACCAAATAGAAACCTCTCAAAATAGAATAGGCATAACTTTTGTTTTGGAAATGAGAATGTTCTGAAACTTAAATCAAATAAAACTTGAGTTTGATACAAACACATGGACATAAAATTTGTGCGAATCTGAGTCTGTTTGTTATATTAATTATTAAATAGAAGATTGGTTGCCAAGGAGGCATTAGGCTAAGCAAATCAGGAAAATGAATAAAATATAAGTTGTCCCTATGAATGTTTAAAGTTAAAAGGTGATGCGGAGGTATGCTTAGTAATATGGGAATGCGGAGGTATGCTTAGTTATATGGTAATGCGGAGGTATGCGTATTTATAAGGTGATGTGGAGGCATGATGAAAAGAAAGAAAATGAGAAACCATGAATAGATCATGATTCATGAGAACTGTTAGTTTGAATGGGCCTTTGTGCCAAAGTGCTAATGCGAAAGTGCCCACCTGACTGATAGCCTATGATTGCTAATGCGGAAATGTTCGCCTAATTGATAGCTTATTTCTTATCGTGATGTCAAGATGTCCTAACTGACATAGGTTCGCCCATGATGATAATTGTGTTTGACTGACACAGTAAAGAGACCACATTCGGGGTTCTCCCCGAGTAACGTCGGGTTGTGGGTAGAGAACTGACGCATGAGCTCATGGCCTAAACTAGGAACAGACATGCATCATAAATTGTTTGCGTATTTGATCGAGATTGTTTACTGTTCATTCTTTTTGCTACGTGCTATCTGCTTCTTGTTAATTTTCTATTCTCTGATTCTTGTTTGTGTTTTAAAGTTGTATACTTACAATTTCTCCAAAGCTTAGATTAAGATAGTAAAACTAGAAACAATAGCCATAGAGAATAGCATAAGGAGCGGAATTAACCCCAACGAAAGATTGCAAGATAAAGTTATGTCAGAGCCGTGATACAGAAGTAGCCGAGAGACTTAGCAAGCGAGTTATTACGATAGAGGCAGAACTCTAGATTTCACGAGAGAGATATATTTTCATGATGTCGTCTTACTGGGAACCATATAGGCTCTCGCCCCTTCCTTTTCCCTTTTCCCCACATATGAAGGATTTCGATTTGACTACCGCCACTGGAGATATACTCAGAGAGCTACCAGAGGAGCATGCGTTGTAGGACCCTACGGGAGATGCTCGAGACTAGTTCTGAGATGATGTCTGCAGACTTGTGCCCCGATGGTGAAAAGAAAGTAGGATAGAAAGTCTTATTCTTTGGACTTTGCTTTTCCTCCCTTTTGTAGCATTTTTTAGGGATAGGACTTGATATTTTCTTTTCTTTTAGTTCGGGTACCATCTTAGGAGTTTTCTATATGAACTAGGTATCTAAAAAGTTGTCTTTGTTGTTAGTTTTATATTTATTTGATATTATATTATATATCTCTGATGATATTTTTTGTTGTTGCTAACGGACTAGTTAAAAAAAGCATATGATAAAAATAAGCTAATATACACGATTTCATTAGTACGAAAGACTCATATGTAGTAAATATTACCGAGTCTAGAGTTTTATAGGGTTATTGGGAAGTAACACCTAACGGCTGGCAGTGATCTAGACCTGCTGGAAATTGGGCCGTTACAGCATACATAACGGTCAGAGGCGTCGATAAGGCTAGTATGGCAAAGTGCCTACTTCGTCTTCTCAAGGTCGCCGTGGAGATCACTGACGGTGATCATGCGACTCGGGGTGGATAGTCATATGGGTAATGGTGACATAGAGCGAAAAATTGAAGTGTTAAAGTTTTGTAATGGCAACGTTGGGAGGAAGAAGAGGCCACTGACTGAATTAACACTCTTGGCATGAAAAATAAAAATTAATTTGACATCTACTAAAAATTTTGGTTAGTTGGATAAAATTATCCATTGAACTACTCATTTTAGATAATTTTGTTAAATAAACACTATCTTTTTTATAATCATAATTGAATAAAATTTCAAAACGACTTCTTAATTGTGTGTACTAAAATAGTTTTTGAAATTCTAATTGCACTGAAATACCATTAAAATTGGCCAAAGCTACCAAATTAGTCATTCATTTGTTTTTTTATTAACAATTAATAATATGCCGACATGACCTGATAAATTAGACGGTTGGTATCACATGTCACACAATAATTTAACTACATATAATAAAAAGACGACGTATCTATAAGTGTCAATTTTGACATAACTACATTCAATGTCACATATTGTAATATTATTTGTCCATACGTTATTTTAGTATTATATATTACAATATAACTTATTTATCTTTTATTCGACGTATCATCATTTAATATAAATCAATTTAATATTAAAATTAAATTATGAATTAAATTAATCTTTAAATAACTTTTTATTATTTTTATTTTATAAATTTAAAATTTTTAATATTTTTAAATTTATTATTATTATTTCTATCTTTCTACAAATTGTTTAAATACAAATATTTTTATACATATTTTAAATTTTAATTTTGATCATACAAAATTGTTTAGGTTAATTTAATATTCATAAATTTATCTATTTCATTTCAGTAAGAGAATTATATAATTAACTCAATTTCAATTTATTCATTTTTGGTGACCGAACTTAAGAAATAGGAAATAAGAGCTTCTGTTTTGGAAAAAGATCCTTTGGCTGTTTTCTGTTTAGGAAGTTCCTGATCATGGCGGTGCCGTACTTTTCCTCGCTTACCTAATTAATAACATTAACACTTTCACCAAACTGCATAACAAAACACTAAGACCGTTCTTATTCATATTAGTGAGTGTTATCTTCTTCCATTTTCGCATAACCATACTCATTTCTGTTATAAAGTACACACACTTCCCCAATTCTTTATCATCATCCTCATATGCTAAACAGCTAAAGTTAATCATAAAGAAAACAACAAACAAAAGCACTCTGTTAATAAAGAAAACAAAAGAAAAGAAAAGAAAAGAAAAAGGAAGCGTGATTAATATATGTATAGCATCAGAATTATTGATCTTGGGCTTTGTGAGTTGCAATTGAAATGCTGAAGATCTTTAGGGTTTAGGACTGCATACTCGCTTTCCTCCTCGTGATCTCTGTCCTTGTCTCTCTCTTTTCAGGTACAACCTTTTTTATTTTTAAGAAAAAAAATAAAACTAATGTGATTATTAAGTGTGCTTTACCCTAACCATTAATCATAATCATGAAATTTTTGTTTTTGACATGCCCTTGATTTAGATCCGATCATTTGGCTTCAAGAGTCAGGACATGATGTTTATTTGAGGGTTATTTTTCACAGTTCACGTTCTTTGAGCTGATATTAGAAATGGTGAAGTTCTGAATTATATAGCTTCGAAAATTTTCATGTTGCAGGCAGTTCATGACATTCTTGCAGTTCTGACTTGGTTGCTACAACAAGAGTTAAGAGGTACGATACTAAGATATCCATTTACTTGAGCATTCTTGTGCTGTCAGAACATGCAAGTTTCAACTTTCATCTCTATCTGATATCAATTTCCTTGTTCTTTGATGGAAGATGATTTTATTTATAAGACTCAAGTGTGATAGCAACTCTTTTGTATTTTGTGGATCAATTACCTTCCCCTTTTTATATAATGATTGATCGGCTAGTGTGGCATGAAAGTCTTGTTTTGCTTTCCACTTGAATATATTATATTATTATTGAGCTATTTAAAATCTTCACCTATTGCTTCCTTGTTTGAAATGTCTTCTAATTTTTCTGTTTTTCTATATTTACTTAAATCTTAATTTTTTTCTCTATAAATAGATGGCAGCTGAGCGAGTTAATGCTGCAACAAGTCAGAAACTGACTGAAACTGACTGGATGAAAAATATTGAAATCTGTGAATTAGTTGCTCATGATCAAAGGTACCCGCACAAATCTTTCTTCTCGTTCTATGGTGTTGTCTCTTTCTGATTGATCAGAACCTTCAACGATATGAAACTAAGTTCATTTAATGTCTTTGTATTTGCTCTTAGATCTTTCTCATCGCACATTATTACTTCATAATTATTTCCTGGTTTGAGAATCAAATCTATGATCTCCACTCTCCACCCTGTGTCACCCTGACTGTCTTATTGTTGAATTTCTTCTATTTTGTAAGATTATCTTCTTGCATGATCGTTTTATTATGTCATGTCAAACATGAGTGCTTGTTTCCAATTAATCAAATTTATTTGGTTGCTACAACATTTTCAGCATTTGAGACTAGTTATTCTTTGAATGGGAAACTTCAACTGGAAGTCTTTGGTAGTTGGTAAACAACTGATATTTGATGCCTTACATAATTTCAATTGAAGATATGTTTATCATGGCACTTATTCTATAGTAGACCTAGTGTGATGCATAAAGCCGGATGACATTTCTCTAAATTTTTAAGAATCCACACAATCTTACCATTGTTAATCATTATTTTTTCTTGAAATTTCAGGCAAGCTAGAGATGTTGTTAAGGCCATAAAAAAGAGACTAGGCAACAAGAACCCCAATACACAACTTTATGCAGTTATGGTGAGCATAATAATTACTTAATTTTTTGAAGCTTGGTTATAAGGCCGCCGTTTCTTTAATATTATTCTCTTTGCTCTTTGCTTGTGTCCTAAGGCATTCTACTAACCCATCCTTTTTCTACTGATTTTCTAGTTGTTGGAAATGTTGATGAACAACATTGGAGATCCAATTCATAAACAGGTTGTTGAAACAGGAACCATTCCTATTCTTGTGAAAATTGTGAAGAAAAAGGTGTGTTTTCTCCCTCACACTATTGAACCTTAGCAATCTTGATTTTTTGTTTATATATTTTGGGTCCTTTCTCTGGTTGCAGTCAGATTTGCCTGTAAGGGAACGGATATTTCTCCTGCTAGATGCTACACAAACAGCCCTTGGTGGTGCTTCTGGAAAGTTTCCACAATATTATAATGCATATTATGAGTTGGTGGTAGGTTACAGATAGGTTGATTCAATCCGATGTCTGCTGAATGGCAATGCTAATTTTCAGCTATACTTCTTACAGAGTGCTGGGGTGCAGTTTCCTCGAAGGGCTCAGGAATTCCAATCAAATTGTCCAAGTTCACAACCTAACAGGACTAATAATGGACCAAACAGGGAACAGGCCTTGCCTAGATCTGGTGGGGTTGCTCAGCAAGCGGAGTCCAATCCTGTTCCCGAATCTAGGTAACTTCTGGTTTCAATTTAGTAATAACTAGTGGAAAACAGCGCATTTAATAAGTCTATAGCTTGGGTGTGTTGGAAAGAATTATGATAAGAATTGACTATTATTATGATATGATTTATTATGATGAGAATGACTACTATTTTTAAGAGTATTCTAAAAATTTATTTCTGGCTTCTTCTTTCCTCTTCTCTTGTTTCATTTTTTGGGGGTAAAATGGTAAATTCAACATGGCAGTGGATGGTGCTTGATCTGGTGGACAAATATCGTTCTACAAATATTTGATCTTGTGATTTTCTTCTAGGCAAGAATATATATTATTCTACATTTCATTTGCAGCATTATTCAGAAGGCTAGTAATGCATTAGAAGTTCTAAAAGAAGTCCTTGATGCTGTTGATGCGCAACATCCTCAGGTAGACCAAAAATGTCTTAAAATGAAATCAGAATTTCGCTCATCTATCTTTGCATTTGTAAATCTTGCATGCTTCTCCATAGTAGTTCTCTCAGAGTTTTATATTAGGTTAATGAATGACAACAAAGGCCGAGACCGAGAGGCTTGAGAATGAGACTGCTTGATAATGATAAATAGTGCTTATAAGAATAGTTTTTCAAAATGAACTGAGTTACATGGAAACATAATGACATTACTCAAAATTGTACCTCAACTAAAACTAGCATATATTGTCTATATAGGAAGGAAGGAATGTGATAAAATGATTGACCTAGTTTTAGTATTTCTTTATCTACTGCATCTAATACCCTGATATGTAGTTATGAAAAATGTAACTAATCACATTCCCTTTCAGCTAAAACTCTTTTTTTTTCCGTAGGGAGCAAGGGATGAATTCACCCTTGATCTTGTCGAGCAATGTTCGTTTCAAAAACAGAGAGTAATGCATCTTGTGATGGCTTCTCGGTAGGGATCCTTTGGGTTTCTGTCTCCTTGTTAAAAGTATAATTTTCTGCTTCAACATTCATCATGCATGGAGGATAATGCCTTTTCTGCCCTACAAATTTCCCTAGTATAGGAATCTTTGTGTCTAGTTGCACACGCATGCATTTAATATGGTTAACTTATACCAACAACTGATTTTTGCTTTCACTGTTCATAGTGATGAGAGGATTGTTTCACAAGCAATAGAATTAAACGAGCAGCTTCAGGAAGTTCTTGCAAGGCATGATGACCTCGTTTCTGGAAGAGCCACAACTCCCAATCACTTTGTCCATGAAGAAGTGGAAGAGGAGGAGGAACCTGAGCAGTTATTCCGAAGGTACATTGCAGCCGATTCTTTGAAGATGCTATATTCTTTTCTTGCTTTATTTTTACCAGTGATTGGCGTGATAAAATGCAAAGTTAATTTCACTAGTAATCTAGTGTCAATGCAAGTTATTTCCATTTTATAAAGAATAAAAGCAGATTAAATTTATTTCTGCATGGCTAATGCCTTGCAGATTACGCAAAGGAAAGGCTTGTGCAAGGCCTGAAGATGAAGAGACTGAGCCTCGTTTCCCTAACTGGGGTTTGCTTGAAGAGAGACTCAACCGTGCACTAATAAGACCGCTCTCTTTGGAGCCATCTCGACAAACCAATACCCGTGCTGCACCTGTAGCGGTTCCACCTCCAAATGCAAGGAACAATGGTGAGCTTCCTCATGTAGCAATTCCACCACCACCTTCGAAGCACTTTGAAAGGGAGAGATATTTTCAGGAGAACAAGAAGGATGGTGCTACTTTGGCCAGTCACTTGAGGGGCCTCTCCTTGCATAGTTACAATGGCAGCAGCTCTCACAGTGGAAGCTTTGATTCTAGTGATTAATCTCTTAATGGACGTAATTTCTGTTTTTATTTCCCTTTAGTTTTAGTAATACAGATGTAGGAAATATATATATAGTTGATGATTTCTGGTTTTTTCTTTTTTGAGTGGGGGAGGGTATGAAGAATAACATCTGCTGCTGTTCATACGATGAATGTTATTTAGTTGTCTGAGATCATGTTCCATGACTGAGGTTTGTACGTTTCAGGTGCTAGTGTGATAATAATTTTCTATTTTCTTCTGCCCACTTTTATTATTCCTTTTTTCGTTTTCAGACATGTAACATGGTTTTAATTTTAACATTGTTTTCTGGCCAATCGCAGGCTAGTAAGAAACGAACTGATACACCCTTTTCAAAATCTCTCGTTTCAATGTTTCATCAACGGAATAATATAACAGTATTTCATAATAAGTTCAGCAGAAAGTGGTTATGAATGAAAATAACCGTTTCTGAACAAGAATCCTCTAGAGTAGATTTCCAAGTCAAGTTGCTTTAATACATACATTCTGCTTCGTATACAATCCATATCACTATACATTTGTTTTTTGGTCTCCCGTTACCATTCACATATGCTTGTATCTAAACTATATTTGATGACTCCGGAATTTATGCCTTAGATTCTAAGTAGCATATGTGATGCTAACGGTTATGCATATACATAGCAAAAACTAGGTTCCATTGCCTCTGAGGGCAGGGCAGGAATTTCATATTCACTCATTTATTTCGTAATTCACCTAAACAGGGGCAATATTCCCCACTGGTGCAGAAATCCTTCACCAGTAGTGACTTCTAAAAATAATAGAAGCAGCACTGCCAGCATAGCTGCTCTTCCATTCCAAGTTTCGGCACTTTTAGTCCAACCCCATTCCCACACCAATACTGGTGGTGGCAACTCCCTACGTTGCGAGTCATATGCTGCCAACAACTCTTCTACGCTGCCCAATGGAACTAATGACTGCAATAGAGCCAAAATTTTCTATTACATCACATGGAATATTAATATAATAAATTTGTTATTTCATAATCAACTATTGGTTTTAAACTTCTTTATTAGTGTGAAAATGGCTAAAGCAACATATACTTTCAAGTTTCAATCAGAAGAGTACCTGTCGTGCTTCGAGGTTTGAGACTGCCATCGCCCCAACATATGGCAAACTCTCAATTACAGCATCCGCCAAATCCGAAATGAAGGTGGGTTCACATCCCAGAGCAGGAACTCGACCCCATTTTTCTATACCAGAACTTAGAGCAAGTTCTTTGTACTCAACATCAATTTCTTCTAGTGTTTCAATATGCTCACTAACAAAGCTGTGAACCAAGCAGAAGTTAAACAACTTAATAGTGTCACTTATTCTGTGTGTCAGTGTGAGAAGGGGAGGAGAGAGACAAGGTAGTAGGATGACATTACCTTATTGGTACAGCTAGCAGACTTTTTACGCCCTTTTTCCCAAGTTCAACTATTGTGTCATCTGTATAGGGTTTTAACCATTCCACAGGTCCAACTCTACTCTGTAACAATAATTGTGATCAATTGTTAGAAAATCTAAAACGAAATCCCACTCGAGTCTTGATGACTAATGGTCAAGTTCTCTTAGTCTTAGTAGCTACCTGATAAGCAAGGGTGTATTGATTTGTTATCTTTCTTTTCTCAAGCTCTTCCATGATTAAATCCACACATTCCTCCATTTCAGCCTTGTATGGATCACCAGCCTCTTCCACATAAGCAAGAGGCACCCCATGTGCACTAAAGAATATCATGACCTGCAGTACACATCAGCTACTAAGGTTAACAATGAATATTTTCAATAAAATTAAGTAAAGCTACTCCTACGTTTTGTTTGGCTATATCCTAACCAGAAATAATTATACAATGGCAACAAATGTTATGCTGTTTATATTTGAAGTGGAAGAATGGCAATGATAAGATACAAATGTCAAGGAAGCACACTTTTCCTGTTTATTCTTTCCTTTAAAACATAAATCGAAAGAAATGATCCAGTACCTCCTCAGGATGGTCAAAAGTTTTCAGCTCATTTTCAATTAAATTTGCCATGGCCTTTATGTATCCTTCACGTTGGTACCATGAAGGTATTACTGTATGCTGCATGTTGACTAGATACTCATCCTCGCTGAAGAACAACAAATAATTCATAATAATACAAAATGTCAGATGAATATTGAAGTGTACACATCAGTGCATTTTATAATAATTACCGGAATATACTCTCCAAGAGACGCAGACTTGAACCGCTAGTTGATATTGAAAATTGTGGATAAAGGGGAAGCACAACAAGCTTTGTAATGCCATCCCTTTTAATCTACAATCAGTTCATCTGTGTCATATCAGGTGCCTTCCACCCTGTTTAGTGTTTACTATATCCTCCTCTATGGCAGTGTGCTGTTTATGATACCATATGGGGTATTGTGAGATAATCTTAATTGAAACTGAGAAGAAGTTGCTATGAGGAGGCATAATCTTAATCAAATGCCATCCAATTTAATATTTTTATCAAATACCTGTTCAATTGCTTCTTCAGTAAATGGATGCCAGTAACGCATCCCGACATAAACTTTGGCTGGGACATTCTTGACCCAAAGAGATTTCCTTAACTCTTCTGCCTGTGTAGAGAATCATTAAAAGGGTTATAATAATAACAGAAAAAGAAAAGGGGGAAGTATTTGTTGGTGTAGACATGTTATGTTAGCAAAAAAAATTGAAGTCAGTTGAAAATCATATGGACTAGTGAAAGCTTAAAAATTGCACTTGAGTGGTCAGGAAAAAGGAACAAAGAAATTAAGGATGAGACAACTAAAAATTCCACAATGCTAAAATTATAATTACCAACAAGCAATATTTCATCTCAGATAAAGAAGTTCTAACTTTTATTTGTTCAGAAGATTTGTAATCAACCGGTGATAGTATTAAAAAAAAGCCATCAGGAAGCATCATGCCTGTTCATCAGTCATACGTCTAAGAGGAGATCCACCACCAATTGAAGCATAGCCTTCTTTGCTCTTTGGTGCTCGTACCACAGAGACAAATTGGGCTAGCGGTTTTTGAAGAAAACTAAATAACCTTGGCAATCGTATAATATCCTGCATAGTTGCAAACAACAAATAACTATCCAACAAAAAATAAGAAATTGAACATTTTAGTTCATCTCAGCCTATATAGAAATAAAAACAATCATTCAGATGAATAGAGGGTTAAAGCTAGAGTAGTACAGGATCAGCAAAAAGGTTAAACAGAAAAGGCTGCACATCATCTAGAGTCTCTGGTCCTCCAAGGTTTAACAATAACACTCCAATCTTATCATCACCAACAAGAGGTGTACCAGAATCAGAAACATCTTGAGCTGTTGGAGTAACTAAAGCATCAACCGGCAACAAGTGCCGCCTGAGTGATTGCTTGGAAATAAAGGGTTGTGCTTCAGACCATCCTGGCGAACATCTTCCCATGGTGTAATTCTTCAAGGGGTTAGCGGTAGTTGAAGTCTCCGCTTGGCCTCCAGAACAGCGATACATCTTTTGGGAGGTGCAGATTGCCTGTGGCAACAACCTATGAAAGTAAAAAATATTAAAAAACTTTGCAAAATCTACTAACATTTAGCAATAAGATAACTGAATTACATGAATAAAAATTTTAATAAGAACATGTTAAAAACATACTTTTGGCATTAAGATGTTCATACCAAATGTTTGGAACAGGCAAGCAAAAGGGCTCATAGCATACAACACATGCTTATTTAGAAAGCCAGGATTAAGTTGGGTTTTCTGCCCAATGGAAACAAAATTATAAACGAAAGCTTATGGTCTTCGACACTTTCGGTAAACTTCAGAGGGAACAAAGAGTAGTTGACATAACATTATAATATTTCCTTAACCAATGGAATATTTTATGTTAAAAAAGCAATCTTATAATGCCAATAATAAACACTAAAGGAATACTCAATATAGAAATTAACTTTTTGTTGTGGACATTGTGGACACAATATAAGCAACGAAAATAACCCTATTTAGAATTGGATCTCAGATTTTTAACAATTTAATAGGCAGGGTAACTAACTCCGATGTCAGAACATGGTGCTTCTAGCTAAATGAGTCCATATTTTAAGTCCTAACAACTAGACTTCAAGTATGTGCTATGAAACACTGCTGAATACCGAAGATACCTATATGAATAGTTACCCGAACATTGATAAAAACACGGAATAATCACTAATGGGAGTAAAGGCCGAAAGCAATACTTACAGAGGAAACTTGAAATTGCGAGAAGCATGAGTGAGACATGGCGGAGGACAGCGAATATAAGAGCAAGAAGAAGAGGAAGGAGATGAAGGAGCGTGAATTGGAGAATTCATAGCTTGTGATGAATGAAAAATCATCACTTTTCACCACTTGCTCGTCCTTCAGTTCCTGCAAAAATGTAATTTTGAGGCTTCAGCAACAAAACTCAAAGCTCAAGCGAACGAAACCCAGAAATCAATTACAGAAAAGGAGTGAACTTTACCTAATTCCAACCAATTTGGAAGAGAAAGACCTATCACTAAGCAGAAGGGGGACTACGAATAAAGACCATGTAAAGTTCCTTTCTTTTTTTTTATTTATTTGATGGGTTCTTTATGCAAATGTAGAAAAAAAAATGTAATAAATGCTAAGTAGGGTTTTGCATCTGAAATCTGAATAGAGAGAGAGAGACCCTTGAGGTTGAGAGTGACTGATCTCTGATGAGATTGGAAAAAAAATCCACAGCCACCTCTTGTTCCCCTTTTTGTGTTTATCAGCTTCTCATCTTCAACGATTTTTAACTGTCCAAAATTTTTCCAATATTATCTTTCTATCCTTTTCATTACATGGGGATTGGGCTCAAAACAATTTAATGTTCCCCTCTTCATGCCTATGAGTCTATGACATTTGTTTGCTTTTTATGTATTTTTGGCTTTATTTGTTAGGAGTGTTTATATGATTTTAAATTTTCTTACACTTAGAATGCAAACAATTTAATTAGATTCCATAAATGGTCATAGTAAATAATATAAATTATATTTTATTAATATATAAATAGTAATCCAATTAAATATTTATTTAAAAATTATTTAT
>NC_029774.3:110406064-110406358 GCF_000817695.3 Arachis duranensis | reverse complement strand
CAAAAATTAAATTTTTTATGAGGTATTTCTTTTTAATAGAGTATGTTGATTTTTGGACTATAAAAGGAATTTATAAGACTCCAAATATATCTGGGAATTTCTGAATTATCCAACTTGATGTGGACACACATGCATACCCATCAAAGATGTATGGCATATATATTTTTAATAAATTTATTTTATTTTCGGACTGATTATCCATGAAAGAATGAATATGCACCTCCACCAGCTTACTCTTTGAAGTAAATAAATCAAAAGAAATGTGACAATATATTGATAATTTGATATACTGTT
>NC_029774.3:110382579-110406034 GCF_000817695.3 Arachis duranensis | reverse complement strand
ATTTTTTTTTTTTTTTTTCTCTAAATAAAATCATAGTTATGAAAAAAAAATAATCATGTATATCGTTTTCTCCCTTCTATTCATGCTGCATTCCGTTTTCCTCTTCTTCAAAGATGTAGAATGTAAAATTAAAAAATAAAAAAATCACATAATTTTGAGGTGAAGTACTGAAGTGGTAATTAAGTACATTTCCTTTGAAAATTAAAACAAAATGAAAAAAAAAATTGACGGGAGAAAGGATATTATGACTTGAGTCACAATTCACTTGCGTTTTTGCTAGAGGGAAGACCCACGTGGGTGCCATGTGAGGCACCAATGTGTTTGTTACTTTGTTACCTTATAATTTGTCGAGCAATAAAGAAGACAGCAGAATCTGAATTCCATAATTTTGTGTGTCTCTCATATCAAACAAATATAGTAGTCTAAGAATGCCCCCACAGATGAAATTTGCATCGGACTTTCTACAATGGGACTGCATTAGTCAATTCCATTCCAATCTCAAATTACAAGTTTCACACTTTCACTCCTATGGAAGGATCATCACTCACTCTACACAAATGATGATGATGATGATGAGATTATTTGTTTCCGCAACTATAATGTTCTATTTTACATGTGATTTTGAAATTCACATGTCTATTTATCTTGGTTTTGTAGCGAGGAACATCGTTGATTTGGAGTGAGCCTGTATGTATTTTATTGCATAATAGGCCGCCTTCTCCAAAATTAAGAGGGAAAATTTTACAGTAATGGTAAAAATGTGTTTTATTCCACGTAATGTTGTAATTTTGTAAGTAACTTTATACTCTAATCATTCGATTATTAACTAATGAAACGGTCTAACTTTCAACGCCAGCAATTGTTATCATCTACGTATGCCTTTGATAAGAACAAATTTGAATTGGTTTATAGGAAGAGAAATAAGGAGTAGATAAGTTAAATTTTCACTACTTAATTTATAATTGTTGTTGGTTGGCTGTTGGTTAGTTCTTCTAAACTAGTTTAGCAGGTTATGAGCAATAATCTAGACTTACCTGCCCCTAATAAATATTAGGAACTAATTAGTTCTAGTTAGTTAGAAAAATCTGTTTTGCCGTTAGTTCAAGAGAGAAAACTCTCTCTAGAGTTGATTAGATTCAATAGTGTAATAGTGTTATTTCAGTAAGAGATTGTGATTTATAATTCTTAGTTCATGAATAAAATTCCCTAATTTCTGCTAGATCCTATCAACTGGTATCTGAGCTTGATGATCTTGGCGCTGAATGATGCAATCGAGATCAACGAAAAAGGAGACACAATTTGACACAATCAAGTCGCGCATGGAAGAGATGTGCCAATCGATGCAGGAGACACTTTAGCGTTTCGATTCCAGAATGGATCGTTCGAAAATCGTGCGCTTAATTGGAACAAGCATGGTTCACTGGGATCGCACCAGGCTGGTTGGCGGGAAATCTTGGCACGCTAAAGCAATGGTGGAAGCTAGAATTTTCGATCTTCCACAATGATGACATGGTGGTTTGGATTGAATGCATGGAGCAATTTTTTTTGCTACGCGCAGTGCTAAAGGAGGAATGGCTCACATTCGTCACCTTTGTGATGGAAGGAAGGACATTCACGTGGTTCAGGTAGTGGGAGGTCTCCACACACCAGAATCGCTAATGGACCTCTTCTTGAACGGGCTGAAACTGGAAGTGGGTGAAGAATATAAAGTGTTTCCATACTAGTCAGTGGATGAGTTGATGGAGCTGGCACAAAAGGTAGAAAATCGCAACACTACCTTGCGAGGAGTATCAGGACACAATAAACCACTGGCTTCCAACTTCGTTGTTGCCAATTCACCCATTACCAAAGATATGCACCCTACTATAGCATCTAATTCTATAGCAAATATGGGCGTGGAGTCGATGACAAATCCCTTGCGACGGCGCAGATTGAGACATCTCAACAACGAGGAGTATAGGGTGAAGCACGCTAGGGAGAAATGTTTCATCTATGATGAACCATACTCAGTAGAGCATGTATGAAAAAACAAAGAGTTCAAGCTACTGATCATGGAACCAGAGGCTGAGGAAGGGAAATGGTTAGAGCATGAGGCTGTTCTGGACACAATAGAGCAGCTAGAGCTCAAAATTTCAAACTCCAATCGCCACCATAGGTCGTTCAAGGCATGGGCTGAGGTGAAAGGGCGTTGAGTGAGAGTGCTGGTTGATTGTAGGACCTCAGATAACTTCGTGGCACCGAAAATTGCAGCAGAACTAGGGCTGGCCATAGATACTACACCTAAGTTCCGAGTGAGGGTGGTTGACCGTCGAAATTCGAGGGGACATGACAAATACAAGGGAGTCATATTAAACTTCTAGGGGTTGTCTGTAACAGAGAATTTCTACCTTTTTTCCATCAATGAGGCAGAGTTTGTTTTGGGGCTAGCATGGTTAGACAAGTTGGGAGTCATTAGAGCAAGTTTTACAAATTCTTGGATCGAGATACTCAAAGGTGGGGAGGCTTTAACTTTGAAAGGCGACTTGGAATTGTGTTACGATGGACTGAATTTACACTCGGCTTCAGTTGCAAGTGTTCCACAGTTGATACAAAATTGTTGGACAATCAATAGGTGTAAAACTCGGTTAATAAATGGCTAATTAACCCATAAATGAGAATTTATTCTAGAAAATAAAAAATGTGATTTTTATGGCTTAATATGATAGAGGAAATTGAGACGAGAATTTTGGTACCAATTTTGTAGAAATCGGACTAAGATTGGACCGAACGGGCCAAATTAGGCCAACCGGACCCATATTGGGCCCTTGGCCCAACCTAACTAAACCTAATACACTCATTTCAGCACTCTCTCCCTTCTTTAAGACACTAAACACGCTGAAATGAAAGCCAAGGGAGGAAGAACACTCTCTCAAGTTCTTTCTCTCATTTGATCTTCAAAACACCATAATTTTTTATCTAGAGCTCCGATTGCCGCACCGTTTGCGGTCACGCGTTCACCGCGGAGAGCTCTACGAAACCCATACAATTAATCTTGAGGTAAGCCACGTTTTTTTCTTCAAATTCCAGTCCTTATTTTCGAATTTTAGGGTAAAATGTGTTGAGATTTTGGGCTCTTTGATGTTATAGGACCCAACTTTCTTGAAGGAGAAGGTTAATCTTGTCTCCTTGAACCTTGGGTGTGATAAGATTCTCAACCCTAGTGTAATTTGTAGTTCTATGATATTTGAGTATTAAGATGTTGTGTTTAGGTATGATAATTGTGGCTTAGTAGTGTGTTTGTGAACATTGGAGCTTGATTGAGATTTTTGAAAAGCTTGAGAAAGGGCTTGGTGTGCAAAAATCTGTTCTTGAAGGTGTTGAGACCTTGAGAGCTTGTAGACAAGTGGTTTGGAAGTGCTCTGGTTGAGCTTGGAAAATCGGCTAAAGTATGGTCTCGATTTTCTGTATCTAAAATATAATGTGGTGTGAAAACTTAGGCTAGAGGCCCTAAGATAGGCATTGAATTGTTGATGTTGTTGAATGGTTGAGATATATGATGTGGTCATATATGTGATTATGATTATTGATGCCTTAATGGTATGATGTATGAGGAATATGCATGTTGTGATATATGCTTGATGATTGATTGAGGTTGAATTGTGGGTGAAACCATGTTGATGGTGAGTATGATATTGGTTATGTGCAATGATGGTTAATTGAAAATGGTGTTTTTGAAAATTGGCATGAGGAAGAGTATATGATATGTAAATATGTTTGAGTTTGAGCCACTTGGGTGAAGTAGGTTAAAATGATGGGATGGTATTTTTGTGAATTGTGGTAAAGTGTTAATGTATGAGTTAAGGAGACTTGATGTTGATTTTGGTATATTTTGATTGATTTCGAAAAGGGTTGAAATTGGCATGTCTTGGTTGATTTTGAAAAGGGTTGGAAATGACTTGTTTTGAAAATGGCACTTTGTGGTTTTGTATGAAAATATGGTTTTTGGACATACTTTGATGGGACATAACTTGGACTCTGGATCCCCATTTTGTGCCAAACTTGTTTAGAAATGAAATTGGATCCGAGATGTTCATGCCATTCGAAGAACGGGTGAAAAATGTTTTGAAATGAAGAAGTTATATCTGTTGGAAGATTTGGGGTTTAATCTGTGGATTCTGCAGTTTTTAACTTAGAAAAATTTTTAGCAGAACACCCACCCACGCGTAGGCTTGCCTGACGCGTGCGCGTACGCATCGATGCGCTGCACCAAATGCCTAGCCATTTTTCCAAGAGTTATGCCAGTTCTATGCTTGGGGCACAAATGCACCCACGCATAGGCGTGGCTGACGCGTACGCGTCGTTTGGCTGTTTTTCAATCCACGCGTCCGCGTGAACGACGCATACGCGTCGATAAACTTTTTGGCCATCCCCGCGTGCGCGTGGAGGATGCGTACGCGTGGCCCTGTTTTCATGCCAAAGTTGATTTTTTAGTTTTAAAAGCCAAATTTCATACTTCTAAGCCTCGGATCTCACCCCGTATATCTTAAATCATTATGATATGTCTAGCAATGAGAAAATGAGCTAGGGGATGTGGTAACTTGCAAGTGAAGTAAGGAAAAAACGAATGATCAATGAGGATCAAAGATGATTATATGAGATGCGGAGGATGGCGGTGGAAGTGATGTATGTGCATGAGCCGATGGGCTAAATTGTTTATGAATTGGCTGGTTCTGGATTGAACCATGAGTCGGATGGCTGAGTTTATTGTCGAGTTACGGCGGAGCCATTATTGATTATGGCCGAGTATAAATGCATATATGCTATTGAATGAAATGTGAATGTTGCACTTCCACCATCGGAGACACGAGTTTCCCTGAGAGAAAGCAGTGGCTAGCCATCACGTGCTCCAGGTGGAGACTCGAGACTCTGTTGACCCTATGTCGTAAGGGTGGCCGGACACTATGAAAGTCGCGGATGAGCTCGCCCCCATGAATATACACCAGTGAGGGTGTTGGATATGGATTATGATTATGATCATGATGATGATCGAGAATAACTCGAGTTGGGGATGCACGACAGAAGGACAGTCCAATGGTTAGCTACTAGGACTTGTCGGGTTGGCTATATAACCGACAGATAATATCATCAGCCATTAGGGACAGGCATTCATCATATGCATACTATGTGAATTGTTTGAGATTGTCTATTTGACTGCACACTACTTGCTAATTGTCTAAATGCCTTATCTGTTCCTATTTTTTATATCTCTTGTTTGATATAACTGTGTTTGCTATATTATACTCCTGCTGGTGGATGGGAGGTCCGAAGGATTTGGAATGGAAAGTATTAGTTAGACTGAAGAATCTTTAGTCAGTTGCCATTTATGGTTTAGTCTATTTATAAGCTTTGATTTATCTGGTGGGAGTTCTAGGATTGCCTTCGGCTTTCCTTTGATATTACATGTTAAATATGTGGGAACTGTTACCATGCTGAGAACCTTCGGTTCTCACCCATGCGAGTTTTGTGGTTTTCAGATGCAGGACGTGAGGCTTCTCGCTGAAGCATTCTGGAGACTTCTGGATTAGCGAAGATCCTTGTTCTCGGGACTCTATTTTGGTTATATGTTTTGTTTAGATACTTTTATCTCCACTAAATAATACAAAATGTGATGACTCCTCTTAGCGGGGATTTTTGGAGAATAGGTTTTCTGTATTTGTGCCCTTTTGGGTTTCCTTTGGGGTTTCCTATTTTATTTACATGTATATATTGCTATACTCGGATCGGTTATCTTCGCAACCGAATTTTGAGTTTGATATTCCTGTTTTTTTGACATTCCTTTGTACATATATAATCTCGCGTTAGTTTATCCTTGTTCGTATGTTATCGATTGGAGTGTTGCGCTTTCGAGTTACCATTTTTTGTTTACCCGTTTTTCTTCAAAGGCTCCTAGTTATATTCATTTTTCAAACTACTATACGTACTAAATTTTGGCATTTAACATAAGCTAATTGGTGGTGAGAATGCAAAATACTTGCTGAAAGTGATCGGCTGAAGGAGTGGCTGCAGACCCTAACAAAACAGCAGCCATGCTTGCTTGGCCAGTCCCTAAGGATGTATGCACCTTGCAAGGTTTTTTTTTTGCCTCACCGGGTACTATCGACGGTTTGTGCAAGGGTATGGCACCATTGCCAAACCATTGACAGATTTAACAAAAGAGAATGCTTTTGAATGGAATGATAGAGCCATGCTAGCCTTTGAACAACTAAAATTCCCATGGCAACCCTTGCCACATTGACTATCCCGGATTTTACGCAGGAGTTTGTCATAGAGACTGATGCCTCAAGCGAAATGAGGGTTGTGTTGTCTCAATAAAGGCACCTGATTGCATTTCTAAGTCAAGCATTGTCGCCAAGAGCATGTCAAAAATCATCTTACAAGAGGGAATTGATAGCGGTGATGCTTGTTGTCCAGAAATGGCGGCATTACTTATTGGGAAGTCATTTTACGGTGTTTACGGACCAGCGGAGTTTGAAGTTTTTCACCGAGCAGTGATTGATGGATCCGGCCCACCTCAAGTGGACAACAAAGTTGTTGGGCTTGGACTTCGACATCAAGTATTGCCAGGGTTGGAAAATAAGGTAGCAGATGCTTTCTCGCGGCAAATATAGCCAAGGCTGTCTCGGTAGCACACGTAAATATTTGGGACAGTATAGAAGCTGAGATAAAAGAAGATCTGAAATTGCAGAAAATGGTGGTTGCCTTGCAGTAGGGGTCTGAGGATTTCCTTGGTTACTCCTTAAGGAAAGGGAGGTTGTTCTATCAAGGAAGAGCAGTGTTATCGGCAAATTTCAGACGTACAAGAGGCTGGCGCCAGCAGTCTATTGGAAGGGGATGCGGCGACGGGTGAAGGATTATGTGGCCGCTTGCTCCATTTGCCGACAAAGCAAGTACGCTGCACTTAAGCCACCGGGACTGCTGCAGCCCTTGCCGATTCCAAAGAGAATATGGGAACATATCACAATGGAATTTGTGGTCAGCTTGCCCAAGGCAAAGGGCATGGACACCATTTTTTTGGTGGTCGACTGGCTGAGCAAATATGCCCACTTTAAACCGTTATCACACCCTTTCTTAGCCAAAGAAGTGGCTACAATTTTCATTAAAGAGGTGGTGAAGTTTCATGGATTTTCAAAATCTATTGTTTTTGGGCGAGATAGAATTTTTATGAGCAGATTTTGGTTTCGAATTATTCCGGGACATGAAGCTGAAATACAGCACTGCATTTCACCCACAGACGAACAGGCAAATAGAGGTGGTGAACAGCTGTCTCGAGACTTACTTGAGGTGCTTTGTGGGTGGATATCTAAAGAGGTGGTTGGAATGATTACCATGGAAAGAATATTGGTTTAATACGACCTTTAACGCTTCAGCCTGCACTTCCTCATTTTAGGCCGTTTATGGGGGTGTCTCCCCCAATTTTGTTCCAATGAGAGATATACTCATTGCAGGTTGAGGAAGTGGCTGCACTAACAGTGACCAGGGATGCGGTTCTAGCTAAATTAAAGCACCATTTGGTGCAAGCTCAGTAGAGAATAAAGCAAACAGTAGATAAAAACGAAGGGAGGTGAAAATCGGGATAGGAGACTAGGTGCACCTCAAGCTACAACTTTACCAAATGTGTTTCTTGGCTCCGAGAATGAATGAGAAACTAAGCCCTCACTTTTATGGGACTTTCAAAGTGCTTGAGAGGGTGGGTCTAGTGGCATATCGATTGGCGTTGCCAAACAGGTGCAAGCTCCATCGGTCTTCCACGTAAGTAAGTTGAAAAAAGCTGTCACAGCAACCGCAGGCTTTACCACATCGATGGCAGAGGATAGTGAATTAATGGTGCAACCCCAGGGTATTTTGGCATCTAGGTCAGCGGGAGGTGGTTCCTTAGAGTACTTGGTTCGTTGGCAAGGTCTTCAATCATGCAATGATAGCTGGGAGGAGGCTACCGCACTGCGACACTCTTTTCCTGTGCATCACCTTGAAGACAAACCTCAAGGTGGTTGTCCAGGGGGAATAATGATAGGAACATGTTTGGATTGGTTTATAGGCAGAAAGGTAAGGAGTAGATAAGCTGAATTTTGATTACTAATTCATAATTGCTGCTGGTTAGCTCTTTTAAGCTAGTTTAGCAGGTTAGGAGCAATGGTCTAGGATTAATTGTTGCCAATAAATACTAAGGGCTAGTTAATTAGAAAAAACTGTTTTGCTATTAGTTCAGAAGAGAGAACTCTCTCCAGAGTTGGTTAGATCCAACAGTGTACTTTAATAAGGAATTGTGATTTACAATCCCTAGTTCATGAATAAAATCCCCTAATTTCTGCTAGATCTTATCAGCCTTCTTCGAAAAGCGTCAAAACTCATGGACAGCATAAGCAGTAAGGTGTAGCCATGATAGAACCATGGTTGGAATTCAGAATATAAGGAGCCAGGTACACTAATCCATTTCTCATACATAACATGGGTAATATAGTACTACATTACATGAATAGTGTCATTATAGAAGTTGTTACAAATTATAGTACACACAAATAAGTGAATTCTACCACATAATAATAATAATAATAATACTTGTAACAAGTACACAAGAATTATTAGACAGCTTAACTGATGTGAAATTCTCCACTTGCATGAACCTCCTTGACCCTCTTGTCATACTCATCTTCTTCCTCTTCCTCTTCCTCCACCTCTTCTTCCACTTCCTCTTCTTCTTCGCCTTCCCACCCAAAACCTTTGACAGGCCTAGATACCGGAGGAGGGTCCCTTGCCTCTCCCACGATTTTCATGATCTCATCTATGCTTTGAACGGAAAAGCTTGGGTTGCCTCTTTGGTAGTAGGCAGCTTGAGCTGATTCAGTTAGCTCCCTTGGTAGGTTCTTTAGAAACCATGGGTGGCTCTTGATTTCCTTGAGAGAAATTCTCTGCAAACAATAAAAGCAACATGGCCTTGCAGTTAGCTTGATATAACCAACATCAGTATATTTTGTGAATCATGTTGTGTAACATAAATTGCTGTGAAAACCTAAGGCATTTGAGTAACTATATTAATAAGAGTGGTATATTAATTATTAAACAAGAAACAAGGCAGTTTCTCTTGATTGTGTTTTTACTCATTGACATAATGGTCCACATGAGACGCCAACAAGACACAATAACAAATCTATGCTTCTTGAACATGGTATGAAATGACATGATATATATTATATAGTCTGCTTAAATTGAAATAATAGGAAAAATACAAACTGTTACTTTAACATTGGCAACATACCCTCAATGGGTTAGCGACAAATATGCGAGAAAGAAGGTGTCTGCAATCTTGAGAGATGTGAACATAATCCGGGATTTTGTACTGAACAGCCATTATACGCTGCAGAAGATGGCAGCCAATTCAGATTAGCAGAATGGGATAAAAACATCGGAAACAATGTGAAAATCAGTAATAGAATCCTTACCTGAATTGTTTTCCTAAAATTCCTAGGGTCATCCTGATCCTCAAAGGGATATGCTCCAACTAGCATGACATAAAGAGTCACTCCACATGACCATACATCAGCCAACTATTCCAAATTTAGAAGAGAAGATCATTAACAAAACCATTAGTATATAATGGTTCCCAGGTGAACAAATCCTTTGAGCACTAGATAATTAGACGTAAATGTAAAAGACTAAAAATTTTCTTCCTTGAATCATGTTCAGAGGCAAAAAGCTCCAAAAAGCTATGATCCTGATATGCAGCATGTTAAGGGGTAATTTATTCTCAATCGTAAAGAATGAACATATAAATCAATGAGATGAAAGGATCTATACAGAACCAGTTCTATGTAGATCACGTGTATTACCTTCCCATCATACTCCCTCCTAGAAAGAACCTCTGGTGCGATATAAGCTGGAGTTCCAACAGTTGATTTGGGTCTTGAATGAAGCAATGATGACTACACCACAAAATATGTATATAAAAAAAAAAAAAAAACAACTTAGAGGTATAATGCTAAGCTAACATTATAAGAATCACTAAACTCAATGGTACTAATTCTAGTACCTTGGAATAACCAAAGTCACAAATTTTCAGGCGAGGTGCAGGGCTTCCATCTAAAAGAGTATTTTCTAGCTTCAAATCCCTGTGGCATATTTGCTGCAGAAGACAGTAAAAGCTCAAGTTCTCTCTGTGTAAATATGAATACCGAAAGTCCCATAATTTTACAAAGACTTGGGCATGATTATTACCATGGCATGACAGTAATGGACACCGGAAATCAGTTGCTGAAAGAAATATCTAGCCTGAAGAATCAAAGGAGTGAAAAGAAAATGAGATGCGTTACAACAATAATGGCACTGCAGACAAAATCCTCAGAGTACGGAAAAGTTAACAACCTCATCTTCACTAAACCTTCCAGCGTTGCATATTCTCTCAAAGAGCTCTCCTCCGGCTGCATACTCCATCACTATTGCTAAATGAGTGGGGGTCAAAACTACCTGAAACATTAAAATCCCATTGAAATAGAAGCACATAATTAATTAGAGAGTACTCAACATAAAGTGATCCAGCAGTCAAACAAAGCAAATTCCTTGCCTCCTTGAAGCGAATTATGTTGGGATGCCGAAGGGATCTGTGATTGATAATCTCTCTTGCCACATTCTCATCAATCTGGAATTATAGATAAAATAAAACATTAGGATCAAAGATGTCAAAATAGCAGCCCTTAAATCACATTTACAAAAATAGACACAGAAAAACATCAAAGAAGGAATATGGGACCCTTTTCTTCTCCTTTTATAACTCTATCATGTGATGATCTTTGAGTTTTCAGTTATAGTCACAAAAATATCTCGCAGAAGGATGTAAGGAACTGCTTCATCGGTAAAAGCTAGACTTTATAATTGACATTTTGATCCTCTTTTTTCAAAAAGCCACATGCAACAAAATTGTGGAAGAGAATATGTTAACACCTTTCTGATTTTAATTTTTCCACAAATCAAACTTCCACCTCACTTAATCAGCTTAAGTCAATTATGAGTTACATGACAAGACCTCCACTCAGTATCCTAAATGCAAAACGAGAAAATGATAAATCTGAAGACCTCCACTCACTAACAGAAGAATTGTTTTATATATAAAAAAATAATAACCGAAAAGGGAAAAAGGAAAAAAAGAAACCTTGTGGCCACGCTCTATGTATTTCATGGCAACGAGCTCCTTGGTCTCCTTGTTTCTCATGAGCCTAGCCACCCCAAAATTCCCAGCTCCCAAATCCTTCACGGCCTCGTACTTTTCCATGATCTCCTGAACTTGACACAGAGACACAACTAGCTTTGGCTATGGAAGGAAGTGGTGTTCAAATTCGGCAACTCAAATGGGTCATGCAAGTCCCTTTTATGAACCACAGCACAACTTTATACTCTGATCAAAAGGGGAATGTAAAGGAGCTTGCTTTCACTGAAAAACTGGCTCGCTCTTCGTCTATATATATATAATACAAGGAAAACAAGAATATCATATAATAATAATAAAAAGCAACAGAGAGAGAGAGAGAGAGAGAGAGAGAGAGAGAGAGAGAGAGAGAGGGAGAGTGAAGATTTAATTATGAATTGATTGTAGAGTGGGAGAGGAGTGAGGAAGGGGAGAGTGCACGTGGGACTGTGAGAGAGAAGACATTATAAAAATGAAAATTTTTTATGGCAATAATATCATATTCACATCACATCATATCATATGGCAAGGGGATGGGGAAGACCCAATCAAATTTAATCAATGACTTACATTATGAGCATTAAGATGATGAGGAACGGGTTTAAATCTTCTTGGTTCTTGTGTGTGTATGTTTTTTTCTCTAATGCATTTTTACAATCACCTTGCGGGCACTGTGTAGGAACTGAAAAATAGTTAGTTAGTATCCCTGTCCCGTTGATTTGAATGGCATTGGATCTCTAACAACGCCGTCGCTGTAGGGGAAACACCTTTCTCTTCATTCTCAATCTTAATTGCAGATTTTCAAAGTAATCTCTTTTCAAAACAAATGATTAAAATTGGAATTCATTTCCTTTTCAAAGCAAAAACAAAATAGATGTAATAATAATATCAAGTCTAATGATTAGAAGAAAAATAATGGGTTACCACTTACCATATAAGAAGAAATATGATGAGCCCTCAATAGTATAAGACTATAAGTATTAACACAATGAAAAAGTGGGCTGAATGAATTTTTTTAAATAAAATTTTTCACTTCACTTGTATAAGGGTTTAAATTATGGAAATAATAGTTTTACTCTCAAATTAATAATGATTTTCTCTCTTAATTATATTTTTTAATTTTTTTAAGAATATCCTCACAATTATTATTTCCTGATTTAACTATATGCAAAATAATAATAAAAATTAATAATTCAAAAATTTGAAAATCAACTAAAATTAAAATTACATATTTTTCTGATAATTTTGTTATATCCATATTTAATGATAATAACAGTCACCAGAAAAATATTCATTGATAATAACTTTAAACTCGTCACTTCAGGATAATTTTTATGTTTTGGAAGAGGATGATAATAGAATTTTGTATCACTAGTATGTGGATTATGTTCAAAACTATTATTGTTTTCCAAAACGTGTTTATTTTTATTAGTTTTGGTTTGTAGTGGGATTGTTGCTACTTTTTATTGGATTTGTGTAATTTATTTTTATGGTTGTTTTGTAATTAAATCAGTAAATTATTGAATTTGAGTTTTTTTAAAGAGTTTATTTATCTTGTATTTTTAGGTACATGTTAAGATTAAAAAATTAAAAGAAATTTATTAAAAATATAAAAAATTTAAATTTTCAATACATTTATTTTATATTTATTAAATAAAAACATTTAAATTTTTTTACTAATATTAAACTTATCAGCTAAACCCTTTTTTAAAAGCACAAGATATACTATGCAAGCGGCATTATATATACTAACAGCTTAACGTGTATTTATTCGGCCGTTTTTCTATTGACTTTAAAAAAGTTATTGTTATATTTTTATTTTTAAATTATAATTTTAATGTTAATAATTAAAAATAAATTATAAAAAATAAAGTGTCTTAAATTATTTAACATGTAGAAGGTATAAAATAAATAAATTTGATTAAAAGATAATACATTATTATTATGTGTAACAAAATTAAGATAAAATTTTACTAACACTATTTAATATTTAATTTAAAGTAAATTTAAAAATTTATATTCAAAATACGCTTTATCTTCATATAAAATTTTAATAGATAAAAACATTATTCGTTCAATTTCATATTGAACATCTTTTATTATCTTTAATTTTATTATTCTTTTAAAATTATTAATTTTTATTTTGATTATATCATCTCATCATATCTTATGCTATCTTTTTTTCTTATCATTTTTTATACATGTATATAACTATTATTGTTTGATCGTGATTATTATGTTGTTTTGTTTTATTCCCCTTCCTTTTTTTTATATTCTATTCACCCCACCACAATTAATTATTACTATACCATGATCGCAACTCTCATTGTTTTTTCCATTTTGGTCCATAATTAACCATTGTGTTAACTTGTTTTGCTAAAAAAAAAAATTTTTTATTTGATTTAAATATCTAGATGTATAACTATTATATAGTTATTTAGTTTTCATATTTTTTTGTTAAGTCATATTTTATCATTTTAAGAAAAAATTTAAGATATCAAGCATTCAAAATTTTTGTTCAAATGATCAAAATTTGTCAATAATTATAAAAATAATAATTAAAAAAATAATACCAAATATATTATATCTTCATAAAAGAGTAATATTATATGGACAATACTATTTTATCTTCTATTAACATATATAATTGACCTATAAAAAAGTTGATATTATTAAATGACTTTTTTTACTCTCAACAACACTACTTATAATAATTCTTAACTTTTTTTTAGTTCTAATATGTCAACTTCTATTTTTCTAAATAACAAAATTTTTAAGATTTTCTTGAAGTTTCATTTAATTTTAAAACAGAATAGTAACTACTATATTGTTAGTTTTTTAACAATCAAGATAAAAATTTATAAATATTTATAAATTTATTTATATTTTTAATTTTATTTAATTTAAAATAGATATAAAAACTTATATTTAAAGCACTCATTTTTTCACAATTTTAATAGCTAAATTTTTTTATTTTTTCAATTTTAAATTCAAAATCTTAAATTATCTTTAGTTTTATTATTTTTTTCTATGAATTTTTTATTTTAATTTTTATTATTATTTTTTCTACTATTCTCTATACATATCTATCAAAGTCTCACAACTAAGACACCACTATTATATTAGTTTGTTTTTTATTCCTTCTTTCTTTTTTTTATTCTTCTTTCCTTTGCCTTTTTCAATAGCAATTAATTACTATTATATATTAGTTCATAATTATTACACTAAAAAATAACGTTTTAAAAATAAATTAAAAAGGTCTCATAACTCTTGTGTTAAAATGTCAATCATCTACACTCCTATAAATATAATGAAAAACTAAATTTAACTTCTTTTATTATGGATATTTTTTATTATTAAGTCACGACTTTTTATTTATGATAAAAGTTAAAAATTAAAGTTAAATGACATTAGTACCTTTTAGTTTAATAAAATTAAAATAAAGTACAAAAATAAGCATAAAAGCCAATAAAAATGGAAGACTTTAGAAAAGGATAATATTAAATTTTATATTATTATGTATAAAAACATTATGATTTATTATATTATATCATTTTTTGTACCATATAACAAAATAGTTAAATTTTATATCTGCTTTTTATTACTTATTTTACTTATTTATAGTTGTTTAAATTAGACTTTATAGTTATCGAATCATATTTTTTTCACACAAAAAATAGTTATCGAGTCATTTTTATTTCTTTTGTAGGAATACATATATTATATCATAATTTTAATAATTAATATAAATTTTAACAAATTAAATAAATTTATATTTATTTTAGTTACCTTTAAAAGTGAATCGTATGTATTCCTATAGTTAAGAAGTAAACTTAATTTTTTCTATAATAAATAATTTTTCAATCATCTATTTTATAGAAATGTCACATCTTTTTATTTATCTTAAAAGTTAAAAATTAAAAATTAAAACTAATATTAATATTTTTTATTAACAAAACTAAAATAAAATACAAAAATAAATCTAGAATAAAAATAAAAATACAAAATTTGCATGGTACTCTGGTGTGAGCCTGTGGATATTCTGGTGTGAGCCATGATATTCATAGATGAATGAATATGATGCAAAATGAACCATAATATTCTGGTTTGAGCCTGTGTTTTTCACAGAAATAAAACATAACACATAAATACACATTTTAAAAAAAAATTCAATAAATGATATACCCAATGCTTAAAGTTAGTTACTCAAATTTAAATATATTCTCTCAAACCACTTGTTGATCAGATAGCTGCAACTGTTCAAATTAAATATATTCTAAAGTTTTACTTTATAATCGATCTTGAATAACAAGTTAATAACACAGAGTTGTATTTTCTTTTTAAATTAGTATTATTTCAATGTTGAGAAAATTTTGTATCTACTATCTATGATTTTATTCATATTCAACACTCCAAAATAAAAAAAAATGAAATAAAATAAATAAAAAAATTTATAAAAAAATTAATGATTAAAAAATATAAGATATATGACAAAAAAAATAATAAATCGAAACTTACATGATCAAAAAGTAGAAAAAGATAGAAAAAAAATGTAAATGTTAATGTAATGTAAATGTTAATGTGTTAATTACCTGAGACTATGAAAACAGTTTTTTTTTTTTGTCACGTGAGACTAATAGAATTAAGTGGAAGAAAAATAGAAAAAAAAATTAAATAATAATTATTATATTTTTGCCTGTTTTTTATAAGGACAATTATATCAATTAATGTTTATAAATAGATATATTTTAAATTACTTAAACTTATATTTGAAGAACAACATTCGTAGTATTCTATAAAGTTAAGTAATTTAATTAAATAGTCTTTACAAATGTATTAACAAATATTTATGTAATATTTTAGTTATCTTATTCAAATGACGAGATATTTTTATATAGATTTGTGTAATGTCAAAATATTTAAATGACCAAATTATTGAATTTTGTTATGTTATTATATTTTTTATTAGTGCTATATTATAAATAAATAATACTGTAAAAAATAAATTTAATTGAAAAATTAAAAATAAAAATATATATATGTAAATAAATATGAGAATATTTAAAAAATTACATTGTTAAATCTTCTTATTTTACTATATTTGTATCAGTATTATATGCTTAAAAAATATTAAAAAAACAAATTTAATTAAAAAAAATACGTATGAACAAAATAAATTAAGAATTTTTTATAATTAATATATAAAATTAAATCAACATATGAAACTAATAATCAATTAAAAAATAATAATTAAATAAATAAGAGAGAAAGATGATGAGAAAAAATATTACATTTATATATAGTGTTTTTTTATCATTATAATAAAAAAATTTAATAGAATAATTAGAATGCGAGCAAACTGTATAGAATATTAACAAAAAAAATCTACGTAAAATAAATAATACAAACCAAAACTAAATCAAACTAATCAACATAAGAGAGTGGAGGAGAGGATGAGAAAAAATACTACCTTTACATATAGTATTTATTTTGAGGTAAATACCAAATCGATATTCGAAAAATTTTGGCGCTGACAAAATGGTACCTGATTTTTGTTATTGACAAAATAATTCGTAAAAAATTTTAAAATTTGACAAACGTGTTCCCGAGCTTGCCGGAGCAAATCTCCGACAAACACAATATTGACATCGCCCACAACATTTTAATGACATGGTAAAAATCCTCTCCAACCCTAATCTTTCTTCTTCAACACACTTCCCCTCCCCCCTCTCCACGCACTCCCCACTTCTCCTTCCTGAATGCACTATCCCGGTCTCCCCTCCCCCCAACCCTAATCCATCCTTCCCCTTCCCTAACCCTAATCCCCCTCCCCAACGCACTTCCCCCTCCTCAATCCAAAATCCTCCTTTCTGATTCCTAATCCTCCTTTCTTTGCCCCTTTGAATCCTAATCCCCCTTTTCTAACGCACTCTCTCACATTCTTAACTCACTCTCCCCTAAAATAGAGCTCAACCTTCTCAGTCTCACAGAGCTAGTGTCACCGATACCGCATGGTCGCCATCTCGTCGTCGGGTCTTCTGTCTCCTCCGACATGGCATGGTCGCCTTCAACCTTCACTTTTGTGCTTCGCGGTGGCTCGCTTCTCTCCTTGTGGTCGGACATAAAAACAGACATACATAATAGCAGCGTCTCATTCATTGGTTCTCTGAAAGATCAGTTTTTGAGATTTTTCTCAATTTCAAACCAAAGAGGATCTGTTATAGGGGATTATGAGTTTTGAAAAAGGGTAGAGTGGACTATGAAACTTCCAATGGAGACGAGAGCTATTCCAATGGGAGTTGGATCTAGTGAACCAGTTGCATGATACATTTAGACTGGTCAAACTTGCTTATGACAGAGAGGATAGAATTGTGTGAAAATTTGATAACAAGGAGTATTTTCTACTAACTCTTTTGTGCAAGTATTGCAGGCAAAAATATATCCGGAGGATATAACAAGTTACAGCTTTACTAGGACAACTTGAAAATGTCTAGTTCCACCAAGAGTTGAACTGTTTGTCTGGTTTGTATTTACTAGCAGGGTCAATACAAAGGAGAGACTGAGTCAAATTGGGGGTTATTAACCAGGAAGATGTTGTATGTGTGTTATGTAACAAAGGTGTTGAATATGGTCACCACTTGTTTCTTGGTTGTGATTTTTCTTGGTAGGTTTAATGTGCTTGGTTATCATTTGTTGGAAGGCAATGGTTATGCCCGGAGACAGTGAAGGAACATTTTTTAAGTTGGACTGAGATATCAATTAGTAAGGAGGAGCGCAAGTGATGGATGATGTGTTTTTGTGCGATTATTTGAAACATTTGGCAAAAAAGGAATAGAATGATCTTTCAGAATAAAGGAAAAGAAGTTGACGAGATTATCCATATGTCCTTTATAAACTATAAGGAGTGGTTAGGTGTAGATTCTTTTTATTGTTAATGACAATGTCGGAGATGACAAGAGGATAAATATTAGTGTTATTTGAGTTGGATAGCTTTTTTTATGGTTTTATGTTGGTTCTGTTTGTTGTGTTCTTACGCTTTATTTGTTATGTTGAGCTTTCTTTCTTTCAAAAAAAATTCTAATAGAATGATTAGAACAAGACTAAATTGTATACAATATTCATAGAGAGTTGATACTCAAAACAAAATTATACAAACTAATATTAACATAAATTAAAAGAGAATGGATTACTATTTACCATATTATGCTTTTTTTTATATTGTATTTATAATGATGTATGTTATGGTTGAAAAAAAAAAGAAGAAATAAAAAGAAACTGATATCACTTTGTAGATGAAATTTCTAAGAGAAAAAAGAGCACAATATATAAAAATAAAAATGAATAATTGAAAAAAGGAAGTTTGGTGTTCATATTTTTTGTTTCTTGTAGTTATAGATGCAGAAGTTTGTAGTGAACATCTATGTTAATATAAATAGAAAAAAAATTAGAAAAAGAGTGAGAATGAAATTTTAAAGAAGAAGGATAATGATAATAATGATATAAAAGAGTACGAATAATATATATGAAATGGTAGAAATAATAATAATTGCATATACAAACTGCTCCATAATAGTAGAAATTATTCCATGATAGAAATAATTTTGGGTTATAGTGTGTAAAAATAAAATAAAAAAAGAATTAGACACCAAACTCTTATATTTTTTTATACATTGTTATAGATATATATAATGATTTTATTGTAGAAAAAACATGTAATTTTTATTTGCATAATTTTTAAATGTTTAAATCATTAATTATTATTATTATTATAAATAAAGAAATAAAAGTTGAGAATCGTTTTAAAAGAAGATAAAAAATTGTAACTAAGAGAAAATGAAGTTATTAATTTAGGAGTGATATTAAATTTTTTTATTAAATTAATCATAACGTAAATTTCAAGTTAGGTGCATTTCCAAAAATTAATGTTATCAATTCGAGAATTTTATTACTCTATCCAAGAAACACTTTTTCCAAAACAAAACTTTGAATTTTTTAAATAAATAAAATAAATATTTTATCAAAATATATTAGATCTCTTATTTTGTCTACAATGTAACCGAGATAATACTATATATAACTTATTTACAGAAAATACGTAACGAAAGACATATATATTTTATTTACACTGTAAACGAGATATGTTACGACAAAGTTATAAAAAGATCTGCACTTTTTGTAATCTTTACGAATATTTCATTACTTCTTTTGTACATTTTTTTTCTGAAAATAAGTCAAAATATCTAGTAGTAGTGAATATTTGGTTGTAAATGTGTATCTCAATTACTATATGAAAAATAGTAACAATATGGTGATATTTGAATGTAAGAATCACATTCTGTTGTGTACGCAGTGAACTATGAAGCACAGACATGGAACACGACACGATATGCACGAATTCTAAAAATTTGTTGGACACAGACACGCATATATTAAAAATATAATATATTCATTAATATTAAACTAATAAGTATTTTTAAAAACAGCCATATGACATGTATTTCTTCCTAAAGTGTATAGGTATTCAAAAGATAAAATTCTAAATTCCTATGTCTTAATAGAGTTAGTAAGAGTTTTGTACATCACATGTACACAAAAAAAGTTATCTAAAGTCATACTATTTCTCTATCATATATGGTTAATATCTTCATTATTAAAAAAATTTATTTTTTCCAACTCCAGTTCATTAAAGAAAAAGGTGGGCAACTTTAAAGATACTATTTTCTTTATCAATTCGTGAAAAGTCATCTCTCGCAATATTCTACATTATAGTTTCTCCTTTGTTGTACCAGTAATATCCCACATCGTAATTTCTCCTTTATTGTATTGTGGAATTTTTCTTGAAAGAAGACAAAGATTAGTATGCACAAATACTAAATATTCTGTACGTTTCGGCTTCAACTTATTTCTTTTTAGAGAATGGATAAAAAGAATAAGTGCTCCAATTCCTTTCATAAGAAGAGGATGAAGATCGTTGCCCTAGTAGTCTAAGAGCAATTGGTTGAAGAAGTTTTGCTTTACTACCATGAATTAGTCACCAAGATTTTGTATCAATTATGCCTCTATCATTCAAGGAGTCATAATCATCAAAGACACCTCTACCATCAGAAAAGCTTGCAAATTCAATGTTTACCTTTCTCGTCTCTTCTCATCAGAAAAATACCTCTTCAAGCATTTAACTCTCTCATTAGTGATCTCAATATCTTGATGAGAAAAAATTCGTGTAGGATCTTCTCTCAACCATTGATGACTATAATACCTATATAATTAATGATTAAGAAGAAATTAGTAATAATTCAATTATCTCCACTTATAAATATAAGTTATAAACTATAAATATGAAGAGTTATCTTGGATTCAATAAATGTGCTAAACAATGAAGTGGTATGCTACTTTTTTGTCTATCTTTAAACTAATATTGAGTGTACAACATTGTAGAAGGACGATGACTCTTGTTCATCTTTTCTTTCATAGGATATATAGCACTTTTTACCTTCTTGATCATTAAATTCTACATCTCATGAACTAAATGAAGAGTAGGTGCATCCGTGTGTCTGTACTTCTTAAAATATCATAAATAGGAATTGTAAAAGTAAGAATATAATCAAATTTTTGCCACTAATTTTTACTCAAAATCTTTTCTGTAACAAACTCATCTTTGCCAATATTATCTTTCTTGCTTGAAGACCATTTTTCACTTATAACCATCTTTTTGGGTCTTTGCTTTAACAACCTTAAGTTTTTTAGCATCACAATAGTAGAAGCAAATCAAGTAGGAGTAACATTAAGCAACTTCAATATAAAATTCATTTAAAATAGATAACCTCATGTGATGATTAACAATGAAGTTTTTTTATAAAAGAAGCATTTTCAGCAATTTGAGTAATCCACAAGCATTCTTGATAAACAAAATTATTCTTCGCTGTATTCTTAACTGCACAAATATCCTTTGAAGTAAGGTTGGGAGTATGAACAACAAAAGGAGTCTAATAAACAGATGAAAATTCAGCTTCAATCAATAAACCAGCAGCTTTATAAACCGGTACATTATCAGTCACAATTTGCACTACATTTGAAAGACCGACTTCTCTTATCACATTTCTTATTTGCTTTGTAACATAATCCTTGTCCTTGATCTCATCTGAACAATCTATAGATTTCAAAATATAGGCCCACTTTCAGTCACAGCCATAAAATTAAGAAGAGGCATCCTTTGGGAACCGCTCCATCTATTACTTACAATGCTCACTCTCTTTCCACTCCAGAATTCTTGGTAGGCTCTAATATTTTTTTTACATGTTACTTCTCTTTCTCAAGCAAAATTGTCCTCAATTTATTATACTCAGGAGGAATATAACCATCAATATAATTATTAGCAGCATAAAAAAAAGTTTCGACAAAATACAAATTTTTTGCTCGATGAAAAGGTAATCCAGATGAAAAAATCATTCTTACAATATGTAAATCTAAAGTCTCCCTTACATTCACATTAAAAAATTTTTTCTAAAGGCCCAGTAGCTCTTTTTTTTCTTGAATCAAATATACTTGCATTAGACAAGGGCTTGACTTAGACTTTTTACTTTCATTTAACAATAGACTTTCACCATCTAAGTTTCTTAAGTTTTTCAAATTTTGTTGATGTAACTTTTGCACAAAATCTAATTCTTTTTCCTAAAATCTTCAATAAGTGTGCTCTTACTCTACTATAAGAACCACTAATAAAATCTTGCAAATTTTACATTAAAATTCAAGATTTTTATTACTTTCAATTTTATCTTTCTTTGTTACAAATTTTCATACATGCTTATCAATACTTTCTTCAGAATTGCTTTGAACATTTTTTGAAACAAATAGTTTCTTATTATATATGCTAAAAAGCAAATTCAATCAATCTAATTTTCTTTCCTCTTGTCTTTCTTCTGTGTCTTTCTAATCTTATCATAGCAGTAAGAGATTTTGAAAGAAATCTCTAACAATAGCTAATTCTAGAAGCACAAAATAAAACAAAACCAAGGAGGTGCACACAACAAAATTGAAATCTAGAACCAAATAGAAGCACAAAAGTGACCAAACAAATCAGAACCAAAGAGAAGCACAGAAGGCAGAGCAAAATAGAAATACAAAACTAGAAATTTATTGATGAAAAAATAAACATTCTCCCTTACTTAAAATAGAGGACGCAGAAGAGCACGATGAAAAAGCACGGGAGCAACAACAACGAGCACAACGAAAGTGGCGATTAGAGTGGCGGCGAACACGACAGCGAGAACTGGAGCAACGACGACAAGAACGGCAGAAGTGGTGACTGGAGAAGCGATGAACACAGCAGCGAGCACAGGAGCAGTGATGACGAGCACGACGAAAGTGGCGACTAGAGAGGTGACGAACGGCAGTGAGCAGTGATGACGAGCACTGCGGAAGTGGCGACAGTGAAAAGGAGATGCTGAGATTAATAGTGAGTGGGTGTGGAGAGGGACGAAGAACACCCACAGTGATGACGATCGGAGGTGGCGGCGACGACTGAAGGTGGCAGCAGACCGACAGTGAAGAGAGGGTGAGTGGAAGTGGAGCCAGAGAAGGGTCTGAAGTGGAGGTGAAACGTTAAGGGTTGATTGGTTAAGAGTTTTCATTTCCATTTTCGATGAAAATGAAAATAAGACATGAAAATATGATTTAATAAATATTTTAAAAATATTTTTAACGAAAATATTTTCAAAAAAAGAAAAGAGAATAGAGTTAAAAATGCTATTTTCATGTTTTCAGTCTTTTCAATTATAAGTTTTGAAAACATTTTCAAACCAAAACACGGTATTTTTTGTTTTGGGACAAAGGTTTGAATCTCTCCTACTCACTTTTATATTTTTTTTTTCACGCTACATTCTTTCAGTGTACTTCGCTCGTTGTTTTTTGTCTTCTCCTCCTTTTCCTATTTGTTTGTTGTTAGGATATATATTATTTATTTACAATTTATACATACATATCTTGAAAAGGTGAATTTTTTTATTTCATTTGATCATTTTGATTTTTTGTTTTAAGCTTGATTTTTGTATCTTTGAGTATATAGACAAGGATTAAAGAAAAAATAAAGCTCTAATTAGAATTAAAATATTTGTTGAATTTTTTATTTTATTTAGTATTGAGTACGTATTCTCTGAATTAACCAATGTTTTGAAAACTGGACCGAACCGGTCGGTCTAATCGGTTCCACCGAAAACCTGCATAAAAAACGGTCCAATTCTCCTGATA
>NC_029774.3:110365573-110382567 GCF_000817695.3 Arachis duranensis | reverse complement strand
TATGAAACGCCGTCATTTTGATTTTGTTAAGAAAACAAAAAACAAAAAAACCCCACTCTCCCCACGCGAGTTAACCTCCTCACCCCACGAAACACCCCCCTTCGAAAGACAAACACACAGCAAGAGCAAGCCCTAGCTCCTTCCAACCTAAAAATCTAGCTTCCTAGACAAAATCGCCACTGCTGTTCGTTTGTGTCGGCGTCTACGCGGCCTCCTCCTTCTCCTTCTCCGCGGCGTCTCCCCCTTTTAGCTCGACACGTCGTCCATTGCCAGGTGAAATCGCTGCTCGAGGCCTCCAGTTGGTGCATCGTGGTGTCACTGTCATATCTTCATCGTCCCGTCATCGTCTTCTTGCTATTAGTGGAAGGTTAGTGAAACTATAATTTACTGATTTTTGTTGAGTCTGTTACTCTATTTTTAAGAGTTTTAAGGTTGAATGGGTCTTTTGTAATGCTGCTGATTTATGATTTCTGTTACTTGTTATACTGTTGTTGTTGTTATGCTGATGTTTTGTTATGGCACTGTGATTTTGTAATCACTAATCAGTGTTTTAAATTTGGAATTTGTGATTACTGATTAGTGACAAACTTCTGGCATACCCCCATAAAGAATATGATTGCATTTGCTTGTTATTGCATGACAAAGAAGCCTCCCTCAACATATCTTGTTGCTCTCTGTTCCTACTAAATGGATTTGTCTGACCAAAAGTCATGACTATTTGAGAGAGTTGATGAGCTATTTTTTGTGCTCCTTTTCTCGTTGAAAAAAATGTAAGCGCAGATTTTTCTCTTGAGTATTACATTAGAATATCTAAATGAGATTATAAAAAGAATGATAATTCTTTACCTTTATATAGAGATGTCAACAACAGAAAACAAGTTACAAACCAAGATAGATTTGTTATGCAGTAAGCTGAAGTATCCTTACCAAAAATATAGTTTTGAAGGTGCTGCATGGAAGTATAAATAATAAATTTTTGATTCTGTGATCATTGATAAGTGTTTTGAATTTGGAATTTGTGATTAGTGATTTGTGATTTTTTTATTAGTGATTTTGTTATGCTGTTGTTTTGAATTAATTTAGGGGTAATTATTTCTAATGCTGCTGTTTTGAATTAATTTAGGAGTGATTAATGATTATTTCTAATTGTACTGCTGCTGTTTGATAAGATCATATGGATTTAATTGACGATATTTTATGTAATGTTTTAAATTTGGAAGATATTTAAGATTTATATTAGACTATAATTGTATTTTATGATGTTTATTTATAATTATTTATTATTTTATTCTAAAAACGGTTCTTTTGGTTAAACTACCGGTTGAATCAATTGGATCAATAAACCAATAAATCAGTAGTTAGAGTAGTTTGATGACCGATCCGATTTTTCGAATCTTGGAATTAATATGTATTTGTTAAAGCTCTTTATTTTTTACCTTCATTTTTCGTTTAAAAAAATAATTTTATTATGAAAATAATTTTTTAAATTGACAATCAATTATAAAAGTATTGATAACAAAAATAAAAAAAATACATAAAAACTTTTGATATTAATTAATTGATTCGTTTGGTGTAAAACTAATTTTAGTTTCGATTTTTTATTTCAATTGATGTTTTTTATTGTTATATAGTGCCATAAAAAATATAAAACCGACTATATATAAGACATACCAATTTTTTTTAAATAGTATAATGCGATAGTAATTTATTTCATATTAATATCATATAAAAATTAATTGTTAATTTAATACAAAATTAAATAACTAAAATCGTACATCTAACAAAAATATAATTTTGTGATTTTAAACTATTGAAAATACATTTTAAAAATAAATCAATTAAATATATTTTTATTATTTTTTATATTTAGAAATAAATCTTTTTTTCACAAACTAATCGTGTTTTCTAAAATGCGAAAAGTTGAAATTTGAAAATGAAAATCATTATCAGAAAATGAAAATAAAAAACGAAAACAGAAAATATTTTCACAAACTAATCAACCCCTTAGGGTTTCATCTTTTGTAAAAGTAAAACTGAAGTGAAATTTTCAAATTAGTTACGCCGTGTCCGGCCGTGTTTGGGCCATGTCCAGGCGGTTTTTTGGTCTTTTGGACAGGACACGTTTGGACACGGAAAACACGCGTGTCAAACGAGTGTCTTTTTACATTGTGTCTGACATGCTGACATGATAACTAATAAACAAAGTGTCCGTGTTTCATAGTCAGCGAGTAAGTTCTTTGTCTGAGCTGAAAAGTCTGATGTTGAGTGGCAACATATCTATACTTTAACATAAACAAAAAACAAAAAACAATACCAACCTCAAAGTCAGCTGGCCCATCAATGTGCCACGTCGTGTTTAGTCGGTTGATGTCCGCATCGTAATGATCGGCGCATGCCATAATCTTGAAGTAATTCCAAAATTTGATTAAGAAAAGGATAAAAGTAGGAGAAAATTTGAAGAAATGTGTGTAACAAGCTGTAAACAGCTGTTGTGGACGAAATGCTTATATATAGGCCTCTTCCAGTCTTATCTCGTTTATAATGTAAGAAATAATACTACACAAATTTTGTTTACACTGTAAACGAGATAAGAGTGTTACACACCACGTGTACAAATGTGATACGGCTACGTCGTGTCGTACCTTATCTTATTTATAGTATAAACGAAATACGTGTAGTATTATTTCGTTTATACTCCAATACATTTTAGTAAAAATACTATAAATTATGTATTTTGATAAATAAAACATTTATTTTTTATTTAAAAAAATCCCAAAACTTTAGGTTAAAGGTTCAACTAACCGTATTAACGAACGAGTACCGTTCAGGCGTTGATAGACATGAAAGAAACGGCTTCTTCTTTTACATGGAAATGAATTGATGGAACTAAATTTAATACAATCATGTTAGATGTAAAAAAAAAAAAATCAGCTATTATATTAGTCACATGGATTTTATCTATTTTGTATTTTTAAAGTATATGTTAAAATTATAAAATTAAAATTTTTTTATTAAAAATATAAAAGATTTAAATTTGCTCAACAACTAAGTAAAATATTTAATTAAATCCAACTAAATTGTTATAACCATTCTTCACATCACGCGCTTCTTCTTCTTTTTCTTATTCTTTTTCACGTTCTTCCTTTTTTTTTCGCGTTTCACGTTCTTCTTTTTTGCGTTCCTCCTCCTACTTCCACTGATGTTGCTACTTCTTCTTCTTCTTCTCCTCCTCTTTCTCCTCTTCTTTTTTCTCATATTTCTCTTTCGTTATCGTCGTCGTCACTACCACTACACTACCACCTCCATCTCCTCCTCCTCTTTCTTTTTCTCATTTGAATTTTCTCGATCTCCTTCTTTTTTATCCTCCTCCTCCGTCTCAATCATCATCGTTATTGTCGTCTTCTTCTTATATGTATAACAATTTAAATCCATAATGTATCAAAATTCTTTAATGATCAAGACACACAAACAAATTCAATTCAAAATAAGTTTAGACCAGAATGCACCAAAATTAAATTCAGAATGCACCTTATTTAAATCTACAATGCATTAAAATTACTTAACGATAACTCAAAACAACTCCTCCTCCTCCTTCTCCTCCTCCTCTTCCTCCTTGTTTTATTTTCTTGTAATTCTTCTTATTTTACTCTTTTAACAAAAATAAAAACAAATCAAAACAAAGAAAAAAATATATATAATACTACAAAATTAGTAGGAAGAGAAAGAACCTACATTCATTTAATTAAATAAGATTACAATTCAGTATATACATGTTCATACAAGTCTAATATACGAAACAATACTCCTAAAAGAAGAAATAAGAGTAACAGAAAAAAATGTAGCATTAAAAAAGATATTTTTATGTTTTTGTAGCAAAATTTCGGTGTCAAAACTAATAAATTTATGTGTTATTGTGTTAAGAAATTTCGGTGTTATTTTTTCTAATAAATTCTATATAATTTAAAACTCTTCATCTTCATCTTCTGTTTTTTTTCTTCTTCTTTTTCATCATTTTCTTTTTTATCTTCTTTTTCTTATTTCATTTTTTCATAATTTTTCTTGTTTTACTCTTTTAAGAGGAATAGAATAAAACCAAAAAAGAAAAAAAAAATCAAACAAAGAAGTAATATTATATGAGGAAGAAGAGAATAAGAAAAAATAAAAATAAAATATAGCAACAACAGTACCAATAGAAGAAGAAGGAAACGCACGAAGAAAAAGAAGAAGTGATTTATACGCATGTTGTGTGAGTAGGATTTATGCGCATATTGTGTGAATGATGAATTTTGTTGAGTTTGAACCAACTTAATTGAATTTGATTACCAAAAAAATTTAAATATATAATAAGACTAATATATTTATTCATAAATATATAATAATTAATTTTTGTATATATATAATATTTTTAAAATTTATGAATTAATTAATTTGAATTGGTTAATTTATTGTGAAAGATATGCTGGTATTCTAAACAACAACAACAAAAAGAAAATTTTTAAAATAAATTTTATAATGTTTTCGAAAATATATTTTGTTTATAAAAAGTATTGATCATTAATTTTTTAATTTTTCAATAACCAAAAAAAGCTTCTAAGAGTTCGTGGCGAAGATTATAATTTCCATATATTTTTTTCTTGTCAAAAGAACAATATACTCAAATGAAAAAGTTGTTATTATAATTACATAATTAAGTTAAATTATGCCCCATTAAAAAAATGCTAAATTACGTTGGACTAAATTTTTTTCTAAGAAAAAAGTTGTATAGATAACAAAGTCTCTTTTTAATTTTAGCGTGTGCTTTTAGTGATATTTTTTAATAGAATAATATTATATAGTTAAAAATTATTTTTTTTGTCAGTATTTAATTAATAATAATTTATATTTATATTTTTATACACAATAAATATATAATTTATATCTATATTTATTAAAATTTTGTATATAAATTAAGATAATTTATACTCAAAATTTTATAATTTGTACATGAATTAATAACATTTATTTGTTAAAAATAATGTAATATTTATACTAGATAAATGATACTCAAAAATACTAAAAGCGGTTAACTCCTAGGAATTTCTCTTTTTAATAATGTAAAAATTTGGTATATCTTTTTATATTGATACTATAAATCTGAGAATAAGATTTGTGGATTTTAATTTTTTTTAAAGATGCACATTTGAGAGTTGGATTTATTTTTTTATTTTAAAATTTTTTAAATATATAATTTTGACTCTTAAATTAATATTTTAATATTAAAAAAATTTAAACATGTTAATTCGATTTACTTTACAATAAAAAAATATTTCATCATTTAACATAAAAAAATTAGCCTAACAGAACACGTCACAAGTTGTAAGATGTTTAATATGATGAATGATTTAATCTTACAACAATATATTTTTTTTGTGACTACTAATACAATAATATATATTTAAAAAGAAAGTCTACAGAATTAGTAGATTTTGTAATTTTTAGTCATTAATTAATTATTAATAATATTTTTAATAATATAAGATTATATTTAATAATATAAAATAATTTAATTTTTTATTAATTAAATATTAGTTAAATTTTAATAAAAAATACTGATCCTAACATTCCTCATATTTAAATACTCTAGTCTTAATATGCCAAAGTGCACGGATCTTATGTAACGCTATGTACTACTATACAGTATATAAAAAGGAATCTCCAAAAATACACTTATAAAATGGTTTGCGTTGGAGAAAGAAAAAAAAAAGCTTGCTTAATAACAAATAAATACGTATGAAAGACTAATTTAAATTGATCAAATAATTAATTTAGTAATTTATTTAAATAAATATTACAAATTTAAATTTTATCTTATATTTATAATAATTTATTACCCAACTTATAGCGAAATAATTTTTAATTTATTAAATTAAGTGATAAACGGAAAAAAACATACAAGTTAGAAGAGAAAACGCGTTGACTATTATCGAGATGTCAAATCAGCTGTAATACATTCACTCCCCCGTTTGGCGTAGCCGACATGGGACTGAGGAACCCACAGCACACCACCGTCGCCACTTGGCGCACTCTCATTGGCTCGTTCAAAGTTTGACCCTCATTCAATTCATTACCTCAAACAGCATGGTTATCAGGTGCTACCCATTACACATTGCTATTCCAACTTTGTTAAACAACAAATCCCCTAATAATTGAGTGTTTCATCAAATATGAATTTTTTTAAATAAATAAAAAAATATATTAATTATCAAAATAAATAATTTTAAAAATATTTACCATTTTGTATTTCTCATTAATATTTCGTTTACAATATGAACAGTAAACAATAACCAAGATATAACTTTGAATAATTTAACCAACTTCATACATGTCAAGATTCACTGAAATTTTCGACACTGGTTACTCCCCATTGAACTGCCGTTTCACCCGATCTACATGATAAAACCGGATAATGTTAAAGCAGACTATAGGAACGGCCGACAACCAAATACCCCACTCCGCCTGTTCACAGAACCAAAGTGGGCATAAGTCCTGCAGTGCAGAATCGTCGTACACCCTCCATGCAAACGGAATAAAAAATAACAAGTTTTAAACCACAGCAAGAAAAAAATACCACGCAATATTTAATTTCATGAGTTACCTCATCGAACCGTAACCGATCGATGGATATCCTATACTGCAAGATCCTGGTCTGGTGCTGGTCCCTACTTTGTTGCTGCAAGCCAACCAATTTGAAAGTAACAAAGACATATACAACTCCTTAAGTTACAAACAATGCGAGTTAACAGCAAAGCTTAACATGAAACGAAAAAGAAATATTTGGATACCTGGCAGTTAGCGGGTACTGGTAGACTCCTCTACCTGGTGGACACCACTGGAAAAATTTCTAGTAAATTCAACTCATTAGCAGCAGAGTGCAATCGACGATATCCGTGACTCCCTGCTGTGTCGCTAAACAGAGTGACTGGTAAGTCCAATCCAGCACAACAGAGTCCCATGATAGCGCCCTGCACTCCTCGAAGTCCCGGAGAAGCGGTAGCCACCATACGTGCACCAGGTTGTTGGACTTGTCTGTCAGCAGATACCCTCCGATCAATAACATAATGTAGCATCGCGCATACTGTCAGAGGTCTCAGGATCGTCGGTGGGGGGCATCTGTCGTACACGATCACGCAACCAGACCAGCTTCAGCGTGAACGACTCCCTCCTCTGCTCCGCCTGCTGTGCCGCCACTGGTGGCCTGACAACAAGCAGCTGCTCCACCATCTCACACGTCTCAGTGCCGTACCACCGATCGAAGTCACAAAGGCACCTCCAACGGGGTTCCCGTGTGCACACAGGCTGAGGTGGTACGCCACGTCCTGCAGGGTGATAGTGACCTCACCCCACGGAAGATGAAACATGTGCGTCTTCGGACGTCATCGCTCCACGAGTGCCAAAATCAGAAAATTGTCAAATGTGAAGTTCCTGAGCTACACCGTGTCGCCGAATCCGGCCTCAACCAGATTCGGGACAATGGCGTCGGGTGGAAGAAGGGTATGGCTGACTCGCTGGAGTAATAGAAGGCGAGGCCTCTGCGGAATGCAAAATAAATTTTTAATCTATACATACATAATAATACATTTTTTTACTCTACTAAGGAACAAAGTACTACTCCTTCTTAGTAACATACTACCATGTGTCTACTCTACATCTGTCTCTAACTTACTTATGTCGGTAAGCAAATCCTAATTAAGTAATACCAATCTTAGACAACCAAATATTGTTTTAAATTCATCATACAGTCCTAACCATAAAGCATCTTACTCAGTATTTGTCACTACGAGACTACCCTAGCAATGTCCACATACTTAGATTAACTGAACATAACGCAACTAACCTCAAAGTCGGCCGCCCCACCATAATGTGAAGTCTCGTTTAGTCTGTTGATGTCATCGTCGTTGCCATCATCGTCTCGGACTCAGATATGAAAGGAAAAGATAAAAAGAGGGAAGAAAGAGTTTGACTAAGTCAAAGTGGGGTCCAGCAAATGTGTGTAAACAACTTATACTTATAGGCAACCGTCAGCCTTATCTCGTTTACAGTGTAAACGAGATAGACATGACGCGGCTGACGTGTCATATCTCATTTACACTATAAATGAGATACATGAAATGTCATCTCGTTTAGGATTTAGGATTTAGGGTTTAGGGTTTACGCAAAACGGTAAATATTTTTAAAATTATTTATTTTGGTAATTAATGCATTTTTTATTTATTTAAATAAAAAATCCCATCAAATATTATATATTATCTAAAAAATTTAACCCAGATATTTAAATAGTATTTTTTGATTTTATTAATATCTATTCTAAAGATAAATTTTAAAAATATTATAAAAAATATTTTATAAAAATATTAAAAAATAAATTTGTGAATTTCTAATAAATTAACTACATCAAAAATTTAAAAATTTTATTATTATGCTCTTAAAAGATATATTTAAAACAAAAAATAGATAAATCTTATTTTATATATATAAAATATATTTTTTAAAAATTTAAATATTTTTATGAAACAATTTTTTTAATAACTACTATAACTTTGTAATAAATTAAAATATTTTATATGATAAAATATTAAGAATAATCAAGTACATTAAAAATATTTGTTAAATTACTTATAATATAAGTTTTACTTTTTTCAAGTAAATTCATTAAAAACTTTAGCAAATGTCATTTAAAAAAGATTTAAATAAGAATGCTAAATTATTTTGATATTTATTCATTGTCAAATTTATCTTATATTTATTTACATTGTTTTATTATCTTTACATATGAAATGAATGAGATTTTTTAAATAAATAATTTAATTATTTTATTTACTGAAATATGTAATTTGTAGCGTATTTATTATTTTATATTATATTGATTGTAAGCGAGATACATTAATAATTATCTCGTTTACACTATAAACAAAATATGTATATTTGTAAATATAAAAATATAATTTAAAAAATACTAAAAAATATTAATAATTTAATTTGGACCAATTTAAAAAATAAAAAAGATATATTTTGTTACTATTTAAATCGAATTTAATTAATTTATATCTCATCTATATTTTAAATTTTAAACTAATAACTTTATTTGTTTGTACTGAACTTTTAAAAATAGAACGTTTTAAATAATAAAAAAGATGTGCGATTTCAAAAAAGAGGAAAAATGAACGGTTTCAAAAGAATAGAGAAAATGGACAGTTTTAACTAGGGATGGCAATATGTACTCTACCCGCGAGTATCCAACCCGACCCCACCCGGTCGGGTAGGGTTGCCAACCCGATCCGCAGCGGGTAGGGTAGGGTACGGGTAGGGTTCTCGTGCGGCTAAGGTAGGATGCGGGTTGAGCCTCAACCCTACCCGACCAACCCGCACTCTATATACGTGTATGTTATATACTTATATACAAATATGTTTTAAGTGGATGTTAAACCAAAGACCTCTCAGTAAATGCAAAAGATCCTTGACCACTAAAAAAAATTATTAATTGATAATTTAATATATACTTTTTTTACATGAAAGTTAGTTCTATTTTAAATTATCATCAAGTTATATAATAATAGTGTATCTTTTCTATAACCCGCGACTAGGATCGGGTACCCGCGGGTTAAGAGCGGGTATGGTTAGGATTGAGATATTCTCAATCCGCAAATAGGATAAGACTGAATTTATATAAAAATCTCAACCTGCACGTAGGGTTAGGACTCTACCCATTGCCACCCCTAGTTTTAACTCACTGATTAGTAGACGACTCTATGTATCACATGATTTAAAATTATCTATTTAAAATCAGCACAATATTTTTTTAAAAATCAATACATTTAAATTAATACTAAAAAATAAAAAATATAAAAAAATTAAAAAATTAGATATTAAAGTCACTAATCAGTATATAATTCGATATTGATAACAATAATTATTATTATATTATATTTAAATTTGGTTGTGTGTGTTGGTACTATTATATGCGTTGAGGTAAATGTCTAAGTATTGGTGGGGGCGAAAAACGTGCATGTTCCGTAGAAAATGACTGGGAACGTTGAGCAATTGAACACATCGGGCGACGAAGATGAATGATTGTTGTAACATTTAATTCTGAGTTTTTCAAATTCATCGAGAGTTAAATATTTTTTTAATCTAACTGATTCTATTTTTTTATGTATTCTTTTTTAATATTAATTCAAATGGGTTGATGTTTAAAAAAATAATGTATTGGTCAAATTATTATTTTTGAATGAAAAAAATAAAATTAATATTATTGTATAAAATTAAATTGTATTTTTACAAATTTTATATATTTTGTTTATAAACGAAATAGAACCAAATAAAATTATATTTTATCTTGTTTATATAATAAATAAGATATGTATATAATTATTTTGTTTACACTATAAATAAAATAAAGTAAATAATATAAATTAATAAATAAATTATAATGATCTATATTTATAAATAAAATATTTAATTTATTTATTTAAAAAATCCTGAAAAGAATCAATAAAAGAACGAATACAATAAAACTTCAGTCTCTGACATTTACATTGCACGTGATTGTGAGTCATGTGCCCTACCCAGGTCTTTATTTGCATGCTATTCATTGCTCAATCATCATTCGGTTGCATTTATTGCCTTCATTAGTACTATTTTCCGGTTTTCTTTTCCATTTATGTTAGAAAATTTAATAGGTTTAGATAGCCATAATTTTATTTTAAACAAAGAAGTTCAATATAATAAGATTAGGGGTGACAATCTATATCCTACTTGTGGGTATTTAATCTGAACCAATTCATTTGAGTAGAGTTATCTATTCTTTCGTTGTAGGTAAGGTAGGATGGGCTACGAGTTTACTTGCGAGTAGGGTAAGATACGAGTTTAGGGTATATCCTACCCTATCCTATATATCCGCACCCTTAATATATTATATAATATATATGTAAAATTTATATATATAGTGAAGAAAGTGAGTGTTGAATCCACAAACTTTTTTTTATAAAAACTTGAAATAACCATTAAACTAATTAATGATCATATTATTTGTAATTTTATGTTAGATTTCTTTAAGATTTTATTATTTTTAATTTTAATTTGAACTTAATTTTTTATTTTCTATTTTATTCATATATATGAAATTTAGAATGGTTGAATTTTATATTTGTTTGAAATTTTTTATTTTTCTACGGGTAGGGTCAGGTAGGGTAGGATTTAGAACTTTAGGGTGCGGGTAGAATTAGGGTTGAGAAATTCTCAACCCGTAAGTAGGGTAGGATAGAATTTTAAAAAAGTTTTCAACCCGCGAGTAGGGTTCGGGTAGAGTCCAAACCCTACCTTACCCTACCCATTGCTAACCCTAAATAAAATATAGCACAAAAAAAAAACAGAAATATAACTTCAATTCTTTTGTCATTTTGGGTATTATCATCAACAACGAAAAGAATCATTACAATTTCATTTTCTATAGCATTTCGAAGAGTCAATAACAACTTTGTAGTATCTATAGTTTTGTTCTAAAAAATTTGTTAATTTTTTTAGTCAAACACACTTTTTTTTTAAAACAAAGAAGCTCAACACACTAAAGTGGAGCAAACAGCATCAGACAACCATAAAACAGACAACTCAAGGAAGTAATACAAAAACGAAAGAAAAATTCTCATGTTACCTCCGGTATAGCCATCAACAACACAAAGGATTCACACCTCTCCACTTATCGAAGCTAAGCATGGTCATGTTGATTATCTCTTCAATACCTTTGCTTTTATTCTGAAAAATCCTCCTATTTCTTTCCATCCAAATGTTCCAAATGATCGCACAGAAGCACCTCAACCACTGCTTTTGTTCTTCTTTTCTACGTGGCTCTTCTGTCCAACTCAGAAAATGGCAAGGTTGGGAGAACCGGACCGGTCAATGAACCGGTGAAATGACTGGTTCACTGGTTCAGAGGTTCGACCGGAGTTCAACCGGTTTAATTAAATATTGAATAAAATTTAAAAATTAAACATACAATGAAACATGTAGCATGATATTTTTTTGTTACCTTAACAATATCTGGTAAGTAAACTAAAATATAATCTCTTCTTATTCTTTTCAAAATTAAAATAAGAAAAATCCAAACCAACGTTGAATTTCCTAAATTTAGGGTAAAAGGAGAAATTAAAGAAAGAAATCATTGTAGAATTAACAATGCTGAAATGGAAAGGAATAAAGATGAGGGCATGAGGGTGAAGATTTTATTCTATATCTAGGCATGTCTTTTGCAACCTTTCTGCTGAGTCTAACAAATTTGTATAAAGAAGCTGTGACACATGTATGTCCTCATATGCAGATCAATATAAAATACCAGGACAAAATTAATCATACCACCAACTTTAATTCAAAAGTCAGAACTCAGAACACAACAAATAGAAAAAATATCAACTCACCCCAATTCAGATTCAGAACATAACAGACAGAAAAAGAAATAGTAACTCAAGAATCAGATCTCTGATTTCAGTAACTTAGTAAAATTAACAAAATACACGACCATAAATTGAAGCAAACAGAGTTGAATCTTTAAAAAATAGAAAGTCAAAATCACAGAAATTAACAAAAGAAAAAACTAAAAGCAGAGCTATCGACGATAGAAGAACCAAACTGACGTGATGGAGAAACGAAACAGGCGGCAAGACTACCGATAAGGGAGGAACGACGAGACAGATAGGATCGAGCAAACTGACCAACAATGGAGGAATCCAGCCGACCGCGCTTCGATCTGCAAGTCCACACGATGAAGACGATGTAGAGAAGATGAGGATGGACGGCCAAAGGCGACGATGTGGAGGAGACGATGATGGACGGCCAAGAGCTCGAAGCACCCTCTATCTGTCACTGCCAGCGATGAAGCACCATCTGGTTGACGAGAAGAGTTCGGTGACGGCGGAGGCGGTGATTGCTGTTGCCGCTGGCTGAGAGAGAGAAGGGCTGCTGGCTGAGAGAGAGAGAGAGGAATAACGCCGTAGAGGTTAGGGATTTTTGGGGGATTAGGGCTGCAAGTAGTATTTAACTATTTATATTATCCATTTTTTAATTCTAAAAATTGTTAAAAAACTGATCGGTTTGTTCGGTTCACCGGTTTACCGCCGATTTGACCGGTTTTTAAGCCAGTTTTTGCCAAGTGGTTTTGCACATCAACCGGACCGGCTAGAGGACCGGTTCCCGGTTGATCCGGTCGAATCGGTCGGTCCGGTTCGATTTTCAGAACAATGGAAAATGGTCCTTCATCGACTCCGAAAAAGCCAATAGGTGGCCAAATACAGAGATCCACACACTCCACACCTTTTCGTTTCTCCACATGCGCTATCTCATTAAAGTCTCCCATGAAACAACAAGGGACCTGACACAACCCAGCTATGTAGTTCAACTCCTCCCACACATGACTATTCTCTTTTCTACTATGCGCACCAAAGACCAGGAAAAAAGCACAGTTAAAACTATTCTTCAACAAGACTTCTTTAATACACAACCATCTCTCCCCCTTATAGCAATTATTCATTTTAAAAAGTATTTCATTGCATATTATCAACAGTCGACCGAATGCACCAACAGAACCTACATAGTCCCACCCCACCCCACCCTATCATTCCCCCAAATCCTTGCAACGTCAAAAAAGGATTCACTACCTGCTTTTTTGTCTCAATCAAACCTACCATATTCAAGCTATGTTTAGTTTTTAAGTTCTTGACACACCTGTTTTTATTTTTGGGCCTGCATCTCCTCATCTTTTCCTTCTGTTTTGCCACCTTCCTCTTCAATGCAATTTCTTCATTCTGACTCTGAAGAATTGCCATTAAGTCATCTTTCTCATTGTACAATATAGCACCTGATTCCATAGATAGCTCCCAAGTCTTTTTGTTTTCCAACATCTGCTCCTCCAAACAATGAATGTCACTATCCCCCTCCTCTTTTTCAATATTGACCTGCCCAGACTTAGCCCCTCCAATACCTTCCCCATCATGTCCAATAGCCTCCCTCTACTTTGATCAACAAAATTCACCCGAATAACCCCCAGGTAAAGATGGTTACCGTCTGCCTCCCCAAACCCTGTAATTGCATCAAACTTCCAAGAACTACAAACAAACACGTTCTACTCGCCTTCTTCCACAGCAACGAGCTCGTCTCCACGCTGCCTAGCTCCCACCACCATCGGTTCCGCTACGACACGCACCTCATCAACCACGACCCTGGCTGATGGTATTGGTTTCCCACCGGCGAAACCCAAGCCACCATCATCAACGTCGCCAGCAGCTCCACCAGATCGGGTAAGGCCATCCTCACCGCAGACCAGCCAGCCCCCCGATCTACTGACCGTCAGCTTTCGTCGTTGCCATCTCAGAAGCAGGTGTCACCTTCTCCGTTGAGAAACTGTACGCTAGCGAATAAGGGATGTTGCTGCGCTGTAGGGAGGGACCTGGGATGTTACTGCATGTTCTCCATCCGACCCGGGTCAAGCTCACCAGCTGATGGGGTTGGCCCCAATCTGCTAGAGTTCCCTTCCAACCCGTTATTTTTGTGCCTGGCCCAATCCTTAGTGCATCCTTCATTTTTTGGTTTTTGGTTTTTCTTAGTTGAGTTCCTTTTCAGCCCATTACACAAGGAGCTATAATCGCATGTAACTATTCTATCCGAATCTGCATTATAACTAATATTGTTCTCACCCCAAAAATTAGCATTTTCTTGATTGATGTCATTAACAACTTGATTCGTTACTACTTTTCCGCGATTGTGATTTGCATTGCCTTTAATCCATTCATTCAGAATATCCTCAGAAATTACTAATCTACCCTTGTCATATTCCTCTCCCAGTTTCACCACCATTAACAATCCTTCATCATGCTCGTCCTCCTTTGATGGATCTGGTTGCCTTCTCTGCCATTCATCTCATTCTGTACTCGTACTTATTATATCAAGCTTCAATATCCCACCATTGGTGATTCCACTATCAAATAAATTTCTCCTACACTGCATGGTGCACACTCCATGTCCAACCTCCTTCACCAAAATGTCATAGCCCCCAGAACCAACAAAGATATGAATCCTCTCCTGAATCGCTTCCATTTCACACGTATCAATTTATACACGACTTACAATGAACGGGCTGCACAATTCTGTCTCCTTCGCACACCTAACTATTGTTTCTCATTGGCCTCCTATCATATTGAAAGTGTCAATCGACCATGCATGCAACGAAATTCCGAAACATTCAAGCCACACCCTTCTAGTTTCACTACGCTCTGACTCTTTTCACCTCACTACCTTGTGAAAACTTGTAACAAACAATTCAACTTAAAGGTGTACATTTCTTTAGCATGCTAAACACTATCAAAGGTCAAGAGAGCTTTGTACACTCCCAATTCATGCACTTGGACGACGGAAGGAAAAATCTTTGCTGTTATTTTCTACAAAGAGATGCAATCAATAGGCTTCGTCGTAACCTCTACAAGGCTTCTCTACAACCATTCTAGATTTTCTTTCGCCACTGCAACTTCCATCTTCCTTGTCTCGCCATTCCCTTGTAGGTTTTTTACGATTTTCTTCGTCCGTAATACTCGTCCAATTGACAATAAGCCATCGTCGCCTACTTCCCGATGTGGCTACTGAGTTGATGGGTTTTCCTTATCATCTCTTTGTTGTCCCTTATCTCTGTTCGTGGCTCCTGCCATTCTTCTGTACTTAGCCTTTCCTACAAAGACAACCTTACCTCTTAGTCTCATCTGGTTCATGTCCGCTATAGCTTTGAGTGCCCCTCCTTTCGTTGTGTACCGTATGAAGGCAAACATGTAAATGTCACCATTTTTCTATTTTTGGGGATAGATATATATCATTGATGCGCCCATTCCAATTGAACAACTGGAATAACTCTCTCTTTGATATGTCTTCTAGGAGATTATCCATAAAAAATGGTGAAAGACTCATATTTCAACCGTCGATACTCTTCTCTGTTCCAAATCCTGGAATCCTTGCCAAGTTCCTTAGACCTACCCCCTCCCTGTGTTTCCCTCTCACACTCTCATCCCCCCCACATTATGATTGTAATTAAGGAGCAGGACTGAACCATATGTTCTGAAGTGAAAACTCCTAAATGCTGTTGTGCCAAAGACTTTGAGAAAAAACCTTGTTCTTGGTATGGATAACTTTGAGTGCAAAATGGTGCCGCCAAACACACTAAATAGCACCATTTTTTTCGGTGATCTTTTTTTAATGGCATACCAAACCAACTTTCAAAGTGCTCTTTTATTATTCTTGATATTTTCCAAAGATGTCTAGCATCAGTTATCAAAGCACACCATATCTTCCAAAAAACTCACAAATAACAAATAGGTGGTACATACTTTCAACATATTTATTACACAATACACATATAGTATCTTTTTACTCAATTATACCCAATCTACTCAATCTATCCTTAGTATTAACTCTACTGATTAAGACAAACTAAGTAAATAATTTAATAGTGGTGGAACCAATTCTCTCCATATATTTTTAGTGAAACTAAAGCTTGATATGTCATCTGGTATTGCTTTTTCCTGCAACACCTGCACAAAAGAGTTAATAGTAAAAATACAATTTTTATCAAATTTTCACACCATATTGTCCTCTCTTTCTCTTATCAGCTTCGCCGACTTCAAGACAATATGTAGTTGATTTAATAGTTCCAACTCCCACTGGTATAGTTCTCTTCCCAACAGAAGTTTTGAACTCACTCTATGTCATCCCAAAATCCACATTCTCTTATGACAGATCATTTTTTGTTTGAAATCTAGAAAAATTTTGGAAAAATGTGACTTTTAAACTACCACCATGTAACCACGCATCCTCCCAGAACCTAATCCGCCCGCCATCTTCAAGTTTCCTTGATAACCCACTGATCATTTTCTCTCTCACCCGCTGCTCCTTAATCTATATTATTAGTGTTCAGATTATTATATGTGCAA
>NC_029774.3:110300098-110365534 GCF_000817695.3 Arachis duranensis | reverse complement strand
CTTAGAAAACCTCCACCACCACTTAAATAATAGTGTAGAATTTTGAACCATAGAATTTTCCACCCCCAAACCTCCAAGCTTTTTAGGAGTTTGGACTATGCCCCATATAATCTGAGCAATCCCAGGTTTTCCATTCTCCTTGCCCTAGAAAAATTTTTGCTGCAAAGCAATCAACTTTTCTGCAACTGCTTTTGCCATTTTGTACAGACTCAAATAATAAGTTGGCAAGCTATTGAGAATAGACTTGATAAGAACCAACTTTCCATCCCTATCCAATGTTTTTACTTTCCATAAACTTAACTTCTCTTCTACTTAACACTGCCTCTTTACACCCTAGTATAACACACATCCGATGCACCCATTCTGTATCACAATTTACCGGAATCAGGCTCGAATTATCAAATTTGATACTCAAACTAGACATCAGCACAAAATACCGAAGAAGTCTTTTGTAGTTCTGAATAGTCTCTTCCTCGGAGGGGAGGGGGGAGGCGAATAAAATAGTGTCATCTACAACTTCTTATAAAAATCGTTTATTGAAATATTAATTCTTGCATGATTCTTCACTAGTCTTCTATTAATCACAAATGCATCAATCAGTTTATTTCTACTTGCTAAAGCAATTCCATGGAGGTACTTTGTGTTCTTATCCATGTCTTTTGCATGTCGAGACCATGACATTTATTTTCAATGAATCTCTTTTCTAACATACCATCTCTCACAATCACTGACTAGTGCTTTTCTCCTTGGATGTTTGAAATAAGCTCATTACAATTTTTGTGAACTCCTCCAATCTCTTTCCAACACTTCTTGTTAAAATTCATATTGTAACCATTATTTCCTGGTGCTTTAGACAACCCACAATCCCATATTGCCTCTTTTACTTCTTTAACTGATGACATCACCTCCAAAGCTATAGAATCATCTTCATTAATCCGATTAACCAAACCTTTGCTGAACCCAATTTCGGAGAAGCTTCCTAATGATACAACTTCTTATAAAAATCGTTTATTGAAATTTTGATTCTTGCATGATTCCTCAGTAGTCTTTCATTAATCACCAATGTATCAATCTGGTTATTTCTTCTTGTTGAAGCAATGCCATGGAAGTACTTTGTGTTCTTATCTATGTTCTTTGTATGTCAAGACTGTGACATCTCTTTTCAATGAATCTCTTTTCTAACATACCATCTCTCACAACCACTGACTAGTGCTTTCCTCCTTGCCTCCACTATCTCATCATACTCCTGCTACTTACCTTTTCATCTAACTTCTTTATTTCTTTTTCAAATTGCTTTCTCCTCTTGTCAATGTTACCAAACTTCCCCCTATGTCACCTATTTAATGGTACTGTTAGTGCCTTAAGCTTGTTTGTAAATTGGACAACACCTATACCCTTCCATATCTATAAGAATCCTTCATAAGTAAATCAGGAATCAAGACATTTGAAAGGTCTTGGACCTCTACCCATCCTTGTAACTTCCAAAACTATGGAACAATAGTTAGATAAATCCCTCAGTCCTCAATTCAACCTCGTGTTAGGAAACTCCTCTAGCCATTTTACGCTCACCATAATTTTATCAATATGACTACAAGAATAGATTTTGAACTAGGTGAATTTATGATCATTTAGTGGTAGGTCCACTAACTTTATATCTTATACATGTGGTATCAAAGTCAAATTGTCTCTACCTTACCATTTCAAAATTTAATTACTGTGTGATTACTATTTTCAAAAGAAAAAAATACATAGTATGAATTTTGGAATGATAATTTTTATATATTTATAGAATAAAAAAATCATTGAAATTAAAATTGACATACCATGAAAAGAGGAAATAATAGATAATACTCTCTGAAGAAAATTTTCAAATTTGTGCTGTAGTTGTTCTTCATAATGGCATAATTTTCCATTCCATAAGTTTCCTCATTCTTGAATTCTCATTCTTGAATTAAATAAAAAAAGAAAAATTATTCTTCATAATGGCATAATTTTCCATTCCATAAGTTTTGTCATTCTTGAATTAAATAAAAAAAAAGGAAAAGGGAAGATGAATTTTGTTTTGAGTGAGATTTGAACTTGGATCCTCCAAGTGTTGTAAAAAATCTTGTCCACTGGACCATTTTCAATTCTATTATTTCATATATCACTGGATTTATTTATTTGATGATGATGGTTATATTTTGCATGTAATATTAATTCTTTCGATGCATATCATATCGTGATTAATATATGATTTATTGAGGAGTAGCACAACATCCTTGATAATAATTATATTTAAAGAAATCATATAAATATTAATATGATATATTTGTAATTGTTGTGAATTATATAATAAATTTACCCACAAGAATTTATTATATTATTCACATATAATTAGACTAAAATAGAAAGTATTTTACTTTTTAATTAGTACACAGACATTAAAAAGTAGTATTTTATTTTCTAGTTTTTGACACTTTAGTTAATATAGTGATATGTGTCAAAGTCTTTGTTCAAAGATAGATTTTGAAGACACTATGATTCATATTTATTTTAATATGACTTGCATTGGTATGTATTATCATATGTTATAGATTTTGATGTGCTTATTTAAAGTTGAGTAATGTTAGCATGATTTATTATTTACAGCAGTAATGATATTTGAAACTGTATCTGAAGTTCATTTGTTAAGTAGTGACAACTATAAAGAGTGAAAAGATAAGGTTATCTTTCACTTAGGGTGTGCAGACCTTGACTATGCTCTTCGTAAGGAAGAGCCTCCAGAACCTACTAATGCTAGTAATCGAGCCGAGATAGCATTATACGAATGGTGGGAGAAATTTAACCGTTTAAGTATGATGTTCATTAAGTCTCGTATCTCAGCTAATATTCGAAGTTCAACTCCTGATTGCGAGAATGTTAGGATTACATGAAGGCTATTGATGAACAGTTTGAGTCTTCTAGTGAGAAACTTTTAAGTAGGGGTGGCAAACAGGGCAAAATCCGTTGGGTCGGCCCGTGTAACCTGCTAAAAAAAGACAAACTGGGCTGAAAAATTAAAACTACCAAACTTAAAAAGCCCGCTTAACCCGCACCATATAACCCGCGTAGGCCAGGCATTTTATTTTCATTAAGGCCATTTTTTTACAAATTTCTATAATGTTATTGATCTACAAGAGGATGAAGAAGATAATTGAAGATGTTCTAAGTTATATTTTGAATTATATTATATGTTTGATTGATTATAAAGTTGAAGATGTTTAATTATATGTTTTGGACAATGTTTGTTTTGCTTTGGACAATGTTGATTTTATTTTTTTTGTTTCAAAAAACTTAGTTTATGATTATGTTTATTACATATTTATAATTATAAAGACTTTAATGTTTGTGAATTTAGAAATTATAATTTTTTATGCCTTTAGAAATTATAAATTTATTAAAATTATTGTGAAATTATATATATTATTTAATATTTAATAGTTTATCAAAAAAAAATAGATTTGGCGGGGCGGGCCAGCCCGTTGATGGTGGGCTTTTGCGGGGTGGGGTGGGCTTTCCCGTTTGCCACCCCTATTTGCAAGCATCCTAATGGCACAATTGTCATCCATGAGGCTTACTGGCATAAGGGGTGTGCGTGAGCACATCATGAGGTTGAGAGAAATAGCAGCACAATTGAAGGCTTTAGAGGTTGAGATCTTTGACTCATTTCTACTGCATCTTATTCTAAATTCTCTTTCTTCCCAATATGGACCATTTAAGATTTCTTATAACACACATAAGAAAAAGTGGTCCATTAATGAAATACTGCTGATGTGTGTTCAAGAGGAAGGAAGGCTAATTTAGAAGCTTCATGAAAGTGCATTGTTGGTAACAGATGAGGATCGTAAGAAGCGAGCTATTGTAACACCCTCACTATCAGAATGTCACACTTCCGGCTGCGCAACTCTGATAGCAAGAAATATTACGAAGACTTCATATACTTAGTAATAAAATAGGAGCCTTTGACTCTAAACCGTATCGCTATTTTCTTTAAAAAAAGGTAAGATACTTTATCTTGAAAATAAACAAGCATATTCATATATACAACTCCTATCCTTCTTACAATATTATAATAATAAATGCGAGAAAAGAATAATTATCTAACTAAAATAATAACATCGTATAAGCAAAATGCAATAAAACTCTTCGTAAGCTTCTTCATCTGATTCCTGAAAAGACAAAGCTGTAAGGGGGTGAGAACCTAACCACATGGTCTCACCACAAATATTCAAAATTTTCATAAGGAGATATTTAATAAGAAAACTATTTTCAAGTACAGTGAACATCATTGTCTTATGAATCTTTTGAAAATCAACGGTTTAACATCCAAAAATTCAAAGTCTTTCTAAAGAAATTTGTTAATTATCCAAAATCCAAAACCTTTCTTTTCTTATAAGAAAATTTTAAAAGTTTCCTAGACTGTATGAATGACCAACCTATTCCAAGCATAGGTTCATTAAGTCTATGTGTAACAGCCCAGCCACCTGCTAGCACGATATTGTCCGCTTTGCCACACAAGGCCTCACGGTTTTGCCTTTGACGATAGGGATGATAGCCGAAGCCCCCCACACTGACTCATCAAAACGCGTCATGCTAGGGAGAGGTATCCACACCCCTATAAGGCATGCTTCGTTCCCTTCCCCAATCGATGTGGGACCTTACAATCCACCCCCATAAGGGAGTCCAGCGCCCTCGCTGGCACATCGATCCGGGTTCCAGCTCTGATACCATCTGTAATAGTGCAGACCACCCGCTAGCACGATATTGTACGCTTTGGCACACAAGACCTCACGATTTTGCCTTTGACGATAGGAATGATAGTTGAAGCTCCCCACACTCACTCGTCAAAACGCGTCATGCTAGGGAGAGGTATCCACACCCTTATAAGGCATGCTTCGTTTTCCTCCCCAACTGATGTGGGACCTTACACTATGCTGAGCTAGCTTGATTTTTCATACTTAACTAAACCTCAATCAGAAACCAATCATGGCCTTCATTCCATCACATAATTAATCAACACTATCATCAACTCATCCAAAAACAACCCTTAGCGCCTCCTCCACCCGTCAGAGGGATCTATTAGAAACAAACAAAGCCAAAACAGACAAGGAAAGTACATGTATAAATAGCAGTTACAGTAAATAGCTTAGATAGCAGTTAATAACAGTTAAGCAATCAGGCAAACCAAAATAAATTCAAACTCAACTAAAGCATTCAAATGCATATGAAGTATGTCCCATGGTTGATGATATCATCTGTCGATTATATGGCCAAACTCGACATGTCCTGGTAGCTAACCTTGGACAGAAGCACCCCATCGCAGAGCAAGTGGGACTGAGCTATAACCCATTGCTACTACCCGTTTAACCTAGAGCAAGTGAAATAAACCACTACTACTGCCACTACACAGGCAGGTGTTTACGACTCAATCCAGAGCAAGTGGAATAAACCATTACTGCTGCTACTACCCAAACGTCTCAATCACTGACCCAGAGCAAGTGGAATGAACCACAATCCTTGCTACTGTCTAGGTATATCATCAGATTTAATTTTATTTTCAAATTTAAAGCATATAAAATCCTCATTATTTTTAAATCACTAAAGCTTTAAATCAATAATAAGAAAGTACTCAATTAATATCAAAATATCTAAAAATATATTCTTGAATAAATAAAATAACGGTTTAATTACTCTGTTGGTCCCTATAGTTTCAAAAAATTTTCAATTAGGTCCTTATACTTTTTTTCCTTTTAATTGAGTCCTTGCACCAAATTTTATTCGGGTTCCTATACTTTTTTTTCCTTTTATGTGGGTCCCTGCACCAAATTTTTTTTAATTGGGTTCCTATATAATTAAACCAATTACTGTTAAGAGGGACCTAATTAAAAATTTCGCGAAACTATAGGGACCAAAAGAGTAATTAAACCTAAAATAAATCATAAAATAATTTATTATTTAATTTTGAAAAATCTTGGGTCTTACAGCTCATAAGAAGAAAAGAAAGAGTATTGCATCCCATCCTATGAAGAAAGAAGCATTCCATCCTATGAAGAAAAAAGGTGCACGATTTTTCTTTTTCAAAAAGAAAGGACACATGAAGAAGGAGTGCTTAAAGTCTAAGGCTTGGCTTGACACTATAAGAAAAACACTAAGTACTGTCAGATTTACCGTCAAATTCAGCAAATAAATCCACTGATAATCAGTTTATCGAAATATTTACCATTTCCTGAAGCTGACAGTATAAACGGCACTAAAAACTATTTACCGGCGGATTATTTTCGTCCAATGCTAATTACTGGCGAATTTTACGTCAATTTTTTCAATGGATTTGTCGAAACTAAGTTGATGATTACTCGGATTAATCTGACGATAACTTTGGTGCCATTTCACGTGTTTAGGTGCTAAGTTACCGTCAGATTTATCCGCCAATAAATCCTAAGGTATTTTTTCCCATTCTGGCACAGTTAAGCCACAATTAGTAGCCAAATTAAAACTCTTGTTAACAAAATTATTAGCAAAAATCTAAAATTGTTAGATATAAACAAACTATTTTAGTAAAAATAAACTGAATATAATAAAATATCATAGAAGTAGAATACAATGAAGTAGACAAAAAAATTAAATCCCTAAACCCTACACATCTCAGTAATCGTCATCGTCGTCGAGGTCCCCCTGTTGAGGAAGCAGAATAGGTGCTGACGTCGGTGTCCTACCAGTGGCATTGCCGCGAAAACCAGTAGCGCCGCTGCCTCCAACATCGCTGCCTCTACTGTGCCTCTGCTGGTTGTACATTTCCATCTACTCTCGCAAACAATCTAGCTGCTCCAGCTTCTCTGTCAGGTTCTAGTTGATGGAAACGACTCCTCCCACGCGTGCAAGAAGGTCATTGTACTTCTGCTTAGATTGATCTACTTGTTAGTAAAGCTCCTGTGTTAGCTTCTACACCTCCTCCCTCAAGTCAATAACTTCCTGGGGAACGACAAGGCTGGTAGCAGAGGCAAAGATAAAGGCAGAGGCAGAGAAAACTACCAATATGAAGCAACAGAGACCACTTGCGAAGAACGATCCCAACCCGAAGCGGTGATTCTTGTGGGGTTCTGAGGCGGTCTCTCACCAAACCCTATCAGTATCTAAACTACTGAGGTCTCGGAGCCAGCTTTGTCGTTCCCACTAGGCGGCTGAGACTGCTGGGTCGCAACCTCCAACCTCTCCGTGTAATCCTCCTATGTCACACATGTTGTGATTAACATAACTGTCAATTGACTTTAAACCAAATAAATTTTAAACATAGGATTAATTTAAACTGACATAATGGGCGTAGACCGCTCATCAATAAATCTCTCCTTGTTGGCCTTTAAAGTATGTGTATACTTGAAGGTTTCTGCCAATGTCTCCTTGCAATCCAACGACTTAGACTACAAATTATATCAATGAATAAAATAAATCAACAAATTAAACAAATAATTCAAGTAACTACTAAAAAAAATTAAACATTATCAAACTACTTACCAGTGTGCAATCCATCCGTATACTTCGATGACCTGGGTGAAGCCCTGTTAGCGACGTTCGTTAGACGGTGATGCTTGAACCCCTCATCATCTCTAAAATAGGCCTCCAGTCCCTGGATGGATTGATCCAGGTCGGTAGGTGGTTGTGCCTTTGACGAACGACACTCATCACCTGCTGAATCTGTTTAACTACTTGGTGGTCGTAGATTTTCCTGGTCATGAGATTATGTTCTGCATCCCATATGAATTTCAACTGCATAAATTGATTCAACAACATTAGTTCGTTGGGATAAAATATAGTTCAAATATAGTTAATTAATTCAACATTATTGGGTTCTTACCACCCACTTCTGAAACCATTACTCTCTGGTCTCAACCAGGATCTGCATATACCTCGGCCACAGGTGGTCGTACATTGACTTAATAATCTCGAAGATCTCTTATGTGCAAGCATTGTTGTTTAGTGCAAATCTATCAGAGAAAAAACCTAACATTAACAAATACATATAAACACATAAACTTAAGATTAAAAAATTGTACCTACGCTTTCATGCCATCGGACTAAATCCTCAGTTAGATGACGGGCGATACTGGTGGGGCATCTTGCTTGGGGACACTGGAGGAATCACCCACTGAGGTATCTGTCATTGGATCAATAGAGGGGCATAGTAGAAAGAGGCATGTAGTTCTAGTTTAAGGCCATGATGAACGATGGGGTAGTCAGGGTAGAGGGCGATAACTGAACAGTTCTTGGGATTCGGTGGAAACCCTCCTTCTACCATGACCGTGAGACTCACTCGATCTACCTCTACTACTGCTCGTCATGTCTACAAAAAGAATATATTATTAATACTAATCAGCATAAATACTATTAACACTAATCAGCATATATACTACACGCATTGGTTAACAAAACTCCCCGAAAAAATTGGACATAACTTTCTCTTAAATTGGACATATATCCACTTTTATGGTTCCCACAAATCCAACCAATCTCAATCCACAGTATCAGTCAACACTCAACTAATTTCATAAGAATTAAATCAACAAAACATCTTTATTCACATCATGCTAAATAAAATCGTCACCTTATTAGAGTATCATATCAACAAAATCTAAATATTGTATGAAATCTAAATGCTACGAAAATTGTATATCTATCAATGAGTAAAATATGAGTCTACTGTAGTTCACACTCTAAGTATCTATATAACACAACTCAAAAAAAGAAATCAAGAAATAATTCACCACACAATGAAATAATATGTAATGCACAAATTCATAGCCAATTTAGAATGTCACAAATTTTTATTAGAACAAGTCATGGTAGGTTATAGGACAAAACTTAACATTAACATCACTAAGTTACTGCAAGTGAGATAAAGAAACTACATAAAAACATGAAATTTACATGTTAACTGAAGATAAGCTTACAAAGATTTCTAATGAGAAGTAATATGTATCCTTGTTAATATATGCAGCAAAAAACAAATCTTCAATCACATGGTAAATAAACTAAATCCATATATCTAACCTTTAGTATAAATCTATTGTAGCAAGCGTTGGTAAATTCATAAAAGTCTCTTAAGAAACCCACGATATATGAATAAATATATACTACCCTATTAACCAATGTGAAAAGGGAATAAAAATAATAAAAAATGTTATAAAAAATACCAAATCAGCAGAGGACGACAAATCTAGCAGTGGAAGAAGAGTGTTGGACGAGAGAAAGAAGTTGCCGATGCGAAAAATGGAGCTCGTTGGCAATGAGAAGAGCAGCGGCTATAACGGAGACTAGGGTTTGCAACAGCAGCTGCAATCGAGACGTCGCATCAAACGGGAGGTGCAAGGAGAGGAGGGAGGTGTTGTCGTTGTTAGTGGCACTGAGGCTGACAGCGTGGCAGGGTTCAGAGGCGGCTAGAGAGAGAAAGGGATAAGAGAGGTTAGAGAGAGAGTAGTTTCAAATTGAAGGGGGATAGGGGTTCGCACTTTGAATTTTAGGTCTCATTATCATTTGACTTATAGGCGCATAAATCCGCTGGTAACTCGTTGTCGGTCACCAAAATACAGCATTTCACTAAAATCAATTTACTGACGGATTGTTCCGATGGTAAATCCCACGCTATGTTTCGCACTTATTTCCCCTGTTTTCCCTCCAAGTATTACCAATGACTTTACCATCGGAATCTGGAATCTGCCAATAACGATTTTATCAAACGAGTTCCACATCAAAATCGTCGATAAACCTCATCAGTTTATCTAACACTAATGTGTGACGCTAAATCTGATGGTAAATCTGATGGTACTCAGTGTTTTCCTTGTAATGTGAGAAGAAAGGTACTAACCTTTGAGATCTTATTCCTTCAGTGTGTTTTGAATCTAATTTTATTGAAATATGTCATGACACTTGGTCGATTAATTTTGGTGCTAAAATTCATACTTCAAATACCATGTGAATTGAGCATCTATATGGGAAATCCGATGCGTTTATGTGTAGAAACTATTGGAACATTTATGCTTGTATTACGTACTAGTTGTATTTTAGATTTAAAAAGAACATTTTATATTCCTGATTTCTCTAAAAATTTGATTTCTTTATTTAAGCTTGTAAATTAAGAATTTTGTATAAATTTTTATAATGATACTATTAATATTATTAAAATTTCCAATATTACTGGACGTGGTACTTTAATTGGTGATTTATTTAAAGTTCATTTATCTAATAATATTCCATCAGGTTTAATGATTGTGCATGGTAATATTATGAATGAAAAATCCTCCATGTTATGGCACCATAGGTTAGAACACATATCCATTGGGAGAATGAAGAAATTAGTAAGTGATGAGATTCTTGAACTTCTACACTTTTCTAATTTTGATACTTGTGTGGATTTCATTAAGAAAAAGCAAACCAAAAAGTCTCAAAAAGGTGCTAAGAGGAGTTCTGACATATTAGAAATAATTCACACTGACATATGTTGTCTTGATATGTCCTCAAGTGGTCAGAAATACTTCATCTTCTTTATTGATAATTATTCACGATATATGTATCTTTATATGCTTTATAATAAATATGAGACATTGGACGCTTTTAAATTTTATAAAGCTAAAGTAGAAAAACAATGTGAAAAGCAAATTAAGATCATGAGATTAGATAGAAGTGGAGAATTTTATTGGAAATATACTGAAAGCGTACAAGCCCCTGGTCAATTTACAAAATATCTTCAAGAGCATAGTATTATGGCACAATACACCATGCTTGGCACACCAGATCAAAATGGTGTAGCTGAAAGAAGAAATAAGACTTTGCCAGATATGGTGAGGAGTATGCTTAGTAACTCCAATCTTCTTTTATCTTTGTGTAGTAAATCCTTTAAGACAGCCGCATGTATGTTAAATAGAGATTCAACTAAGGCAGTTGCTAAAATGCCATTTGAACTATGGAAAGGTTGGAAACCTAGTTTAAATCATATACGCATTTGGGGTTGTCCTGCTAAAGTTCGGGTTTATATTCCACAAGAAAGAAAGTTGGGCTTAAGGATGATAAGTGTCTATTTTATAAGTTATGCAGAAAAGTATAAGGGTTATAGATTTTGTTGTTCCTCCCATTCAAGTAAAATATTTCAATATAGAAATGCAAGATTTTTAGAGCATGATGTAAAAAGTGAGAGAAATTGTTCTCTTAAGGTTGTTGAGAATGATAATGTTTGTCAAACCTCTCCATGTACAAGAGTGTTTGTTCAATACAATATCCATACAAATAGGGTCAATGTAGAATAACCTATTACTGGTATTTCACATCATGAAGATAATGTTCTAGTAGATCATATAGTAGAAGATTAAACTATTCATAATAAAAATATTGTTCAAGACCAACCTCAAGAAAAGGGAGAGCGTGTTATGTCACTACCTTTATAAGAAATTAATGATACAACACTAAGAAGATAAACTAGAATAAGAAAACCTACAATTTCTATTGATTATATCGTGTATCTTGCTGAGTCTGACTATGATATTTGTGACGAAAAAGACCCAACGACATTTTCACAAAAAATGAAAAGTCGTAATTCTAATTTATGGCTGGATGCTATGAAGGATGAAATAAAATCTATGGCTGATAACCAAGTTTGGGATCTTGTAGGATTGTCTGATGGGGAAAAGGCCATTGGCTGTAAATAGGTCTTTAAGATGAGTAAAACCCCACCCCGACCCTTAACCATTACGCGAACCCCCATTCCACCCCTCATCAATTGAAAAATGACATTGCGGTCCCTAACCACCATCTCCGTTAGACTGTTTGCCCCTTCTGTTAACATCTCTGTCTCTAGCTAACGAAAGTTGCCTACGTGTACCGTTACGTTAACACGTGTCACGCAACCATTTTTAGGGACAAACCGCCCCCTGATGATTCATCAAAAAGCGTTGCATTTTGAGAGGAAGAGAACGATTTAAAATCCTCAAAACCCTTGCAGTATCATCACTCTCCTCTATCATCATTCACAATTACAAAAGAACCTTCCATACTTTGTGCAAAAATTTCGAGAACCAGGGAGCTATTGACGGCAACGTGACGGTGTTCTGACGGTTTGACTTGCATTTATTTATATCGGGTGTTTTGTTTGACTTGAAATTATTTATGTCAGGTGATAGTGGTCCTGTCTTATGGAGCTACATTGTGATCTTCCATTAATGGAATTTTATCTTCTCTATGCCTTTTTTGTTATAGGGTTTATAAAGCATCATTCTTTATAATTTTTTTTGTTTGCTAATAGTGAGTTGTTGTCAGTACTTGTTGGTTAATACATAAAAAAATTGCTTGTTTATAATTATTTTTAATTAACTTAAAGATTTTATTATTATTTGCTACAGATGTCTTATGACACTGTTCCTGTGTTTCATCATGGAGGGTAGTTTGAAAAAAATGAAGATGAATATCTTAACTATGTTGTTGGAAAAGTACATAAGGTTCCTAAGTTAGATATAGATTTGGTAAATCACAAGGACTTGGTTGAGATGTTTAAAGGTTTCGGTTATAAAGAATACAAAGAGATATATTGGTAGAATTCAAATGCAGATGATATAGAGTCTGGGTTGCACACTCTTAAGGGTGACAAGGACATTAATGAAATGTGTGACAAAAGATGGCTAACATAGAATTATTTGTGTTTGAAGGCAAAGAGTAAGAGTACCTAAAAAATGAGCCACAAAGGGTTAGGATAAGGTGTGTTAAGGAGGGTTTTCCATGATTAATCTTCACTTGATGGAATAGTCAGGAGCTTTGTTTCCAAGTGAAAACTTGCTACAACAAGCATAATTCTGGGAGGAACTTGACAAGTAATATGGCAACCAGATCATGGGTCACTAGCAAGTTGGTGAAAAGGTTGTTGACAAAACCAATGCTGACCCCTAAGAAAGCCATGGAACACATGACAGTTGACTATAATGTGAAAATAAATGGAAGATGATAACTAGAGCTTTGAAGACAGCAAGGAAAGAGGTGATGAGCAATGAGAAAGAGCAGTACGGTAAGACTCGGGACTACTTGCATGAAATATTGAGGAGTAACCCCGGATCCACTGCGATAGATGCAACAATACCTCATCCTGAAGAATTACTAATCTTTAATAAGCTCTACATATCCTTTGATGCATGCAAGAGGGGATTTAAAGCTGGATGTCGCCCTCTAATTGGTATAGATGGGTGCTTCCTGAAGGGATACTTTGGAAGCAACTTCTGAGTGCTGTTGAACAAGATGCAAATAATCACTCCGTCATGATTGCATTTGCTATGGTGGATAGTGAGTGCACTAAGACCTGGAGATCGTTTCTAAGCATGTTACGAGATGATCTGGGATCATATCCTGAGTTTGGATAGAATTTTATAAGTTATTAACAGAGTGTATAATAATCTTATAGTCTACTCTAATGTTATATTACATTCTATACATTTTTTGTTATTATTTTTTGTTTATGTGCTATTTTGTATAAGGTTTGCAACTAGCAATAGAAGAGGAAATGCCTCGGACTCACCATAGAAATTGTGTTCTTCACATATGGAAGAATTTTGTAAAACAATGAAAGGATAAGCAATTTAAAGGGCAGGTGTGGCAGTGTGCAAAAAGTACAACTATTCCAGAACTCAGAGCTAGTATGGAGAAGCTTAGGTCTATAAATGAGCATACATGGGAGTACATGTCCAAATTTGATCCTGCTTTACGGACTAAGAGCCACTTTTCACATTATCCCAAGATTGACAACATCACGAACAACATGTGTGAAGTTTGGAATGCGAAGATTGTTGAATACAGAAGCAAGCCAATTCTAACACTTTGTGAGGACCTTAGGTGTTACCTAATGAGGAAGATAGTTGGGCATAAAAAAAGGTTGAGCAAGTATACTAGCAAGTTAGCTCTAGTGCAACAACAAAGGTTGGATGATATTATAAAGCTAGACAGCAACAAATGGAATGCTGAATAGAGTGGTAATGAAGATAGAGTGATATTTGAAGTCCAACGAAGAAATACCAAGCTAAGTGTCAACCTCAAGGAAAGAACATGCACTTGCCATGCTTGACAATTAACAGGTCATACTTTATTATATTGTCGAGTTTGTTGTGTTTTGCTAAATATACTTTTTTATATTGTCGAATTTGTTATGCTTTGCTAAATATACTTAGCACATATTTATGCTAAATATGTATAGGTCAACATTTAATCATTTGTGTTCTGTGTAATTAGGGGGGTCCCATGCCCACATGCTGTAGCTACCATTTCTCGACTTCGAAGGATGAATCTCAAGGCAGAGGACTTTGTGCATGATTGGTTCACAATGGATGCAATCCAAAAGACGTATGAGATCACCATCAAGCCAGTAAATACTGAAGAGTATTAGGAACCAAAACCATACTTAAGGCCACGAGCTCCCTCCATTAAGAGACCACTTGGACGACCAAAGCTTAGAAGAAAGGTTGATAAAATTGCTGAGACCTAAATGAATGAAAATAGGAACAAGGTTAAGAAAGCCTTCCAGGTTACATGCAGCAAATGTGGTGAAAAAGGAACTATTATAAGACTTGTAAAGGAGCTCCAAGGGACCTTAGATGACAACTTAAGAAAAAAAAACCAAGAACTGAGGCTGTCACTACCAACCGAGGCCAGCACGTAATTTAGGGCTCGAATTGTCATACTTTATGGATTCTGTAGTTTTAAGTGTCTGTCTTTATAATTAGTTAGGGGTTTAAGTTTTGAAATATATTTGTTTATGATTTTAGTTGTCCTAATACAAGCAAAGTATCTGACTAGTTATTCCTATTTTAGGGATCTATAGCAAGTAATAACGATTCTGGACCACATGCAATTTTTTTTGAGCCAACAAAGACACAAAATGAGGCTCCAAAAATGTCACGTGATACTGTGGTAACTAGAGCATGAATGAAAAATTCCAAAAAACTTAATTATACCATTTATTTATAAGTTTTGATGTATTTGTAGGCTAAGACCAAGAAGCAGAAAAAGAAACAACCTAAGCGATCAACTCCCACCTTATTGCAATAAAGAGAAGTCGAGATTTCACTGTCTCAATCTGTACCACCAGCTGAGGTTTTGGGACTGTCTTTATTAAACAAAAACTTATTTTAAATTTGGATTTGATTGGTAAAATTATTTTTCAAGTATAAGAGGCTAATGTTAATCCTCCTGCACTAGCCATACAGCATGTTGACATCCCACCAGGAATCTCACCAAAGGCAAGGCTATGGAGAGCAAAACAGCCTATTATGAGGTCATATTTGCCCAAAGTCTCACCAAATTCAATTGTTACACAAAATATATCCAATACAATAGCTCTTAAGCTAAACAACCCTGTAGTTTCTATGGAGACATTAGCAGTCACGAGTTCTGGCATAGTAGTGAGACTTTTTAAATTTATTCCAACTCCTGTCCACAATCCACTCCTAGGCTTCAAGGCACCATCAGATTCTAGTGACCCAAGTTCTTTCAAGCCTCCAAGCAAAAGTTGAAGACAGTTGTAGCTACTTAGTTGATGTAGTTATTTTGCTAGTAGTATTGAATGACTATTTTGAAATTATAATTTAGTGCTTATTAGGTTTCATAACATTATACTAAGCTGTGGTTATTTTGGTTATTAGGCTTAATGACTATGACAGTGGTTATTTTGATTAGCTAATGCTTTGTGATAGTGTAGTAGTATAAGTAATACTTTATAAAGAATTGTGTTTTGGCATTTTGTTGGAATCTAGCTTGTTTGATACTTCACAATTGTAGTCTATTGAACAGGTTGAAGTATGATTCACCAACACAATCACCTAAAATATTACATAGTCTAACTGAAATTACATAACATTGTTTCTTGAACTCAAGTATATCACCATATAAAAAACACAAACTTAACTTAAACCCTAAAATAACACTAAAAGGATATTGATAAACAAAGTACTAAATAGCTCATATCAGTAACACTAAGTAAGAAAAACAACATCAGCAAATGCAATTATAAATCCTAATATACACCAAAATCCTAATAATACTAATCTCGTTCTGCTGTGCAATTCATTATATACTGGCATCTCTAAATTCTTCATTCTCTCTTCCAAATCTAACAATTTGCCTTTCACTATAGATTTTTCTCCTCCAATGTCATCATCCTCCAAATTGAAATAAATATTTTGTCCAATCATCTCATCAAGTCAATTGAAGTACTTGCAATGTTGTTGTAGAATCTGTAATACACATTGGCAATAACTCTTCAAGTATGAAATAACAAAAATAATCATATTAATATGAATAGTAATTTACTTTAAAGTAACAGTAGTCAAATAACAACCTACTAGGGTTCAGTTTTGTTCCAAATTCGAATGGGATAGCATGACATCCACAATCACAACTTGGATAGCATAACGTCCACAATCACAACTTGAGTCTATATAAAACAACACAAATGGTTTATCTCAAATGCTGGCAAGGAGTTATTTTACAAGCTTAAGAGAACAATATATGATCTTAAGTAGGCTTTTTAACAGTGATATTTAAAGTTTCACAATGTAATTTTTTCATTTAGTTTCATTGAGAATATTTCTGATCAATGTATATACTACAAGGTTAGTGAGAGTAAGATCATATTTCTCATCTTATATGTAAATGACATTTTACTTGCAACAAATGACTTAAGAGTTGTTACATGAGGTGAAACAATTTCTCTTTAGAGATTTTGATATGAAAAATATGGGTGACGTATCTTATGTCATTAGCATAAATATTCATAGAGATAAACATAAAGAAATTTTAGGTTTATGTCAAAAAACTTATATTAATAAAGTTCTTGAGAGGTCTAAAATGCAAAATTATTCAACAAGTGTTGCACCTATTGTGAAAGGTGACAAGTTCTACTTAGATCAATGTCCCAAAAATGACATTAAAAAGGAACAAATGCAAAATATTCCTTATGCTTCAGCCGTTGAAAGTCTAATGTATGCTCAGGTTTGTATAAAACTTGACATTGCTTTTGATGTTGGCATGTTAGAAAGATATTAAAGTAATCTAGGTATTATCTATTAGAAAGCTGCAAAGAATGTCTTAAGATATCTTCAAAGGACCAAGGACTTCATGCTTACATATAGACGAATCGATAATTTAAAAATTGTTGGATACTCAGATTTAAACTTGGCAGGATATGCTGATTTTAGGAAGTCAACGTCAAGATACATCTTTATACTTACTGTGGGAGTAGTATTTTGGAATAGTACAAAACAATCACTTGTAGCCATTTCTACCATGGAAGCCAAATTTATTGCTTGTTTTGTGACTACATCACAAGGTGTTTGGTTGAAAAATTTTATCTTTGGGCTTAAGATTATGAATTATATCTTTAGACATTGAGAATATATTGTGAAAATTTAGCTGTTGTATTTATGGTTAAGAATAATATAAGTAGTAGTCAAAGTAAGCACATCGCATTAAATACTTAGCCATTAAAGATTAAGTTAGGTCTAATGAGGTACAAATAGAATATATTAGTACTAAACAGGTGATAGCCAATCCTTTGACAAAAGACATGCCACTAGCATTGTTTAAGGATCATGTTATTAGTATGGGTTTATGTTTTGTAACGTCATCACTTATATGACTTATGTTGTATTATATAATATATTTAGATATGAAATTTTTATTACTATTTGTTTCTCATTTGGTTGGTAGATATGCGTATATATGATTGAAATGATAAATAAAATTTAGTGAAGGACCTAGAATAAGTATTGGACTTATTCATACAAAAATATGACAAGGAGTTTATTCAATTAAGAGATGTTATATTGTAATACATGGAAGGTAATACTTGATTAGTGAGAACCTACCACTATGATTCGTGTAATTTGTCTTAATTGTTTAAGCATAGTATGTAATTACAGACTATATGTAATAAATGTTGGACCAAGTGAGAGAGTGTTAAAATTTTTATTCTATTTGTGGTCTAATTTATTAATGTAGAAATTAGTTTGGGTAGAATTATAATTATTAAGAAATTTTATTAATTAATTATATTGGCAGTTGGTTTGTTCTTTGATGGAAAGAACATGACTGTTCATAAAATTTACAAAGTTTGGATCCCCAATCCTAATCATCACAACAAAAATACTCTGATTCCATCTATGTTGGAGGTTTAAGAATTGAAAGTTCCAAATCAGGATTTAGGATTATTGACAATGGCTGGAGGTACGTAAACAATTGATTTTATGAAATTACTAACAAGTTAGATATATAAATGATAGCCTTCATAAATTCAATAACCTCTTATATTTTTAGTTGTTATTATTATGGTTTCTACATCACCTCAATGTAGGTAGGGATGAGCACGGGTCGATTTGGTTCGGGTTTATGTTAAAATTAGAACCGAACCGATCAAAATGTAATTGGTTCGGTTTGGTTCGGATTTGCGATTTTTTGTATATGTATCCGAACCAAACCAAACCGATTAAGAATGGATTGGTTCGGTTCGGGTAATTGGGTACCCGATGAATTTGAAATTCATACAAAAAATCAAATTTTTATCTTAAAAATTCAACAAGTATAATAAATATGTAACATCAATAGAAATAATCCAAACACGTTAAATACCAAATACATTAAAAACTAAACTCATTAAAATCCAAACATATTAATAGTGAATAATCATTGTCTAATAGAAAAGCCATATATATTTAAATTTTTTTAATTTAATTAATATATGATCGAGTTCGCGGGTTGGTTCGGGTTCCATACCCTCAGAACCGATACCCGAACCAATTACTAAAAAAGACCATTGGTTTGGTTCGGATTGGACCCGATTACCCGTTGGTTCGGTTCGGATTCGGATGGGTAATTGGATACCCGCTACCCGTGCTCACCTTAAGTATCATATGTTAATGATTAAATAATGTTTTTTATGATATTTTAGTATTAATAAATAAAATTATATTTTAATATATATTTTGTTACTTTTTATATTCTTTATTTATTATATATTTTTAATAATATTTTATTTTTTATCAACAAAAGTATTATAAGATGATGACTTTTGAAAAAAATTAAAAAGATTTGAAGAGACTATTTTGGAATTTTTAAAAATTTCATAGACTGTTTTGAGATTTTTTAATTCTTCAAAGACTATTTTACACTTTATTATGGGGACTAATTTGTCCAAAATGCACACATGGACACTTAACGATCACATGTGCGACTAACATTTTACGTAAGCTAAAATCTGAGTGACTAACAGAAAGCAAGAGACTGTATTATCTAATAAAAATAAATATTAAAAACTATTTTGTGTATTCTAAAATCTAAGAAACTAAAGTATCTGACTTTAAAAATCTCAGAGACTGATTTGAGTATTACTTTAACATTTAGTAGAATCTAATAATAAATACTTTGAGGTCATTTGTCATTAAATAATGGACTTTTTTGTCACTGTAAAATTGATTAAATAATATGTAGGTTGCTGCTAATTGATGAGTGGATAATTTATACACTTTTTGGCACTGTTTTTAGTATGTTTTTAGTATATTTTAGTTAGTTTTTAGTATGTTTTTATTAGTTTTTATTTAAAATTCACTTTTCTGGGATTTACTATGAGTTTGTGTGTTTTTCTGTGATTTCAGGTAATTTCTGGCTGAAATTGAGGGACCTGAGCAAAAATTTGATTCAGAGGCTGAAAAAGGACTGCAGATGCTATTGGATTCTGACCTCCCTGCACTCGAAGTGGATTTTCTATAGCTACAGAAGCCCAATTAGCGCGTTCTCAATTGCGTTGGAAAGTAGACATCCTGGGCTTTCCACCAATTTATAATAGTCCATACTTTGCCCGAGATTTGATGGCCCAAACCGGCGTTGCAAATCAGCTTCAGAATTCCCGGCGTTTAACGCCGGAACTGGCACAAAAGCTGGCGTTTAACTCCAGTTTTCTCGAGATTTGATGGCCCAAACTGGCGTTGCAACATGAGCCTCTAAACCCCATGGTTGGGGGTGAGGAGCTCTGCTGTGTCTTGATGGATTAATGCAATCACTACTATTTTTCATTCAATCACGCTTGCTTCTATTCTAAGATATCACTTGTTCTTCAACTTGATGAATGTGATGATCCGTGACACTCATCATCATTCTCACCTATTAACGTGTGCCTGACAACCACCTCCGTTCTACTTTAGATTGAGTGAATATCTATTGGATTCCTTAATCAGAATCTTCGTGGTATAAGCTAGAATTGATGGCGGCATTTAAGAGAATCCGGAAGGTCTAAACCTTGTCTGTGGTATTCTGAGTAGGATTCAAGGATTGAATGACTGTGACGATCTTCAAACTCCTGAGGGCTGGGCGTTAGTGACAGACGCAAAAGAATCACTGGATTCTATTCCAACCTGATTGAGAACTGACAGATAATTAGCCGTGCTGTGACAGAGCGCGTTGAACATTTTCACTGAGAGGATGGGAGGTAGCCATTGACAACGGTGAAACCCTACATACAGCTTGCCATGGAAGGAGCCTTGCGTGCATAAAGAAGAAGACAGTGGGAAAGCAGAGATTCAGAAGATAGAGCATCTCCAAAACCTCAACCTGTTCTCCATTACTGCAAAACAAGTATTTATTTCATGTTCTTTTACTCTTCACAATTAAACCTGAGAATTATTGATATCTTGACTAAGAGTTACAAGATAACCATAGCTTGCTTCAAGCCAACAATCTCCGTGGGATCGACCCTTACTCACGTAAGGTATTACTTGGACAACCCAGTGCACTTGCTGGTTAGTTGTGCGGAATTGCAAGAGTGTGATTGCAATTTCGTGCACCACTAATCTCGGGCGGAGCTTATCGTATTGGAAGAGGGGCCAATTATAATTTTTTGAAAAAAATATATTTTGTAATTATGGCTAATTTTTTACATAAAAATTAAATGTGTGTTAAGCTAGGTTATGAATGTCAGGGGGTTATACACTATTGTGATGGCGGTGTTTTTTGAATTGACAGACAAGAAATCGGACCGTTCGATTTCTTTACTGAGAGAGAGAGAGAGAGAGAGAGAGAGAGAGAGAGAGGAACACAATTCGGATGGTCCGATTTGTGTGGAGCAAAAAATTGTCACTCTTTTGGCGTATGCAAATCGGACCTACCAATTTTAGCTCGTGAATTTTTTTTATTTCGATAGAACACTAATCAAACGGTTTAATTTCAGTGCTTTAAAACATTTGAAATGATAAATAGGCATTTGGACCGTCCGAGTTCTTTGTTTATATATACCCCAGATTGGCCGAACTCTCTACATCTTTCTCGTCTCTCAATTCTCAAATCTTCTAAAACTCCTCTTCTTCCTCTTCTCTCGTCTTTCTCTCCATTGCTTCAAAAGAAATAATACCGAGGTTGAGAGTGTTGAATGTGAGTATATTATCATGGATTATAGAGTTATTTTAAAAGTATATTATCATAGACAAATTTTGTTACAAACATCTGAAGGAGTGAAATTTTTATGTGAAAATCCATTAGATATTGTTATTTCATTCACACTGTCATTTAAAGAACTAAAATGTGTGATTTGTGAGACGACAGATTATCAAATATCTAAGAGAGTGTTGTGCATTTTATATAGGTATCTTATATCTATGTTTGGTGGGTTCGTTCAATTTCAAACCAAGTATGTAACCGATGAAGCGAGCATGCAAGAAACATTTTCAATGTATATTGAAACTTGCTCCCAAATATCGTTCATCGAGCTGTATATTGAGTTCGAGCATCTGAAGCGGACAAAAATGTTAAATTGGAACATTATAATAGTGATAGCAACGAGGAGTTTGCAAATAACTATGAAGTCGTTGATCTAGGTGAAGATGAAGATCAAGTTAACGGCACTATGGAGCCAGATGTGGCAAAGGTGGCAAATGCCCTAGTAACCCAGCATCCGTTTGAGAAACCTACTTTCATGTACTCGTTGGATTTGGAGGTCATGCATGCACTGAAATTTTCTTAGTACATGAATGCAGGTATGTAATTTGGATATTTGTATGATAGATTAATATTGTAAATCAAGTAGATAATATGAGTAACATATGTGATCTGTGGAATATAATTTATTAAATAGTATTTGATTACTTATTTATTTAGTTAAAATATAGGATAATTACCTGTTTAAATATATTTAGTAATTGTTTACATATATTTTTTTCATTTATTAAATCACATTTTAGTATGGTTATTAATTTATTGAATAGTATTTGATTACTTATTTATATTGATTTATAATTTGTAATTTAGATTTAGAGATAGATTTCAACTGTTAAAACATATATTTAATAATTATTTATAAAAATATATATTTTGTGGTGTGATTGTAGTAGAGCTTCTTGTTGTGATAGATGGTGAATTCACCGTGGAATGAAATTCAGTTCGAGCGAGGCAGTGATTAAGGTGATGAAAGATTATACCATCCATAGAGGTGTAGACTATCGAGTGTATGAGTTGGAACTAAGGACATTCTATGCTAAATGTACACAATACGACGCAAGTTTTGATTGGCTGATCAGGGTTAGAAAAATGTGCAAGAAATACTGATGGGAGATAAAGAGGTACAACGGTAGTCACAGTTGTACTAGAGCTACCATTTCTCAAGACCATTCGAAACTGAATTCCAAGACAATTGTAGGAGCAATAAAGCCGTTGGTAGAGGTGGACCCATCTATAAAGGTGAAATCAGTCATTGCGAAAGCACAGTCAAAATTTAACTACACCATAAGTTATCACAAAGCATGGTTAGCAAAGCAGAAGGCAGTGGAGTCAATTTTTGGAGGTTGGAAAGCTTCGTATGAGGCTTTGCACATATGATTTGAGGCCATGTGTCACAAGGGGCCATTAGCAGTCGTTCATTTTGAAACAATGCCTGCATACGAGGAGAATGACTTGGTTTCTGATATTCGTATCCTACATTGAGTTTTTTGGATTTATTTTCCTTGTATTAGAGAATTCAGACATCGTAAGCCCGTAGTGCAGGTAGACGGGACTCATTTGTATAGAAAATACAAGGGTTATTTGTTGGTTACAGTTTCACAGGATAACAATAAAAATATCGTGTCTATTGCATTTATCATAGTAGAGGGAGAGACATCTAAGGCATGACACTTTTTTCTTAGTAACTTGCGACAACATGTGGTGACACGTGATGGTATGGGCCTTATCTTTGATCGACATGAATCCATCCGTTTAGCTATTACTCATAGTAATGGAGCTTGACCTTCTCCTAGAGCTTTCCACATGTTTTGTATCCAGTATATAGAGTCCAACTTTTTGAGGAAGTTCAAGGCATCGTACCTGTAGAAGTTTATCGTCAACATTGGTAAATTTAAATAAAACAAAGTTTGTTATTGTTATAGTTACTACTATAATGAATGTTGTTTATAGTTGGCCTCTTTTTATCATACAATATTCGAGGACGTTTTGCGAGTACAAAATGCGTTATCAGTGATTACGTGAACGGGGTGAGACTTACACTAACTGGCTGAATTGGATCCCACGTGAATAGTATGCTTTGACTTTTGATGGTGGATACCAATGGGGTCATATAACTACCAATATAGTGGAGTGCATCAATTCAGTCTTTAAAGGGACATGCAATCTCCTAGTCACTGCACTTGTTAAGGAAAAATTTTACAAGCTTAATGAACTATTTACCAAGAAAAGAGCTGAGGCTGAGGCTTGTATTAATGCTGGACATGTGTTCTCTGAGATTGTGATCTCCAAATTTCATGCAAATCAGCGGGCATCGAGAAGCATCCAGGTTAGTTACTTTGACAGACAGAATGAGGTCTTTAAAGTACGTAAAATACCCGGTGGATTGGTGATGGAGGAAAAATGTCAGTAAAGATTTTCACAAAAATATTGCGTTGCAAGTATAGTTCTAAACTGACAATTAAACCTCAATAAATATTTAAATTGTTTGTCACTTAAGCAAACCCAATAAAATTAACCGAAGTATTTAAACCTCGGGTCGTCTCTCAAGGAATTGCAGGGAAGTGTAGTTATTAATTGTTATGGGAAAGTATATTTTTGGATTTTGGAATAAGGAATAAGAAAGTAAAATAACAAGGAAATAAAATAACAACTAAGAAAAGTCCTAACAAGGATTGAGAATTGGAATTCATATCCTCATTATCATCATCAATTGTGATGCTAATTGCCTTTTGATTTCACTTAGTCAACCTCTAATAATGAAGGAAAGTCAAGTGAGCAAAATTAACTTAACAAGTCCTAATCAAGGACTAGATTTAGTGAATCCTAAGCCAACTAGCAAGTCTCAATCACCAATCAACAAAAGAATTTTGATAATTCAAGAGTCTCAAATTGATCAATCCAAGATAGGAACATAAAAAACTAATTTAAAATCCAACCAAGCATTTTATCAAACACTTGGAAGGTATAATATAAAAACATAGAAAATTAACGAGATATAGCAAAATCTAAAACTAACCAAAGCAAGGAAATAACAATAACAAAGTAATTGAACAATAAGAAATGTGAAACATAAATTGCATTAATGAAAATTGAGAGTAGCACATGAACTCATAAATTAAATTAGCAAAATAAAGGAATCAATGAGAGAAGTAATCAACTAAAGTGCTAGAACAAATAAAAGTAGAAGAAACCTAAATTAAAGTAAGGTAGAATTCTGAAATTGAGAAGAAATAAACCTAAAAACCCTAAAACCTAGAGAGAGGAGAGAGCCTCTCTCTCTCTAGAATTCTACATCTAAACCTAACTAATGTGAATGAATGTGTGAATGAAATGATTCCCCCTTCTAGCTCCACTCTCCAGCCTCTAATCAGTATTCTCGGGCCTGAAATTGGGTCCAAAGCAGCCCAGAAATCGCCCCCCAGCGTTTTCTGTAAGTTGCATCATGTGACGCTCTGTCACGCGTACGCATCGCCCACACGTACGCGTCGCCCACGCGTACGCATCGCTGCACAAATTCCTGGTCACACATACGCATCACCTACACGTACGCATCGCTTGCCTGCTTCCCAAAACCTCAATTTTTTGTGTTCCTTCCACTTTTGCATGCTTTCTTTTCATTCTCTAAGCTATTCCTACCCTAGAAAATCTGAAATCACTTAACACACATATCACGGCGTCGAATGGTAATAAGAGAGGATTAAAATTAGCAAATTTAAGGCCAAAGAAGCATGTTTTCAATCATAGAATAAAATTAAGAAGGAAAATGTAAAACGTGCGAATTATATGAATAAGTGTGAAAATAGTGGATAAAATCTGCTCAATTCAAAACAAAATTAACCGTAAAATAGTGGTTTATCAATTGGAGTATGCAGCTGACCTACGTCGACAACATTGTGACTGTGGTGAATTCTAGGTGGACTGGATTCCGTGTCAACATGTATTTGTTTGTTGTGCAAATCAGCGGCTGGATTGGCAAGTGTACGTCCATGATGTTTACAAGATGGACCAAGTTTGAAGAGTATACAGAGTTAGGTTTAGGCCACTAGAAAATCCTATAACATGGCCTGTTTATCATGGACCTCAATTTATAGGCAATTAATTCCTCAGACGGGTAGCCAAAGGTCGGGTAAAGATGACCCGGTTTTTTATTGAGATGGACACTCAGATGTTGCATGGTTCAAGGCGATGTAAGCAATGCGGTGCCGAGGGCAACAGTGTAGTAGATGTCGTCAACGCGGATGGTCTACTAGGTAGTCATCATCCTCATCATCAACTGTCTTATTGCTCTCCTGAATTAGACCCATTGAAATGCGCCGCAGGTTTTCCACTCTGTATAATCCCTGCCGTGGCATTATCTCTCTTACTCGAGTCAACAGATAGTCTACCTAAAAAATTTCTAGAGGAAGTGCGATGTCGAGATCTTGAATCCAAGGACCTCCTACCTGAAGTAATACCACTCGGGTGTGCCAGCTGGTCGGTGGGAACGTCACCATAATTACCTGAATGTAAGTGACCTAGTCTAGAGCCATGAATCCAAGCAGCTAGCTAGACGAAGCTTGATCCCCTAACTCAAACTGTGGAACACTCCAATATTATTGATGTAATGGGACTGATGGTGTAAAATAATCCGAAGAATGCGTGTGAGGAATATATGGTGTAAAATACTCAGGCTCTTGTTGTGCTTGTGTGTGTGAATGTGGCGGTGGCGATGCCGGTGGCAGTGGTTGCTGCTATTGATTCTCCTGATTATGCACTGGATTGTCCTCCTAAATCTCTTGAAATATGAGGTCTAACAATTGCAAGTGGGCACCATATGTACCTAGATACTAATGTATGTAAATTTTCAAAGGATACTGTGAAGGCACCAAGTGCTCAACAAGAACATGACTATAGATTCGTCCATTGCATCATCCAAAATGAGTGGGTTACAAACCAATCTTCATTCTTAGGTCTTGTCAGCAGTTTGCCGTGTGCTTTTCCTAGATCCCACTCTTGATGAGGAACACCTTGGGTCAAACCAAATTGTCTCCTCACTCTATCAGATGCATGCCACTCAATGTATTCGAAAAATATCAGCAGTACCGTGGCACTCCAAATAACTGAATGCTGACAGATGTCAACAGGAATCACGTCTGGCTCAATGCGATTAATTGCATAAGCCTCCCAAACAAACTGGACACATTGAAAGTAAAAGAGGATTACACACCAAATAATAATATGGCTAAACAAAAAATAGATACTTATTTATTATAATATACATATCCTTCTTACAAATTATCCAATGACCTCCTAAAGTGAGCAAGAGAATAAAGTATGTGAGGCGATCAGCACGCTTCCAGTTATGCCATCTGACATAAGACAACTCATTAATTAACTTTGATAGTAAAAATTAAAATACAATGTGCTACACATTTTAAAAGTAGATAGTAATTAATTTTACCTATTTGCAATTGGAAAGAGTCAAGGATTGTCAAAAATTGGTGCAAGAAATGGTAGACAAATCCAAGCCCATGTAAGCAAAAATGTCAGTGGACCATCGATCTCTTTGTAGTCGACACGAGATGCCTACACAATGCTCTATACAAGTGTGTCAAGCATGTCGATCCCCAACAAATTGTATGATCCTTGGAAAGTTACGGAGCAATGGCAAAAACTTTCAGTGCACCGCTGTCCCAAACTTGTCTCCAAATAGAATGGTCCTAAATAATAATATTATATGGCACTTTACGTACGTCTAAATGTAAATATCATCAGTTAAGACTAAAATATCTTTCAGTTTCTGAAACCACGTCAACTTTATAAAGCTTCCTCTACAATCTGTCTTACTAGGTGCAACACCAAACTGGTGCAAGCATTCAGCCTCTATGGCCTCATAACTACTCAGGTCGGTCTTGTAACTGGAAGACCATTTGTCGAAAGACCAAGAATTATCGCCACATCCTCCAATGTCACAACACACTCACCAACTGGAAAATAAAATGTGTCCGTCTTAGGGCTTCATCTCTCAATTAGAGCATTAAAATACCGCCTGACATTGGATTACTCCAATTTAGGAAATGTGATAAAAATCAGTCTCCCATAAATACTCCTTCATAGTTTGATTGTACGGATTCGGCGGCATTAAGTAGTTACATGTCAACATCCACAAACCCTACAAAACGTAGTCATATATCACATTAAACAAAGATAACCATAATTAACTAATAAATTAAATTTAACAATATCTCATTTTTATTATCACATAACTAGTATAATATAATTATATTAACAATTATATTATTAACTACTTGAAATATACTAAATATATTTTACAAAAAATCCACATTTATTTTTAGTAGCTTCTAACAGTAATTAATAAAACTTAAATGAATCTAAAATATAAATCTAATTATGATTAGATACATTAAAACTAATTTACTCGGTTTCGATTTTTTATGTTACTATGATAATAATAATAATATACCTTAATTACTTCACTAATTAAGAAAGAAGAATGATTAATTATTATATTTAAACAATTTCAAAACTTTCACTTCCAGTACAATACAATAAAAAAACATATTAATCAAATATTTAACTAACACCATACAATAATAAATAGTTAATCCTTCATTAAATATTTAAATAATATATTTATAATAATAATTAATTCCATAATTATTCAAAAGTCTTCTAAAATTTATTTTATTTTACTGATTATTTCTAACAATTAATAATAATAATATTATATATAATCTTAATAATTATTACTACAATAATTTTACTAATCTCTAACTAATATTATCATTAGTATTTTTACTAAATCAAAATATTTGATAATAAAAACTTACATAATTAGAATGACTAAGATAATTAATAATGTAAAACTCTAAACTATTAATTTCTTTTATTTTTAGTCTCTTTAACATTGTTAATATTTTGGTAGTGGCACTTTTGTTCTTCTTCGTTGGATTTGTGCAACAATGGAAGAAGAGAAGAGGAATATGGGGTTGGGGGTATTCTGGAAAGTTAGCAAAGAATGAGAGTGAAAGAAATGGGTAGGAGAGTGCTTCGAAGGTTTCTTTTAAGGAGAGCGGATCAAGAGGCTCGGACGTCCTGCATGCAAGACACGTGGTATCTGGTACACAAATCAACCAATTCGATTTGTGTACCTCCGATTTGTATAATCGAACTGTTTGATTACTATCTCTTCACTTGGATCATCCAATTTTTTCAGCGCAGTCATCACAGTTCTGTAAATCTTCCTACACTCAAATAACACCGCAATACACTAATTCTATCCCATATCAAAATAAAAAAGTGTATAAATATAGCCTGCTAAAAATTTTAATATATCACTTATATCTCATATTTTCATATTATGTTATTTAAGGATAATTTATTAATTAATTTTGTCACAAAAAAATTTATTAATTAATTTTAAAATAAGCCCAAGATATAACAAAGCCCAAATGTCTAATATCAACATATTAATAACATCCCAAAAAAAAGACATTAATTAAAATAATGGCCTAACTTATTACAATAAGTAAAACTATCAGATAAAATAAATATTATTTACTCATTCTCTCTCATCTTATCTATCCGAAATCTCGAATAGTCTTTTTTAACAGTAATATACTTATTTTTCTTCTATCTCCTTAAATAGTGATTTCATATTTTCTACTCTTTTTTATTCTTTGCTCAAATTTAAAAAAGGTTCTACTTCTATTAGTGTTTATTCTCACTTAAAATTTGTCATTAAAAATAAAAATATAAATATTTTAGTAAATCGCTAAACGTTTGCTCTTTAAAATTAGTCTAATTCGGCCTCTGTCGCAAATTCTTTTTGAACGTGGTGATTGGAAATGAATAGCTTTTATAATATGCCTTTTAAGTTAGGTGGCTACTCCAATAAAAATTTTATGATTGTCATCATATGAAGATATTTTATTTTGACCATTAAATGATAAATTGTAGGACTTGATTTTTATTTGAATTAAAAGTGTTACTTTTATTTAAAGTGTTGCTAAACAAATAAGTTACACTTTTTAAACAAAGATCATCATGAGAAGATATTTTTGGCATCTTCATGGGAGTAGTTACCTTTAAGTTATACACTCCAATTTTGATAGAAGTAACCTCTTTTTTATTTGAATAATATTTTATAGGTAAATATTTATCATGTAATAACTTAAAATATAGATTAAAGAAAGTTAATTATGCATAACTACAGAAATTATTTTTAATATGGAAATAGAAATAGTGTTTTGGTTGAATATTGATATTTGAAATTTATTATAATATTGTGAAAGTTATTCAACATACCCCCACGTGTTTTAATATTCCCTCCCCCAAGTGTTGGTTAAGATGTTACTACGTGTTCAACACACTCCCACGTATTGCAACACACCTCTATATGTTGACTTCCTACCTGCAAAATTTACCTACTTGTAATTACACTAAATAATTTCATTTTCAATAAAAATATCAATACTTTTTTCATATTAAAAAAAATTAGCCGCATAACTATTAAGATGTGCAACATTCACTTAACATCATAGTAATTTATTTAAAGCTTATTTGTCCATTTTTATAAATGTTAATTTAGTTAAAACTTTATAACAAACAATGAGATTGTGTTGCCATAATAGTTTTTGTTTTTGCACTCATAATAATGACAGACACCATTATTAAGCGTGTAACGCCAAAAAAAATGATCAATAATTAATAAACCAAACATTAAAAAAAACATTTATAAATTTTAGCTAAATTAGGCCGATTTTAGTGTTGAATACTAAGCTTTTTCCTTATTTTTATTGTACACATTTAATAAAGTAATAATAATAATAAATTACATATATAAATAAAAGAAGAATCAAAATTACCCAAGTGTAACAATTAGAGATTGGCTATACTTGGGTTATGTACTTACTTTATGAAAACCGCAGTAAGGTATAAAACTTTCAATATTTAAATAAATAAAATAAAAACATTAATTACCGAAATAAATAAATTTAAAAATATTTACTGATTTACGTTTTCTAGTCATATCTCGTTTACATCGTAAATGAGATGGCATTGCATGTATCTCGTTTACACTGTAAACGAGATAGATCCTTATCTCGTTTATAATGTAAACGAGATACATGGAGTTGTGTCCTACTGGCTATAAAAGGATGTATAATCCTTAGTATTCTTCACAAACTTTTCGTATTATATTTCTCACAAATACAAGGCATTAATGGCCAGTAGTAGTCTGTACATAGTTGTGCTTGTGTATCCCAATTGCCGTATGAGAAACGGTGACAACGGGGTGACATTTGAGTGCGAGGATCCGATATTGTTTCACACTGAGCGTGTGAATATGTTGTCAGATTTGAAGAGTTTGATATTGAGCATGCTCGGTGGTACAGAAGCGAGGGGAATCGGAAGGATGTCGTATAAGTTGCTGGCCCCCATGGGTAACGGAGTCTTCCGGTTTTGACTATTCCGACTTCAAGGAGACGAGCATGTGCGAGTGATGTTCGACATTCATGGGAGAATCATGGTGGAGCAAGTGATGGAGCTGTTTGCAGAGGTGGGACACAGTGGTGGTGGTCCTTCTGTACACTCGACCTATGTGCAGGACGAATGACCCCTCGCACCACCGTCCATTCATGTCGCCGTTCCAGTGGATGAGGCAGAGGAGTGCGAGGAGGAGTCGAACGAGAATTACGTGGCAGACAGTGGTGATAGCTACTTGTCCGATAGTGGGGATGATAATGAGTGTGTTCTGGAGACACCCGTTCCGACTGCAGGCTGCCACGTCCTGCCTCCACCTCTTCCAATACCGGCACTTTCGGCAATTCCGTCTCACTATCACAGTCTGGATTTGGACGCCATGCATGAGAGGACTCCGTTTCTTGACACGAGTGAAGAGGATTACAACCTAGACGACGGCGTAGAGTTTCGAGTCGGCCACAAGTTTAGAAGTCGTGAGGCAGTTCTTCAGGGTGTCAAGAACTACAGTATTTAGAGGAGTGTGGAGTACCGAGTGATCGAATCGAACCGGTTAAAGTACCATCTGCAGTGCTGTTAAGCTGATAATGGGTGTCAATGGAGCCTCCGTGTGGCCCTTCATCAGAACCTCGAATATTGGTAAGCATAAGTTTACCTATGCCTTTCATTACTTCTATATGATATACTAAGTAAGTATACGAGATGGCTAAAGCAATCCTATGTTGTTGTGTTTAGGGAGGTTCGGAGGGTGGGTGGAGTGCATAGTTGTCTAGCACCCACCATATCTCAAGACCATCGTCAGCTCGACAGCAGTCTGATCTGCCGGGTCATCTTGCCATTGATTCAGTCCAACCCCTCTGTAAGCATTTTGGTTTTGCAACGAGAGGTCCAAGCAAGCTATCACTTCAAACCGTTCTACGGAAAGTTGTGGATGGTGAAGCAGAAGGCAATTGCACAAATATATGGGATTGGGAAGAAGCGTACAACAAGGTTCCCAAGTTGCTTCAGGCACTGCAAAGCTGTTTTCCTGGTACCATTTGAGACCTACGCGTCAAACCATTCTACGATAGACACCTCCTGGTACGTGACTGCAGTATGTTCGACAAGGTATTTTGGTCTTTCCCGTCCTGTGTCGAAGCCTTCAAGCATTGCAAGCCCTTTGTCTCTGTAGATGGTACGCATCTGTATGGCAGGTATGGTGGTGTGTTGCATATTGCGATGGCGCAAGATGGGAACAGCAACATCCTGCCTATTGCTTTTGTCATCGTGGAGTCCGAGATCACCGAGTCATGGTCGTTCTTCCTAACTAATCTGAGACGCTACGTCACCCCACAAGACGGCCTGCTGGTTATCTCCGATAGATCTCAAGCTATTAAGGTTGCGCTTAGCTTCGATGATAGTGGTTGGCATCCCCCCAGAGCCTACCATGTTTATTGCATAAGACACATGGCTACGAACTTCATGACTCAGTTCAAGTCATCCGAGGGGCAAGAGGTACCTCATTAACGCTGCTTATAGTCCAAGCCAGGCTGGTTACGAGTGGTACATGGATGCATTGAGGAGGCTCTCGCCTACGATGGTTGACTGGGCTGGTCATTTTAGGAAGGAGATTTGGCTACAACATTGCGACAGCGGGTGTCGATTTGGTCACATGACGACAAATCTGTCCGAGTGCATCAATGCAGTGTTGAAGGGCACCTGGTACTTACCGATTTCTGCCATTGTGCGCATCACGTATGAGAGATTACAGAAGTTATTCGTGACGAAGGGCAAAGAGGCACAGTCACAGCTCGCTGCTGGATGCCGATTCTTACGGAGACTATTGGCCGCCATTGAGAAGAACAGAGAAGGGATTCCGAAGATACGTGTCACTTACTGTGACAGGCGGACGTCGGTGTTTGTTGTGGAGGAGCTTGAGCCGTTTGAGGGATGGGGGGCGGGTCTTCCGTGTTCAGCTATCGGATGGCACATGTGACTATGGCTTGTTCCAATCCATGCACTATCCGTTCCGCCACACACTAGCTGGATGTGCCACTACTAGCATAGAGTGGGCCCCGTATGTGCATCTTGTGTACAAACAGGAAGTTGTTTTCAAGGTGTACGAGATGGAGTTTCACCCTATCCCAGATGAGTCAATGTGGGCAGAGTGGCATGGGACGAGGCTGTGTCCTAACCCAGTAATGCGTCGGAAGGCAACTGGAAGGCCCGTGTCCACCAGATTCCGGAATGACATGGACGAGACTGAGCAACAGGAGAAGCGGTGTGGCCTGTGTAGACAATACGGTCATACTAGAAGGGGACGTCCTAATCAGCCCACGGGAGATGCGTAGGTCGTACTAGGGTTGTATGTTTACCAAAGCTGGCATGTGTTGGTCTTTTTTTTATGCAGTGTGTTATCTAACGTTGTAGTAACAATGGACGTGAAACGTTGTAACTTCTAATTAAAGGTTTAATGACGAGCCCGTCACTTTATGATGCGTTATTTTTTTCCTTGAAAGGAACAATAACATAAACGTAATGCTCATAAGAACACGAATATAAATAACAATATATACAAACTAAGTACCACAACTGTAATTTTCCAATTAAAATCCAAATGTACATGCCATACTACTAAATAATAAAAAATACATAGATAAGCTTAATGCAACTATAGTACATACAATATTACAATCACTATCTCTGGTGTGGATCCTGGTCGTGGCGCCTGTGCCCAATGTCACATGGGGGAGGCTAAACCTGTCCCTGAGGTTGAGCCGGTTGAGGATCCTGCTGCATCTGAGGATGATACGGCTGCCTCCCTCCTGACGATGGACTTATGGCAAACTCGTGTAACTGATGCTGCGTCTGCAGGTGTGGAGCTACCGGTGGGGTCACTTGAGGCTGGGACTGGGTCAGGTACATGCCATAGTCGTGGGATGGGAGTGTCGCCTACTGGCTGCCTGGCCGAAGGCACGTCCCATATGAGGAGCCAGATGCCGGTGATATCTGTGGCATCCAGCTGGAAGTCTGGGCAAGGACTGATGGGCGATGGTCCTCCGCGATGCCAACCTCCCTGCCTGTGCGAAAAGACTCGGCTAACCTATCCATGATGGGGGGTTGCACCAGGTTTAGGAAAGCGTCGTCAATCAGAATCTTGTCAAGGAGGACGTCCTCCTCCTGCTATGTCCCGAATGGACCTCCCTCATACCAACCTAGTGGTGATGTATCCCAAGCAGGGCGAAATTGCTACCCACCGAAACCGGATGAATGCCACGCTCCGTGTCCCGAGGGAGGGGGAGGAGGTGGAGGAGTCGGTGCTGTAGGTGAAGCGACACCGGGAACTGGTATGTCTCCTTCATCCTCGTGACGGTCGAACTCCGCCTCCTCCTCCGACTCTGCATCACCCCTAGCCCGTCGAGACCTGGCCCTCTCCGTCCTGACGGGCTCACCTGCCCGATGCTCTCTCTGGCCCCGCTCCCTCCTAGCAGGTTAGCGAGTGTCCTCTCTGACCTGCCACACACGTCTCCTCCGATCCGGCATGCCCCTCGGAAGGGTAAAATCGTCCCTCGACTGACTGGCTGTGGGCTGGACGTCGGAGGACAACTCTACCAGTCTGGGGTCCTCCAAAACCTCCTGCCCAGATAGGTGCCTCACACGGCAAGCCCCACGCACCCAATCATAGTACTCACTGGTTGGCCTAGTATCGAACGTATAGTGCACGATAATCCTGCGACCAGGCTTGAACCTTTGCCTCCAACCGTCGTACCACTGCTGGAGTCGCTCCGGCCACTAGACATCCTCACCACGACCAGTGGTGGTCAGATACCTATTGTTAAAAACATTAAGTAAATAAAATAGTACCACTTTCAGAACAACAAACAACAAGCAACGTATTACTTTGAAGAAATTAACCACATTCATACCTGTCAAGATTCACTGGAATCCCTGGCACTGGCTGCTCCCCATTGAACTACTATTTCGCCCGATCGACATGGGGAAACCTGACAATGTTGAAGCAGACTATCGGAACGGCCGAAAACCATGTACCCCACTCCTCCTCCTCACGGAACTAAGGCGGGCACAAGGCCTGAAACGCAGGGTCATCATACACCCTCCATGCAAACTAAATAAAAAAACGTGTAACAAAATTACAAGTATTATAACACAGCAAGTAGAAGGAAATAACAAAATATTTATTTTCATGACTAACCTCATCGAACCGTAACCGGTCGATCGAAACCATATAGTACAGCACGCTGGCCTGGTGTTGATCCCTATAATGCTACTGCAATCCAACCAACCTGAAAGTAACAAAGATATATATAATTCATTAAGTAACGAACCATGTGAATTAACAACAATGTTTAAAGCGAAATGAAAAAGTAATATTTGGTTACCTCGTAGCTAGTGGGTACTGGTAGACTCCTCTATTTGGTGGACACCACAGAGGAAATCTTTGGTAAATCCAACTCATCAGCAGCGGAGTGCAATCGGCAATGCCCGTGATGCCACGTTGTGCCGCCAAACAGAGTGATTGGTAAGTCCAAGCGAGCACAGCAGAGCCCCATGATAACACCTTGCACTCCGCAAAGTCTCGGAGAAGCGGTAGTCACCGTACGTGCACCAGGTTGTTAGACTTGTCTGTCAATGGATACCCTTCGATCAGTAACATAATGTAGCATCAGACATACTGTTGGAGGGTCTCAGGATCGTCGGTCGGAGGCATCTGGCGAACACGATCACGCAACCAAACCATCAATATCGTGAACAGCTCCTTCCTCTGCGCCGCCTGCTGTGTCGCCACCGGAGGCCTGGCACCAAGGAGCTACTCCACTATGGCCCATGTCTCCATGTTGTACCACCTACTAAAGTCACGCAGGCACCCCCAATGGGGTTTTCGTGTGCACGTAGGTCTAGGTGGTACGTCACGTCCTGCAGGGTGATAGTCACCTCACCCCTCGGGAGATGGAACGTATGCGTCTCCGAACGCCATCGCTCCACGAGTGTCAAAACCAAGGAATTGTCAAATGTGAAGTCCCTGAATGACATCGTGTCGCCGAATCTGGCCTCAGCCAGATACGGGACGATGGCGTCCGGTGGAGGAAGGGTTTGGCTGACTCACCGGAAAAATAGAAGGCAAGGCCTCTGCGGAATGCAAAAATAAATTTTTAACCTATAAAGAGGTAATAATACAATTTTCTACTCTACTTAAGAACAAAGTACTACTACTACTTAGGAACAGACTACCATGTGTCTACTCTACAGCTGTCGCTAAATTACTTATGTCGATAAGCAAATCCTAATTAAGTCAAACAAATCTTACACAAGCAAATATTGTTCTAAATTCATCACACAATCCAACCCCTAAAGCATTTTACTCAGTGCTTGTCACTACGAGACTACCCTAACAATGTCCACATACTTAGATTAACCGAACATAACGTGACTAACCTCAAAGTCGGCTGTCCCGGCGTAATGAAAGGTCTCATTTAGTCTGTTGATTTCTTCATCATGTCCCGCTTGGGGTGCCATCACAGAATCAGACTCAAATATGGTTGGAAACGGTTAAAAGAGGGGAGAAAAAGTTTGGCTAGGTCAGAGTGGGGTCCAGGAATAGGCTGTAAATGACTTATACTTATAGGCGCCATTTGGTCTTATCTCGTTTACAGTGTAAATGAGATAAGGTCTATCTCGTTTACATTGTAAACGAGATAGCCACGACGCAACTGACATGTCATATCTCGTTTACACTGTAAACGAGATATGACCGAGGAACGCAAATCGGTAAATATTTTTAAATTTATTTATTTCGGTAATTAAAGCTTTTATTTTATTTATTTAAATAAAAAATCCCCGTCGCGGTTTAGGTGCAAAATTCAATGGGCTAAATCCACAATGAGGAGTCATGGTTTATGAGAAAAACCAGCTACAAAAACCGTTATCAACCGTCAAGGTTTATGAAGGTGATAAACCATTAGGAGCCATTGCAGTTTACATGTAATGAGTATAAAAACTATGATACAAGCCACAGATTATTTATTTGAGTCATTTTTGAAATTCATATTGGAGAGTTTTCAAAGCAAAGCACGTAGAGATCACGCACGGATGGAACCATGGAAGAAGAAGATCGTGTCTACCGACTAAACGATGTTACCTAGGTTGCTAAAAATATCATTGCAGAGATTATATTAGTGCAAAAATTTGTGCTTAGCTTTGTTAGATTTAAAAAAGTAATACTATTATTGATTAGAAGTAGATTTTGAATGCTAGTTTTATTGTCTATTAATTTTGATTCATACAATTTGAAGTAATATATTGAGTTATTTGATAATGTATTTGGATATTTTATTTAAAGTTAGATGACATTAAGCAACTTTAATTTATTAAAATCAAATTAATTGATTTTTTGCTATAAAAATTTTAGTTAAATTTTTATTACAATCAACTTTTTCTTTTGTGATGTAGCTATTAGGTGTATTCACAGTTTAGAAGACAACAAAATATGTCTCTATATGACCCGATTATACCATACTTGGAGACCGCTAGGTTGTACCACCTAACTAGGCTAAACAACTATTGGCTCAGGCTGAAAGAGCTTTTGGTTAGCGCATTCATTGAGATGTGGCATCCTAAAACACACACATTCTCGATGTTGTTTGGAGAGTGCACTATCACATTAGAGGATGTAGCATATCAGTTGGAGTTTTCTATCGATGGCGAGGAAGTTAGCAAGTGACTGACAGATTTTTCACAGTTCATTCCTCACAGGAAGCCAACATAGGCATAGTTTGAGAAGCTATCGGGTGAGTTTTTGTCAGTAAATAAGGTTAAGTAGATGACAATCCACTTCGTGTGGTTTCATGAGAAGTTTAGGGTGCTCCCTACCGATGCTAGTGAGAACACAGTGCATAAATATGCTCGGACCTACTTATAATGTGCTCTCCACTAATTTTTTCAGGGACAATAATGAGAATCGAGTTCAACTTTGGTGGTTGCTGTTTGTAGCAAAACTAGAGGAGCTGAGTAAGTATAGCTGGGGTTCGACCACTTTTGGATGATTGTACAGATGCATATATTGGGTAGCCAATAAAAATGTGACCAACCTGGCCAACCCGTTGTAGCTACTACAGTTGTAGATATTCTAGCAGCTTCCCACACTGAAGCAGTATAACACATTTTCTTTTCCATTAGCATCCTACAATTGAATGATTTTATATTGGTGATATTTATATAATTGTGCTAGTGTATCTATATGTTGAAACAATGATGGAATTACCGGTGGGCAAAATATCTACATACCTCGGACGAGAAAAAGCCGAGGGTTTATTCAAATGGGACTTGCGTGGGACAGGTTGCAATATCATCCATGTTGTTTCGACTTCTGATGGTTCTTAGACACCCTTCCCTTGCATGTCTTACGTTGGGATTAGGAATGACAGTGGAACTGTTGTATAGGAGCCAAAACCTTCTGGAATAGGCAGTGTGAAACCGATTTTGTACACATTAAACACCTTCATCATGCAGTATACATCATGAACATAGGTCGCTCAGTTGAGCCGCGAGTGAGCACAACATGCGATGGCATGACAACATGGGTAATTCAGGGATTGGAAATAGCCACAGTCGCACGTATGGTCCCTCAATGATACTCTTTATGTGCCAAGTGAGAAGTTACTCGTGGGACTCGTCTCGGCCAGAATGTACTCGACTGATGCCTATCAAAAAGTGTCACTGTAAAGCATCCCAAATCCCTTAAGTTGCACTCTATAGCCTTTATAAGAGCTTGACAGAACTGATGACTAGTCCCAGTTAAGCCTTTGCCACTTGTCCTCGAAGAACAAATGGCTTTGCAAGCCTTCTATATATTGACTTCACCAATAAAGTGACGAATACAGAATGCATGATAAGCACTTGGAAGGAGCCAACCACCATTAAGGGCCTCCAAACATCCTTGATCCCGTTGTGTCTATAAGATATAACAAGAATGCCTTACTGCGGAGATACATGCTGGCAAAGATCGGACAGAAAAATGTATTAGGATTTCGCATTTTCTCCCTCAACAAATGCAAATGCTACTAGATGATGTTTGAGTTCTGACGATTAGATTTTCTATCGGTAAATAAATTTAAAAATATAATCGCGTTGTAAGTATAGCTTCTAAACCAACAGAAAATCCTTTTGTACAAAAGTTTTGTTTGTCACTTAAGCAAACCCAATAAAAATAAATAACCGAAGTATTCAAACATCGGGTCGTCTTCTCAAGGAATTGCAGGGAGGTGTGTTTTATTATTGGTTGAGGAAAACAGTATTTTTGGGTTTTTGAAAAGTTTGAACAAGAGAAATAAATTGCAGGAATTAATAAATCAATAGTTGAGAAAACTCTTGGCAAGGTATGAAAATTAGAAGTCCTATCCTAGTTATCCTTATCAGGTGTGATGAGAATTGGGTTTTAACCCCACTTGGTCAGCCTTTACTAAACAAAGGAAGGTCAAGTGGACTAATTAGCTTCATCCTCAAACCCTAGTCAATCCTTATGGAATGACTAGCTTTTGAGTGATCCAGATCAATTAGTAATTCCAATTTCAATCAACAACTGAGTTTGATAACTCAAGTGTCTCCAATTAATCAACCAAAGCTAAGAATGTAAAAAGCTAAATAAAATCATAGATCTGAAATACCTCAAATTGCATTAATAGAAGAAAATCAATCCAAACATAAAGAGTTCATAAACCAAATTGAGAAAATAAGTAAAAGGAACATTGAACATGTGATTGAAGAAGATGAAATCCTAAACCTAATAGAAATCCTAATCCTAATCCTAAGAGAGAGGCGAGAACTTCTCTCTCTAAAAGCTACATCTAATCCTAAAATTGTGAATTTGAAAGTTGTATGAATTGTTCCCGATGAATGGATGGCTTCCCCATTTTATAGCCTCTAATCTGTGCTTCTGGACTTGGATCTGGGCCAAAAGATGGTTCAGAAATCGCTAGGAGTGTTTTCTGCAATTTCTGCATGTGGCGTCTGTCACGCGTACGTGTGGGTCACGCGTTCGCGTCATCTGGAGTTTTGCTCTTTCGCGCGTCCGCGTCAATTGCGTTCTGTGCTAGGCACGCGTCTGCGTCGTCCATGTGTTCGCGTCATTTGTGTTTTGCGCTAAGCACGCATCCGCGTCGTCCACGCGTTTGCGTCGCTACTTTTTCTTCAAAACTCTATTTTTGTGCTTTCCTTCTAATTTTGTATATCTCCTTTTTGTCCTCTAAGTCATTCATGCCCTATGAAACCTGAAAATACTGAACACACAAATTACAGCATCGAATGGTAATAAAGGATAATTAAATTTAATATTTTTAAAGCATAGGAAACATGTTTTCACATAAATCATAAAATGAGGAAGGAATAGTAAAACCATGCAGTTTACATGAATAAGTGGGTGAAGATTTGATAAAAACACTCAATTTAAGCACAGGATGACTCATAAAATAGGGGTTTATCAAGTTCCCATCATGCGCAATTTCCAAAAGCATCGTACCCCCATATTTGCCATATAAATGATTACCATTAATGGTAACAAGCGGTTTACAATGCTAGAAAGCCTCAATACACAGAGAAAATGTCCAAGATAAATGTTGGAAATACACCACAGAATCATCGGTCAAAATTCCAACTCTGACAGGAGAAGTCATTAGCAATGCAATGCTTCTAGTCATGATTGACTTCACATCAAGAATCTATCGTGGCACTTGCTGTAAGACTCTTCCCAATCTCCAAATATCCGTGCTACTACATTTTTCTTTGCCAACCAAACCTTCCTGTAACTAGGTCTAAAACCATAACTTGCCTCTATTGCTTGTTGCAATATCTTTATTGTAACAGTAACATCAACCCTAACTAACAAAAAGATGAAAGCACATATCACATGATAATCAAGTTGTCTGTGATCACCAAATATCGATGTGGGTAAAGAAGTGTGAAGGCCATTACACCTCTTGACCTTCCAATTATCCTTCTTTGCTGAACTAATATCCGAATCAACCAATTGTACCATGGTACTTGAGGTGGTTTGACTCCAACACTCTATACTCAACTTCATGACAGATGCTATAACTCTTCACACTAAGCATGACTTCCTCTTTATTCTAGAATAATTAGTCAATTGAAATTCTATTAGAGTGTTCATATTGTGCAATCTTTAACCCCCTAAAAGCATACTCAAAGTCCAGTTGTTTCAGTTGCAACATCACCTCCAAGATTAAGGTGAAAAAGTGTGGCGGGTATTACTACATGATGGAACTAGATAGATCCTATTGTGTAGATGGGTTGTTCCTTGTATTCTCATCACTGTCTCCATCTATCTCTACAGGCTCCTCATCTAAATCATCTTCTCGTATTGCATTTTCAACCCAATCTAATCCTCTATCCTGTGCACCATCAGAAATTATAAGAAAAACCAGCCATTGCAACCGCAAGCTTGCCAAACAAATGATTATCTTCCATAACAGATGTATTCCCATTGTTGCGGTTTAAATCAACCGCAAAAGATGGAGATGCCACCAACGCTGGCACTGATGCAACTACAGGCATCGAACTCGAAGCTTCCCCAAGCAAACTGATCCTTTAGAACTGACAATAACATCCTTCAGCTTCGCATACAGCTAGGGATGACAATGATCTCCATGGGGACAGGGATTTGCCCTCCCCCTCCCCCCACCGCATCCCTATTTTAGTAAAATGCACCCCATCCCCTCCTCATTTTCGTCACGGGCCCTCGTAATTTATTTCTTTTCGGGGGAAGCAGATACTCGCATGTATCTATGGATATTAAGTTTTAAATTAAAAAAACAAAACAAAACAATAATAAAATCTTATACAATTCAACCAAATATATCAAATCAAACACAATTCAAATACAAATTTAACATAATTACATATACATAAGATTTCTAACATATAAATTAAAATAACATGAATTAGAGTTACTTACACAACTTATAAATATAAGGATATTTAAGTAAATTTCTTTTCGCGGAGATTTTGCGGCTCTCCGTGGGACAAGTACCTCAATCCCCGCCTCCCATTTCTATTTATTTGCGGAGGCGAGTCCCTGTCCCTGTTGGAATTTCGCGGGTCCCCGTTAGTCTCCTCATTGCGAGTGCAGATTTTTTTTTGCGATCCCTACATAGAACTCATGGCTTCACACTAGATGACACCATGACAATCTAGATATTATAGAATAATTTCTCCACCCGCTTAGTTCTATACACCTCAAATTTTTGTAATATATTAGTTTGAACATCCACAAAAATATTTGATGAATGGATAAAAACACTCAAAAAAATTTTGAAAATAAACTTTATACTCTATCTTTGCTTTCTAAATCTTCCCTTTGTAGTGTACAAAAATTAAAAAATGATCTTTACTAGACATTGTATTTAACAACTCTACATCAAAATCACGTTCAGTCAGTATTTATAAATCAGTTATCAACCATAAATCACTACACTCTCTCAAGGATTACCAAATTCATGTAACTTGCTATTGTATTTTGCATTTTATGTATTTGTGTTTCCCTTCGTAAATCGCTACCGCTTGTAGCATTTCTGTTGCTTTTTCGTTTCAACATAAATCACGACATGCCTGAGCGGTTTATTTGTAGATTCTTAAAACCTTACACTATGTAACGATTTATATAGATTTAATACAGAATCTAAATGTAGTTAATCTCCTTTATTTATTTATTTATTGATTTATCCTAATAATAACGATGATGATATTGATATCTATTGTTGGCACCTGGCAGTGCGTAAGTTTCGCATGCTGTTTGTATTAGCTGCACAAGAGTGAATGCTATTTTAACCATTACATCGTTGTCAGAGTAGATAAAGAAAAGGAAAACGAAATGAAGGATGATTAGTTAAAGTGCATCATGGCTAGGAAAGATTGAACAACACTGTTAGTTACATATACCCATCATTGTCATCACATTGATTCATTCATTCATTCATTACATTCACAACGCTGAAACAAATAGATGCCAACCTACTATTGGGTATTACCGTAAATGTACCTTATAGAGTAAAGATTATTATATTTTCCTTCTAACAACTAGTACTATACTACTATACACTCCTTTTATTTTCTTTACTCCTTTTAAAGGCCTGTAATATGAATCTATTACAAGAGGTTCTCTAATCAGACAAAGGTAGATATAAAGTAAGGGAAAAAGATGTTAGAATGGGGGAAATGTATACGAAAAATTGAACCACATTGCTGCTTTTAGATGTCATGTAATAACTCTTCTATCAATGGTCTTCAACAGAGTGCAGCCCAAGCCTCTGTCTCATTGTTGAGACATTGACCGAATATTCCTTCATGTTGTTTCGTTCCCATTGGTCATTGTCACCATTGATTGTAATTGACAAAAGGAACTATTCATGTTAATTGTAACTTTATAATCGTATAGATTTCTTCAATAAACAAAGAGGAATAATTTATAAGCATAATAAATTTAATATTATAAGGGAAAAAAAAAGAGCCAAGCACGTTGGTATCAGTTCTCTCTCCTACGTGTTTCAGTATCACTCAAGTGACAAGGTCTGTGATAATATTTGATTATTCCTTCGCTAATAATGTAAGGTATTGTTTGGACAGCCCAAAGAAAAAAAGAAATGTGTTGCTCAATGCTCAATTCGGAAAATAAAAAAAATAAACAGAAAAATGGAAGGGCTATGTCACTTCGGAATCCTAATGCATAATGTATATGTATACTGCTTTCACAAGATTGAAAGGTCTGATGTTATGGAATTGTGCTATTGATAATAATAATTTGACTTAATATATTTGAATGGGTGCGGGTGTTATTAGAACTTCATTTGATGGCAAATGAATTGTGGAGTTAACATAATATCTCATGTCAAATAACTACAAATACGTTGGACTCAAACTACTGCCACATAATTTTTGTTTTAACACAAGCAAGTGCCTATAGTCTTGTAGATCATAACTACAGACTTTTACCTTAAATATGCATATTTTAGGTGCTTGCAACCTTGCAAACTCTAGGTGCTTGCAAGTTGCAACGTTGCCTCCTATATTTTTATAGTTCCATCAAAGAAGGCATAGCAAATATAGTTACTTGGACAAAAACTAATACCACCAAACAAAATGAATGTTCTTTCTGGGAATCATCATTCTATAAAGATTCAGAAACAGATTCTAAAACCAATGCCTATAGAAACTATAGTAAGTACATAACAGATATTGCTTTGGCGTATTACTTAAGCAGTAAGAACTAAGAACAACATCCAAATTGAACATGAGAAATTCTATAAAAAGGGGAAGAAAAAGAAAAGAGTTGAATGTAATGAGATTAAGGACTTCAAAAGATTTTCCACTATTTCATTAATAAATTACTAATACCTATGCATAATTGCATACACAATTACATTACAGAGGAAGGACAACAACGAGAGCTATTGTAACTCTGCTCCAAAATTCCAACTGATCCCAACACAAGGTAACCTGAACCCTATTTTGATCCTACTAAAAGTATAATAAGAAAGAAAAAAGGCAATGCATCCAAGTAGAAAGGGTCAAAATCACAAAGCAAAGTTTCCGGCAAAGCATCAAAAGCAGCAAGAACAATCAAATGGACAGAGCGGAGTACCTCCAGCATCTGCCTTATTGAGGCCCAACTCATCTTCAGTGTAGATTGTGAGCCCATCACTGGTTTTCTTTCTTGATCGGGAAGGTTTGTCTAGAAAGCCACCATCATCATTATCATCTTGCTCTTTGGTCTTCTTCTTCTTTTTCTTCATCTTCTTCTTGTTATTATTTGTTTTCTCATCATCAGATTTCTTTCTCTTTTTCCCAGCGAATATTTCATCAATTTCACTACCTGCCTTCTTCTGAGATGGCTTCTCCTCTTCTTCTTGCTCGTGCACAACATTATCATCCTCTTTCAGCTCCTGATTACAGGTCACTTTACAACCGTTCTTCTTCTTCTTCGTCATTGGAGTGAAAACAGTGTTACAATATTTGTCAGAACCTAGTGACAAAACATGTATTTTGTTTAGGGTTTCATCAAACACCAAATGCAAATTCGATAATAAAGAAGAGAGACTGCATTTATACGACTAGATTCAAAATAAGGAAAAACAAATCCCGAATTAAAAAAATACGTCAACAACGGTGAGCGGTAATGGAACAATTTCAAACAAACAGAGATACAAATTCAGAAGATTAACAAACAAACAAAAATTTAAAAAACACAAAGATTAATTTCAAATCAAAGAATCAAACAGAAAAAAAAAAAAAGAAAAAAAACCTGCAGATGGAGGAGAAGTAGTCGGCTGCGTGGCAGAAGCTGTCGGCGACGAGGCAGGTGCAGTCAGTCGCGAGAAACAGAATGCCGGAAGGGGCAGACGGGGATCAGTGTTTTAGATCAGTGGCGACGAGGTAATCGAGGAAGCTGGCAGCGGCGACGACAGGGGAACTCGAGGAGGCCGAACGAACTGCTGAAGGCTGAAGGAAGCGGGAACCCGGGGGGAGTTAGGGTTTTGCAATCTTTTTCTTTTGTCATCTTTTTGGGCCTTAAGATATGGGCCTTACAGAAAAGAAGTTCGCCGATGATCCATTGCATTGGGCTTCATTGAACTATTAATAGGCAAAGGAGCAGCATGTGTTGGTCTGTTATTGGGCCGACCATTGAATCTTTTGAAGAAGAATGTGAATGTGCGTGGTGTGTGGTCCATTTTGCCATATGTAGTATACCTGTGTTTTGTTCTTTGGTTTTCTTGTCCTCTTGTTTGTTTGTTTCTCATTAACCAAGACCAAAAATTTAAGAACATCCATGTATTCTTGTTTCTTGCTATCTAGAGATAATAAACTAATAATTACTCCATAATTTCACATTGTCCTGTAAGAACCTGTTTGTTTGTTTTAGAGTTGGAAGGTTCCCAAATACATTTTTTACTCGTCGCATATATAAACAAGAAAGTCAAGTTATTTGGCTAACCAAGTGTGGGAGGGCAAAATTTACCTTTTTAGGGTCATTTAGTAAAAGAACAATTATGTTGTTATTATTATTATTCTTACTAACAGGTCATTTTTTAATTCAAAAGTAATTTAAATTTATGTCATCCCAAAAAAGAAAAGGAAAAAGAGATCCAATGCAATGAAAATGCATGCTGTGCTAATGTGGGCCACATCGAAAACACTTTAACGGCCTGGATGCAATGGAAGGTACTTCTTCAATTCATTATTATTAGGAAAACTCTAGGGGCCAGCAGTTTTATTGAATTTTGGCCAGCATGTAACCAGCAGAGAAATGTGAGCCATTTGATGAAATCTTACATCAATCTCACACCATCAAATTATTATTGATGGCTAGTTGATGGCTAACAATCACAAAAATTGCTGGCCCCCTAGCATTGCTCTTATTATTATGGGCCGGTATAGTTATCATTACAGGACCGTTTTCCAAATAAATGCTATATATTATATATTATATGGAATTAAAATTGATACACGAACATGAGTGTCGGGTTGGAAAATGGAAATCAATTTGAGATGAGAGTGGTGTGGGTGTGAACAACGGTATGTAGGTCCATCCTATTGGATAATAATTTGATGAGCAGAAATGATGTTGTATGTAACTTGAGTTTGAATATATTTTATAAAGTGGTGATACAGATACAGATACAGATTTGTTATTTCATTTCATGACTTTATAAAATAATCGGAATATTTGTTTTAAGAAATAAGTTAGAAGAAAAAGCATGATGAGAAGTGGGTAAGCGGCAATGGCGCCGTTGATTTATGAGATAAGAACATTGCATTAGAAAGAGAAATATAGAACGTGGGGTGTGCTGCGAAGAAGAAGAGGTCCCACGTTTGTGAATGTGGGTCCCATATCATGTTCCAAGCTGGCACGTTCTCCTCTACATAAACCCTCGTTCTCTAACCCCTTTCCATCAAATTACTCACCATCTTAAACATCTTCATTGATGATGGCCGAGGAAGCTCCAAAGAACCAAGAGGCGGTGGTGGTTACACATGTTCCGCCGCCTGAGGCCGAGGAAGAGAAGAAGCAGCCCGTGACTTTGGGCACTCACCTCTCCAAGCTTCCGGAATCCGGAACCTTCAAGGAAGAAAGCACCAAGCTTTCTGATCTCCCTGAGACCCACAACAAGGCGCTACAAGAACTCAAGAGCCTCGTTCAGGAAGCTCTTAATAACCACCAATTCTCTGTCCCTAACCAACCCAAGCAACAACACAAGCCTGAAGAAGCTGTAACTGCTGAGAAAGAAAGTGAAACGAAAGAGGAAGAAAAAGCTTCTGAACCTGCCACGAAAACAGACAACGAGGACGAGGTGGGAGAAGAAGTGAAAGAAACCGCAGTGGTTGAGGTTGAAGAAAAGGTGGTGGCTGCTCCATCCATTGATGATGATGGTGCAAAAACTGTTGAGGCTATTGAAGAGACCGTTGTTGCTGTCTCTGTTTCAACAACAGAAAGTCCACATCCACCGGCACAGAAAGTTTGCCAAGAAGCCAAGGAGGACGTGCCATTGCCACCGGAAGAGGTATCCATTTGGGGGATACCACTTCTTGCAGACGAAAGAAGCGACGTCATCCTCTTGAAGTTCCTGCGCGCCAGAGACTTCAAAGTGAAAGACGCTTTCGCCATGATGAAGAATACAATCCGGTGGAGGAAAGAGTTCGGAATCGATGAGCTAATGGAGGAGAATTTAGATTGTGATGAACTGGAGAAGGTGGTGTTCATGCATGGATTCGACAAAGAAGGACACCCTGTTTGTTACAACATATTCGGCGAGTTCGAGAACAAGGAGCTGTATAAGAAGACATTCTCTGATGAGGAGAAGAGGCAGAGGTTCCTGAGATGGAGGATTCAGTTCTTGGAGAAGAGTATTAGGAAACTGGACTTCAATCCTGGCGCCATTTCCACCATTGTTCAGGTCAATGATCTCAAGAACTCGCCTGGTCTTGCCAAGTGGGAGCTTAGACAAGCTACCAAAGAAGCCCTTCAGCTACTTCAGGACAATTACCCTGAATTTGTGGCCAAACAGGTTCATCTTTTTTGTTATTCTCAATTGCATGCAAATCACTAGTCATATAAACGATCCTCTTTGCCTTTGGTTCAGGTGTTCATCAATGTGCCATGGTGGTACCTTGCTGTGAATAGAATGATAAGCCCTTTCCTTACCCAGAGAACCAAGAGCAAGTTTGTGTTTGCAGGGCCTTCAAAATCAGCAGACACCCTTTTGAGGTTAAGGCCAAAAGATTCAAACTTTGCTTATTCCTTGTCTTTTCCGTTTAGTTTTCTGTTTGGATTCTGCATAGCTTTTAAAGTGCCCTCTTTGTCCTCTTTTTGGTTATTTCAGATACATAAGTGCAGAGCAACTTCCGGTGAAGTATGGTGGACTAAGCAAAGAAGGGGAGTTCGGAAACTCCGATGCTGTTACGGAAATCACAGTGAAGCCAGCAACGAAACATACGGTGGAATTTCCTGTTACTGAGGTGAGTTTTTTTCCTTCGTAATTTTCGGGATTCGTTTGGTTTCGAGAATCCAAAGAACCAAACATTGGAACGTGGAATATTGCATTGGATTCCTCTGTCTTCAACCGTTGAACACTATCTACTTCATTGTTGGAAAACGTTTTTTCAAACATTTTATAATTCCGTATATTAATGTCAGAGTATGTATACGGAAGAGCCGTATATAATATTGGAGTAATACTTAGACCTAGAAACAAACAACATATGCATATTCCAATGGGCAAAATAAATAAATAAAACAAGCATAGAAAAGAAAAGGTCTAACTCTAACTTCCTTTGTGGTAGAGCTAGGAGGCAGGATTAATTGTTGAATTTTGATTTGATTTATTTCTTAATATCGCTAAGAGCCAAAATATTCCATTTGTCCAAGTTATGTTGTATTTTTCCACCGTTTAGTTAACCTATAAAACATGCGTGTGGACCACTTTGGTGCTTGATTAGCCCGATTGTATATTTTGTATGAATTTGTCAGGTACTTATGTTGCATATCCGGCGTTTGACAAGGATTTATGAAATGAAACATGAAAAAAATAGTTACTGAAAAATAAAAAGGCGTTATGTTCAAGAGTAAGAAAATAAATCTTTGCAAGCAAAAAAGGGTTTTCAACACAAGCTATTATAATATGATCTCTTTCTACCTAATGATGATAGTGATGTTGACATTGATGCTGATCCATTTATGGGGCTGCATACTTAAACCCTACCGTTTTGTATTTTTAATATAGGATAGAAGGTGATGGTTTTAAATAAGGTGAAAATTTTGTGTATTTTTTTTTAATATGGATACCACAAATTTAAGGGTCAGATTTGTGGTGTTTTATTTTTTTTTTTGTTGATAACCACAAATTTGAGTGTCAGATTTGTGGTTTAAAATTTTTTTTAAAAAAAATACAAATCTGATAACCCTCAGATTTTTCTACTCTTCCAAATATGAGGATTCGATTTGTTACTCAAAATTAAAAAAAATAATCTATATTTAAGAAAAACACACCAAATTTGTTACTCAAAATTTAAAAAAAAAAATTAATCCATATTCAAGAAAAGCACACCAATGATCATATTCAAGAAAAGTACAGCAATGATGAATTACACACCATTTTTTTCATATAAAAAAAAAATTAGCCTAAACCCTACACCTCTTTTTTATATATCTAAAAAAATATTAGACTATTAGAAGCCAGATACAGTGTAAAGGATAAATCACTTTACAAAAGAAAACCTCGTGCAGTGGTTAAATGAATCATTCACTGCATAGAACTGTTATAGTATTATTATAGTCTTATTTTTTTATCAATCCAAAGTTATAATTTTGTTTTGGGAACATGCAGAAATGTTTGCTTTCTTGGGAGCTGAGAGTTATAGGGTGGGAAGTAAGCTATGGTGCTGAATTTGTTCCAAGCTCGGAAGGTAGCTACACAGTGATTATTCAGAAGGCTAGAAAGGTTTCTTCATCAGAAGAACCAGTGCTTTGCAACAGTTTCAAGGTTGGTGAGGCTGGAAATGTTGTCCTCACCATTGATAATCCAACCTCTAAGAAGAAGAAGCTCCTCTATCGCTTGAAGACCAAGACTTCCCCTTCTGATTGAAGAGCAGCAGTGCCTGAATTGAATGCATGCTCTTTTTGTTATTTTTCCTTATATATATTTTGTTTTTGTTATTATTATGTGTTCAATCAATTATATATAAAAATACATATATATCTTCTATATATAATGCCCTTTCTGTGGTTTTTCTGTTTCATTATTACTATTTATTATTATTATTATTATTATTTGTAGCTGTTTGTCATTATTGAAGATAAGTATCAAGGTGCATAATTGGTCTTGGAGTTATATAAGAGTGTGTCCTTTAATTTCTTATTCATATTAGGGATGGAATATGGCTCTATTTGTAATGTATACGTATGTGATGTTATCCAAATCATGTAAATATATATATAGGTGGGGCCTATATCTATTTGTATGTCGCTGGGATTGTAATCAAGCATGAAATGTGCTTGAGAGGAGTCATGATCGATGTTCCCACTTGCAAACAGGGATGAAAAAGTTGATGTGAACATCTATCTATTATTACTATCATGGCCCAATACCCCTTCTAAAATGTCACATTATATTGCAGTTTGGAGTTTGGACTCTACACCAGTTACCCTTAAACCTTATAATACGAAGTTACTAACACTCTGTACCCATTAGCTTGACAACCACATATTGTTGTAATATAATCTGTTTTATTAAATAATAATTATGGTTATGCATACTGTGGCTATCATGTACATGCTGTATACTCCTTTCTTTTCATAGTCCTTAAGGCTTATCTAAGCTTTAATAACCCTAGAATCTTTGAGTTCCATGTATATACCTAATACCTGTTGAGTGTTGTCTTAGCACAATGTGTTCTACTAAATTGATGAATGCGAGGGTATTATTTAAGGGACCCTAAAATATTCAATTTTAGTGTCCCAGCAGTACATTGCTCACTTTAACAACCTCCTCCCCCTCTTTCTCTCTTTTTTTTCTTTATTTTTTTGCACCGAATTTCATCATAAAACCCACTGATTAGTACACTAAGTCTATAACATATCTACCTTCCTTTTTGTTTTTTAATCGGATTTGAATAGAAATGCTTTTATATCTATATAGGTACCTGTGTGTAACCTTTTGATACTTTTAAGGCATGAAGTGCTGGACGAGGGCACCACCATCATTCAGACCAACGAGGCAACAAAGTTACATAAGTGTTTTTTGTTTCCTTTTGCTAGGTAAAGAAAGGCATAGAACAATTGGTACTTTTTCATCATTCATCAACCCTGTAAAATAACTAATAACCTTGGTTATATTAATGAATAATGACTATACACATTACATTAGATGAACTTCCTTTAAACCTTATGTTAAATAATATATCAGATCTTCTGGAATAAACGAAGCAATCATTTTTCTTGAGATGACAACTACTTCTGTTATTTATATATGTGCAAGTGTCGAATTTAATTTTCTTTTTTTTTTTTAGTTCTTTTGGTCAAGTTGAACAAAAATACTATTTCAATCTAAATTTTATGCCTAAGGACTACTGGAATGATGATAAACCGGTCCAATGTATATATAAAACCATTAAACTTGCGAGTGCGAGGAGAGTATAAAAAATGAATCTCATATCAATAAAAATAAGAAAAAATGAAGAGTTTATAAATTAAGATATCCATTAAGTTGATGTTTTAAGATTTGAAATTAGTTTGATATCTTTTAATTTTATATTCTCTCAACTGATTTCCCCTTAAAATTTCTTTTATGGTTGAGAGTTTTTTATGATGATCTCACAAAAATTAATTTTTTATTATATATTAAAATTATTAATTAAGTTTTGTATAAAAGTATTCAAAATTTAAGATTTTAATATATTTATTGAAATAAAAAATTTAATAATTTCTACTAGTAATAATTTTAATCTTACTATGTCCTTTAGGTAAACCTACATATATAAATCTACGACTTGTCTAATTTTGCTGTTAAAAAGTGCGAATGAAATGACAAAAAATGATTTCTGTGATGAGGGAAAGTGTAAAAGTTAAAGGGCTAAAGAAGGCTAAAGCCCAAAGGCAAGTTTATGTTAATTACTTCATTGTTAAAGGGTAAAGAGGAGAGTGAGTAGGGTCTGAATGTTGGAACTAGGAACAGAAAAGAAAGAGGGCGAGGGGAAAATGGATCCTCTTTAATTTTTTTAATACTTAAAAAAATAAATTATGATTTTTTATTTTTAATTTTATAAGTGGAATAAAAAATAAATAGAAGAGAGAAAAAATAATGAAAAGTGAGATTAAATATTTGACACCATCCAATTTTTTTTTTACTAGAGAGAATCTACTCCTAAATGAGAGTCCCATTCAGTGACAAACACTTCCATTTCACTAATTGCCTTTGCTACTGCCAATATAAACTCTTTTTTTTTTTATGATCAATATAAACTCTTCTATGCTCCTAAAACTAAAACAATTAAAAATAGTAAAATACCACCTTTTTTATAGAAAAAATACAACTTTTATTTGGTCATGAAAAATACATTTATATAAGGACAAAATTCTGGGCCGTCTATAATAATGGGCCAGAAGTTAAAACCTTGTAACTTAAAAGACTTAGTTGGGGTTACTGACGGGGAAAAAAAGGGTGAGTTGGGCGAAGATAAATAAAACACAGCTGGGCTTCCGAGACCAACACGAAAGTATAGAATTTACCCTTAGGTTTGGGTAGGAAATATTTAACTCCGGCGTCTACAACAACTTTGGCCTTTGTAGAAGGGGCTCAGTCATATTCTTATGTTTCAAAGCCCCAAATTCGTAGTAGTTGCTACTGCTAGTGAGATCCCTTTTCCATTTCCATATCATAAAATTTAGGAAATTTATCTATTTGTTTTGGTTTTGTTAATGAATAAATGTTGTAATAATATTTGTTAAAGATTATTTTCAAGAGAGATCCAAAATTTCCAATACATTTTTGGAGAGTCACAAGAGCACTCTAAGTCTCTGTGCACCATTGCAGTTGCACGTGAAACAGATAGCATGCATGTATTGCATTTGCATACGGTCCAGTGAAGACAAGTGTAGTGTGGTCGCCAATTCATGACAAATGCACAATGATCCAACACACAGGTTTCAGTTTCATCACCGCTGCTTCTGGCGCGCTTTTCAATAAAATTTATATCCCTGGCCCTGGTTGTTGGTGCCGTGCGTGCCACAGCTACGCGTTTAATTACCATCTAATACTACTACATAAATTAAAATTAACAAATTAATTTGCAATGAATATCACGGTGCGTACGTACGTGTCCTATAGCCACCACAGGACAAAATAATTGAGAACCCATTGTTGCTACATCTGGACAATCCCGTGATCCACCAGCAACACTAATTCCTTTTAATTTTCCAAACCCCTATAAATAGAGGAGCACTCCAGCTCTTGAAATCAATTAACTAGCAGCAGCTGAATCAGGGGATGGAGAGGGCACGATTTGGGCTTATCCTTTGTTTGGTTCTTCTCATCGCTTCTCGTAATATGTCTCTACCTCTAGTTTTCATATATAATTTCATTTCATATGCATGTATTAATTAAGTATAAATGCAGAGGAGATGGTGGTGCAAAGCGAGGGAAGAAAGTGTGATTCACAGAGCCATCATTTTAAAGGGAAATGCTTTAGCGACACAAACTGCGCATCCGTTTGCCATGGTGAGGGCTTCACAGGTGGCGAATGCCGTGGCTTCCGTCAACGCTGCTTTTGCACTAGAAATTGTTGATCCGAAAACACACTCCTGTCCACTTCTGTTTTCTGCTTTGCTACTTTCTCCGTTCCTCTGCAAATAAATTCTACCATGACTATGGTGACTATGTGTTAGAATCTCAAATAATGTAATAACAAGTGGCAATAGTTTCGAAAATTAATCTCTTTTAAGTAAGGATAAATTAGTGTCTTAATTAACAGAATCTAGTAAATTGGTTGAAATTTTACTCGAAGCGGTAAGAAATTTTATTTTATATGATTTAATTTTGGTTAAATTATCTAATAATTTTTAATGAAAAAGTCTAGGAGCCACCAGTTTTATTTTATATGATTTAATTTTGGTTAAATTATCTAATAATTTTTAATGAAAAAGTCTAGGAGCCACCAGTTTTATTGGATTTTGGCCAGCATGTAACCAGCAGAGGAAGATGAGCCATTGGATGAAATCTCACACCAATTTCATACCATCAAATTATCATTGATGACTAGTTGATGGCTACACCAATCTCACACCATCAAATTATCATTGATGACTAGTTGATGACTAACAATCACATAAATTACTGGCGCTGACCCTACCATTGCTCATTTTTAATTATTATCTTTACATATAAAAATGATGAAATGGTTAAATATTATTTTGCTTGGTTTTTGGTTCGATTTCTGCACGATGTGTCTACTAAACTTGTATCAAGATCCAAGATATAACCTAACTTGTATCAAGATCCAAGATATAACCTTTTTAGGAGATTCAAGATATAACTTATTTTAAGAGAGTTCGATCTTGGGACTTATCAATTATAGGCGTCGAAAATAGACTTTGCACGAAATAAAAAGAGAATGTAAAACTTGTATTATTGAATAGACACAATATTACGAAAAGAATTTCTCAAAGTATTTGAATAAAATAAAATCAAACATCAACTTGAAACTAGAATCAAATGCTTGAATGCTGGAAAAATAAATGATCCAACAAAGAACAAACCTTAAAAATTGAAAGTGAAACTGGAAATAAAATGAAATAAGAAAAAAAAATAATATATATATACACTCCATTTTCTTCTTTTACATAAGCGTGACTAGGAATTTTTTCAAAGTTTGTAGGAATTTTTGCTTCCTTTATTTATAGGCGATTCTTTTTAGTTTAATGTCTATTTCTTCATTGTTAGGTAGCTTCATCCACGTTTTCGTTGAACTTGATCTTCAGAGTTTTGAATTCACATCCTGCTTCAGCTTGGAGATTAAGAAATTCAGCTCACGTTCAGGGCAGTTATTTTAATAGAATTATATGTTAATCTTGTAAACATGTTTTAAATGGGATTTTTTTACCTTTACTTTTCGACTGCCTTTGTTCCACTTACTTTTTTAAGAATCCGTTAAGTGTTTCTTTCATAGATTTCGACGTCATAATGCTTTTGAATCAGTTAAGTGTTTCTTTCATAGATTTCGACTATTACTACTCTCATCATCAAAATACCTTTTACAATCAACTACTTTGCCCCTTAACGTTAAGTTTCGATTTACATTTATTCAGGGGCTCATTTAGGAAGTCTCAGCATTCTCTTTCGACTCTTGTCAAGATATAAACTTCCATCTTTGATATGAAATCAAGAAGCGTTGCTACTTCGACTCTTTCAACTTTCGATATTTACACTCAGCTTAGCATGTTTATGTTGAAATGTCTTCTTGAGTTCTTTCCCTTATTCAAGAGCCACTCTTCATTCTTTAATTTGAGCTATGTCGAACACCATTATTTGGTCGAAGTTTATTTTGCACCAACAGATACCAAAACTCTAATACCATTTTATTAAGGTGGATGCTTTCACCACATCTTCACATAAAAATAGAATTATAAATTATTAGATTATTTGATATATTTGATTGAATTATCTAACGATTTACAATGTCATTTTCATGTAAAGATATCTTTATAAAAATATATCTTTTTTAAAAAATAAACTGATGTGCAAAATTTTGGCAAAAATAGTCGACGTCTAAAAGAATTCAACACTTAAAATCGAAGATCAGATATATATGAAACACATTATGGTCGAAGAAAATAAGAATGAGTTAAACTTGATGGTCAAGTTTCCTTATGCTTGGTGCCCAAATTTGCTTGAGGAACTACTTAAAGTCCAAATTTACTTGAGGTTTAAGGCTACTTGAAGTTCAAGTTTGCTTAAGGTCCAAGACTACTTGAAGTGCAAGTTTACTTAAAATTTAAGGTTATATCAATTAGTTTAGGATGTTTTCTCTATAAATAAAATTAGTTTCAATAAGCTATAGGAGCTTCCATTCATTCACATACTCACTCACTACTCACTCTAAAAATTTATAGTCACACTGACGCATGAAAACATGAATCACGAGTCCATGTAAGCATTGAAAGACTCCAATTTCTCTTTTAGTCATTTCAATTATGTTATTTCCTTACTGTTATTTAAATTTTGTTATTTTCATTCAAACCATTATCAATTTCTGCATATTTTAATACAGGTCTTGCAATTTTCAATTCTTTATTGTTTGCATTTGTTCTTTCTTACTTGCTTTCTATAATTATTGTTCTTTTTTACACTTCTATTGGATACGATCTCTAAATTTTAAGAGCAACTCGCAAGAGGAGTCGTATTTGCTCCTCGAATTGAGATCTTGATACAAGCTTGGTTGACACCTCCTGTCAAGGTCGAAAAAAGCAAAATCCAGGCGAAACAAATTGGCATATCCGATAAGACCTTAGGTAAGATTGGTTACCTAAAGTGGTTGTTGTGTATGCATTTGTGAAGTGATAAATTTATACCCTATAGTGGTCCAAATGCATCTATTTCTATGTCATCTCAGTTGTCCTCTCTAACAGAAGGATCAAACTAGAACTCTGAAGAAATAGTACTATATCCACAACCACAAGTCACTGAATCGATACAAGTGTCTATGACTTTTGCTAGAAGTCCGACTAGACATATGAATAACATAAATGTGATTTCAGTAGCTTCTCCTAGTGTATTCGAAGTAAATCCGACTACTTGGCATATGTATAGGTTGCCTCAATATTTGTTATTTTTATCTAATCTACCTATTCTGGAGTATATGCAAATGTTCATTCAAACCCAATTGTTGGAATAAATCCACAAGATTTTGTATAAAAATATAACTCGTACTTATATCAATATATAATGGTCAATCTTTTTTATTTGGGACTGATGATATCGAAACTCATTGTAACACCTGTCACACAGAGCTTTACGCTTAAGTCGTAAATCAAAGATGGTGAGACATTGCGACACCTAAAAATAAAAATACGTACATATATTCGAAAGATAATTTAACTAGGAGCCTGTGAAAGAAGAATAAGCAAAACAGGAATCGTGTCGCACTCGAAAATGTTCAGGATAGAAAGCGTTGGCTACAGAAACAAAAAACACATGCAGACACACAAACAAGTACTAGTCTCGACCTGCAAAAAAAAGGCCGACTAGAAAGTATATTACAGAACCAGAAGGATAACCAACACATAATCCTGTTTCTCCAAAAATTAACCTCTAAGAGGGATATTGGTGCGGTATTTTATAACCCACAAACTAACCGACAAGTGCACCCGGTCGTACCAAGTAATACCTTACGTGAGTAAGGGTCGATCCCACAAGGATTGATGGACTAAGCAACAATAGTTAAGTGATTGGCTTAGTTAGACAAACGGAAAAGAGTGTTTTGGTATTCAATGAGCATTAAACAGTAAATTAAGAATTTCAGAAAGCAAGCAGCAATAAGTTGGGAACAAAATATGGAGAAAACAGTTAAGGCTTTAGAGTTATCTATTTTCCGGATTGATTTTTCTTACTAATTATTTTAATCATGCAAGATTTAATTCATGGCAAATTATATGTGACTAGACCCTAATTCCTTAGACCTTCCTAGTCTCCTCTAAAATTTATTAACTGCCAATTTCTTGGTCAATTAATTCTAATTAGAAGGTGATGATCAAATTTCAATTTCTATGCCACAAGAATCCTAATTATCCAAAATTTAGGGAATTATATGTCACGTATCCCGTTAAATACAAACAATTAGAAATTCAGGATAATATGTTTTCAACCTGTTGTTCAAGCAAAGAGCTTTTCCAAGTTTTACAAGAACTCAATTAGAACATGAGTCATACTTCCGTTCCACCCAAATTCATAAAATAAAGAACGAAAATAATTATTGAAATATAAATCAAAACATGAATTAAATTAGAAAGAGAAAACAAATCAATCCATACAAATAGACAGAGTTCCTAACCTTAACAATGAAGGATTAGTTGCTCATGGTTTAGAGAAGAAAACTAGAATTCTAGTAAAATGTACAGAGTTCCAATCTGATGGCATCAGATCCCTTTTTATAACTAATCCTAGTAAATTTAAAATCTAATTATCTAAAATTAAAAATAATATCTTTTCCTAAAAATAAGATTTTGAATTTAAATTTGAATTAATTAACAAGTCTATAACTGATGGGTAGGGACCACTTGATTTGTCCATTCTGCAGCTTCTAATTTGTGTTTTCTGGGCTGGAAACTGGGTCAAAACAGCCCAGAAATCGCCCCCAGCATTTTTCTGCATTTTCTGCACGTGGCGCATGTCACGCGTATGCGTCAGTCACGCGTACGCGTCGATGGTCTTTTTCGCAAGTCACGCGGACGCGTCAGTCACGCGGACACGTTGCTTAGCAAATCTTCAATTCACGCGTACGCGTCAATCACGCGCACGCGTCGCCATGGATACCTCCAAATCACGCGCACGCGTGCGCGTCGCTCCTCGCAGCCATCTCCTTTGATTCTCGTGCTGTAAAAACTCCATCAAATCTAGCCGAATGCTACCTAAAATAAATAGTATTGCACAAAACTCAAAATAGCATCCATAGTGGCTAAAATATAATTAATTCTTGATTAAACTCAACAAATTAGATGCAAATTCACTAGGAAAAGATAGAAAAGATGCTCATGCATCACAACACCAAACTTGAACTGTTGCTTGTCCTCAAGCAACCAAAACTAACATAGGCTTAGGATGTGAATTTGTATGAGAATGAGAGTTTGATTAAGCTTATGTCTCTTTTTATAGTGGGGTTTATAACTGTAATCCTGGATAGGTTTGGCATCTCACTCTCCTTTGAATCAAGAGGATGTCATTGTCATTCGGAATTAGAATCCGAATAATATTATGAATTCTCTGATCTTTACATTTCAGTTTAATCTTTGAACACAGCAAACTTGACTTTAATTTATTTTTTTCTTTGGTGCTTTGCACCTTGAGCCTAGCCATGACTTTAAATATTTTGTCTCAAGGATTACTTGACACAGAAACACTACAAGCACTTAACTGGGGGACTCTCTTTAAGTCCTGATTTTTCTTTCAGTTACTCCCAGACAGTGGTGCTCAAAGCCTTTAGCATACTCTGTTAAACGCACTTGGTCTCAACTCTAAGTGTTCTGTCTCAAGGATTACTTGACACAATTACACCACAAGCATATGACTAGGAAAACAACTCTTTGAGCTTTTAATCATGTTTGACCTCCCTAGTTATTGATGCTCAGAGTCTTGGACCTTGCTTTTATTATTATATTTATTTATTTATTTGCTGTTTCTTTTACTTCAAAGATTAAATTTTTGTTTATTTCAGAGAAGTCATAATAATTCTCTAAATTCCTGTTCCTTATACATCAACATCCCTTGATTCAAATTCAAATATGCACTGTTCATATCATGCATTCAGAATTACAATTAATACCACCACATTTAAGTAAATAAGACTATTCTTCAATATAAACTCACTTTCTCATGCAATACATCACTTTTGTATTTTTTTATTTGAATTCAAGCTCAGTGGGTAATACATGAGACATCTTTTTAGAATTAAAGCAATTAAGAGAAAGCTAAACTAGTCCTAGGATTCTAACTAATAAAGGATCATGCACTAAACAAAACAAAGTAGTAGGAAACCAGAACATAACATAATAAAAGCGGGAGGGAATAAAAATTGAAAGAAACTCAACCACCTTAGTTATCCAAGCGGTCATTTTATTCTTCAGGTTGTGCTCCTTTGTGAAGATAATTCACCTCCATTTTGTGCCAGAAAACCCATAAGCGCAGTGTCAACACCAAACTTAAAGGTTTGCTTGTCAAACAAATAGTGAGAGGAAAGAAAAATATAAAGATAAAAGAACAAGAGAGAATTAGGATTGGGAGAGAGAGAAAGAAAAGTGAAAACTGTGCGGCGAACAAGTGTAATTGTGCGGCGAAGGCGACGCGTACGCGTGCAGTACGCGTACGCATGGGTCGCGAATTTTCTTAATAACGCGTTTGCGTCAGGCACGCGTCTGCGTGCCATGGGTTTTGTGCGATTCGCACGAAGCCAGCCGCGCGCACGCTAACTCTCTATTCGCGTGTCTTGGGAACCAATATTCTCAGACGACGCGTGCGCGTTATGCACGCGCACGCTTGGAGGACCATTTTTGCAAATGACGCGCTTGCGTCAGGGACGCGTACGCGTGAGTAAATTTGTGCCTCTAGCATGCTTCCAGCCCTAAGCCAGCACAACTCTCTGCTCAAACACTCCTTTACGTCGATTTTGCAGGTCACGCGTACGCGTCAATGATGCGCATGCGTGGATGACGATAAGTGCAAACGATGCGCACGCATGGGATATGCGTACGCGCGGTCATGTTTGTGCACCAAGCATAGGTTCAGCGCTACTCCCGCGCAACTCTCTGTGAAATTTTATCTTTCACACACACATGATTGACGTGTTCGCGTCAGTGACGCTTGCGCGTCGTGTGCTTTTTTTTGTTTACTTGAGGTGTTTAGTTCCTGGAATAACATAGCTGCATGATCAGAAAATTAGTAAGAGCTCGATAAAAAAAAATAAATAAGAAAACTACTACTACGAAAAATAAAAATAGCTAAGGATACGAAATTATCGGGTTGCCTCCCGACAAGCACTTCTTTATCGTCACTAGCTTGACGGTCAGCTCCTCTAAGGAGGAGGAGGATTATAGGGGCTCATCTCTTCACCCCTTACTTTGAACTTCTTTTCTGTGTCTCCATAACGTAGCTCAATATGCTCTAGAGAGAGGATTCTGATTACTGTATAAACCCATGCTGGATTACTGGTCAACACCACCTTCATTCCTGGGGAGAAACCTTCAGTGGGTACTTTCTTCTTTTTGGGAACCTCCTCCTTGGTAGATGATGCATTCCCAACACCAAACTTAGGTTTGATGTCAGGAGAAATTTTATTGATTGTTACTAAGGGAGGTTTGAGCTGCAAATTCTGCTTTGTATCATCAGGGGGTTTTTGAAGGGTTGGATCAATAAGCTCAGTCTGCATGCACCTCTCTTCTTCACCTATTGAATGTATATCTTTGAAGACATGAAAAACCAGTTGCTTATTATGCACTCTAAGCACTAATTCACCCACTTCTACATCAATCAGAGCTCTTTCCGTGGCTAGAAATGGTCTTCCTAGAATTATAGAGGCATGCTCATCCTCCCCCGTGTCAAGAATCACAAAGTCTGCTGGGAGGAAGAACTTACCCACTTTGACCAAGATATTCTCTACTAATCCGTATGTAGGTTTGATAGATTTGTCTGCCATCTGTAATGCTATCTTTGTGGGCTGTGCCTCTTGGATTCGCAACTTCTTCATCACAGATAAGGGCATTAGATTTATGCTTGCCCCCATATCACATAGGGCTTTCTCAAAGGTTGTGCTCCCAATGGTGCATGGAATTTGAAAGCTCCCTGGATCTGGCATATTTTTTGGCAAGTTATTCTGAATTACAGCACTACATTCCTTAGTCAGGACTACTGTCTCATCTCCCTTTAAACACTTTTTCTTGACAACAGCTCCTTCATGAACTTGACATAGATAGGCATTTACTCCAAAACCTCAGCAAAAGGAATATTGATTTGTAACTTTTTGAAGATTTCCAAGAACTTTGAGAACTGCTTGTCCTTGGTCTCCTTTTGAAGTCTCTGAGGATACGGCATCTTAGACTTGTACTTAGGAGCTTTTGGCAGTGTAGGATAAGTGTCAAGAGAGTCTAGAAATGGGTTGTCTGCACGCTTTGGAGGGGCGTGCTCTACTTCTCCCTTCTTCTCCTCTGGAGCTTCCTTTTCAACTAACTCTTTATTGACCTTGGTCTCAGAGCCAGCTACTTTACCACTTCTCAATTGAATAACCTTGCAATCTTCTCCTGGGTTCACCACTGTATCACCTTGAAATGTACTTGCAGACCTCTCAAGTATTTGCTTGCTCAGTTGGCCCACTAGCACTTCTAAATTTCTAATGGAGGCTCTGGTTTCCTGCATAACTTGTACTTCCGTACTTACCACTTGTCCACTTATCAAGGTGATAGCCTTGCATTCCTCTCTTGGATTTGGAATTGTGTTATCAGGAAGGCTATTAGTGGTCCTCTGATCAATTTCAGTGACTTTTGTGGCTAATTGACCCATTTGAATCTCCAAGTTCTTGATGGATACTCTGGTTTCCTGTCTAAAACCTGTCAATATTGCTTCTAAATTATTGTTCTATTAGAAACTGCCCTGAGAACTATTGTTGAAGTTTTGAGGTCTTTGAGGTTGATCCCTCCATCCAAAATTTTGGTGATTCCTCCACCCCTAATTGTATGTCTTAGAATATGGATCATTGTTGGGATTCCTAGGACCATTCCCCATGTAATTCACATGTTCAAAAGAGGGTTCAGCATAATCATAATTATCATTTTGTACAAAATTTCCTGCCATGTCCTAGGAGATTTCTTGTGGTGAATTTTGGGTGTTGATAGCTGAGACTTGCATGCCACCTGTTCATACCCTGGGTCGAGCTGTCCAACCCGGGATGTTCTACAGACAAAGCGATCGACCTCTTCAGGTTAGGATGATCCAACCTCTTCTCAAAGAGCTCGGATAAGTCACAGGAAAGCCCAATAAAGGGCCCAAATAGAGGAGCACATCCTGAATCCAAGGGCAGCCCAAGCCCGTAGAGATAAAGGCGGTTCCCTTGAAGGTACGAGGACCCCAGTCAAAGATAAGATAAAGATAAGATAAGATAACTAACTTATCTCAACTAAAGAGGTCACTCTATACCATTATAAATACACTGGAGCACCCAGGTATAACTCATACTCTGATTCTACTCAATACCTGCTTAATACCCTTGCTAACTTAAGCATCGGAGTCCCTTACATGTACCCCCCACCCTTCGGGGATGAAGGATCAGCACCATCATTAAGTTGGACACAACAGCCCCGACCAGCATAGAAGATCTCACCCGAGATTGACCTACAGTTTCAGGTAACCTTCAGAACATTGGCGCCGTTGCCGGGGAACCTGAAAGTCATCCCAGCACCATGGCGGACGACCATGACAACAACCACGACTCGGATCTAGAGGATAGAACGCCGCACAAAAACGCGGACACTACACCAAAAGATACTCCCCAAATCAACAAAAAGAACTCCCCAAACGAGGGAGCCCTGGATGCATTTCAAGATCGGTTAAAACAACTTGAGGAAGAAGTCTATGCCAAAGAGAGGCTGAGAAGGACCTGCAAAGAGAAATAAGGCGACATCGGGAATTGGAGAACAAACTCCTAAAACTTGAAGCCGATGTCAAGACTAGAGCCGGCGATCCACTCCTGAAGATAGCACCCGCAAGGACCAAGATCCATTCACCAAGGAGATCATGAAGACAAGAATCCCAAAAGACTTTAAACTCCCAGACATGACCTTGTACGATGGCACTACAGATCCCAGCCATCATCTCAGCAACTTCAAGAGCAGAATGTATCTCACGGACGCCTCAGATGCAGTTCGTTACAAAGCCTTTCCAACTACTTTAACAAAAACAGTAATTAGATGGTTCGACAACCTCCCTCCAAGATCCATCTCGAGTTTCGACGACATGGCCAAGAAGTTCCTGGCTAGATTCTCCATCCAAAAGGACAAAGCTAAACATGCGCCGAGCTTACTGGGAATCAGACAAGGAGAAAAGAAAACCCTGCGCAACTACATGGAGAGATTCAACAAGACATGCCTGGATATACAAAACCTGCCAACAGAAGCGGCTATCATGGGCCTTATTAATGGCCTGCGAGAAGGGCCTTTTAGTCAATCTATATCAAAGAAGTACCCCACGTCTCTGAACGAGGTGCAAGAATGAGCGGAAAATTACATCAACATGGAAGAAAACCCCCGATTAGGAGAGACCTCAAAGGCCGGGTTCACCACTCGGGATAAAGACAAAGATTCTAGAAAGAAAGAAGATCGCCATGGAGAGAAAATAAAAAAATACCACAATTACACCCCTCTTCGGGTGTCTCTTGTGGATGTCTACAGAGAGGTTTGCAACACAGAAAAAATACCACCAGCTCGACCACTCAAAGGCGAAAAAGGAGGAGGAAACCGGGCTGAATATTGTGAATACCATCGGATCCGCGGGCACTCCACCAATGAATGTTTTGACTTAAAAAACGTCATAGAAAAGCTCATACGAGAAGGAAAGCTAGATCGATACCTCGCCGGGGGAGGAATCTCCAAATCATCCCGCAAAAGACATCTCAAAGACGTATACCATGTCGCAGAAAAGAAGGAAACACCCGACATCCCGGCGATCACTTTTACCAAGGAAGACGTATCCGGTGTCGCGTCAGGGCATGACGATCCCATGGTCATCACTATTATACTGAAAAACGCAAATCTTCACCGCACATTGATAGACCAAGGGAGGTCTGCCGATATCTTATTCAAAACCGCCTTCGAAAAACTCGGCTTGGAAGAAAAAGAACTCAGAGCATATCCGGACAGCCTGTTCGAGTTAGGAGATACCCCGGTTCAACTAATGGGATACATCCCGCTCCATACAACTTTTGGAAAGGGAAGTCAGTCAAGAACACTCAAAATAGATTACATCGTCGTTGACGTAAGCTCAGGCTACAATGCCCTAATAGGTCGGGCAACGTTAAATCAACTCGGCGCAATAGTCTCGACTCCGCATCTATGCATGAAGTTTTCAACCGCAGAAGGAATAGCCACAGTAAAGGCAGATCAGAAGATGGCTGTGCACGAAATTGTGATCATCAATGGTGCCATCAACATGGTACGCTCAATTACAATCTCAACTCTTTATCACAACTTCGCACAACTAACCAACAAGTGCACTGGGTCGTCCAAGTAATAAACCTTACGCGAGTAAGGGTCGATCCCACAGAGATTGTTGGTATGAAGCAAGCTATGGTCATCTTGTAAATCTCAGTCAGGCGGATTCAAATGGTTATGGAGGATTGATAATTAAAAGATGAATAAAACATAAAATAAAGATAGAGATACTTATGTAATTCATTGGTGAGAATTTCAGATAAGCGTATGGAGATGCTTTGTCCCTTCCGTCTCTCTGCTTTCCTACTGTCTTCATCCAATCCTTCTTACTCCTTTCCATGGCAAGCTGTATGTTGGGCATCACCGTTGTCAATGGCTACAGTCTCGTCCTCTCAGTGAAAATGTTCAACACGCTCTGTCACAGCACGGCTATTCATCTGTCAATTCTCGATCATGTCGGAATAGAATCCAGTGATTCTTTTGCGTCT